>NC_045171.1:5606924-5616924 GCF_900700415.2 Clupea harengus
GTTCCACAATTCTTTTGTCTTTAGACTATTTACTACAAGTCATAATACATCCCTACAGTAGAGCCACTCTAAACACAAATACAACAATAGAGAAAAGTGGTTGATCATGTTAAATGAAATGGTGGGAAAATGAAATGGTTGGGGAAACGTATTTCAGGCTGTTTTTTCCAAGGGATGATGACTTGCAAACTGCACAGCAATTCTCTCTAATTGCCTTCCTGTCTTTCACTGGGAACATTGAAGCCCTTCTGAAAGGGCCTGTGCTGCTTTGCGATACCAGTGTTATTTATTTAATTTATTTATTTGTATGTGTGAGTGTGTGTGCGTGCGTGTGTGTGTGAGTGTGATAGTGAATCAAAAGCAGCCTAGATCAAATATTGCCCAGTGAAAGCTTAAAGTGAGAAAATTGTTGTTTTCTAACACATGATGAGTCACCTTTGAATGGACATTCCCACACATGAAAGCACACTGTGGCATTATGGGTTGTTACCCCAAAGGAGATAGACAGGAATCCAGAATGGGATTAAAAGAGAGTGTTTCATTTTGCGGTGAAAAGGGCTCCAAAAATGGTTGTCTGAAAAGTGCTTCTGAGTGATTTTATAGATGGATCCTGAGCCCTCGTGGAAGATTAGCCCATTCATTCCAAATCCTCATCCTTTACGCGGAGATGACAGTGTGTGTTCACTGGGTTCAGCCGGCCTCCTGTCTGATGAGTGGCTCGATCCAATGTGAATACCTCTTTGAACACATGCTTTCACACCTCCTCTATTCATACCCACTTAGGCCCCACCCAACAAACAAAAAAAACACCCAATATAGATTTTCTGACGTCTCGTCGAGTGTTACAGACACAGCGAACACGAGGACACTTGATAATAGGGTGCTCAGAGATGTGGACTTGCAAATCGCACACCCATCGTGTCGACGGACGTCTCGGGGCAGCGGCGCGGCGCAGACGCTGCAGATGTGCCAATCTTAATCATCCGACGGGCTTAGGTGTCGTGGATTGATGGCGCCGGGTGACATGGCCGTGTCAGGGCCGCGCGCGAAAGGTGACTCCCAAGCAAGCGAGCGAGCGCAGAGAGGACACCGGGCATGGTAAAAGGCACCGCAGAAAGGTCAGGGCCTCACAAGATGTTCCTCCAAGGAGCATGGGAGCAGCCGACATTGTTAAGAGCAAGCAAAGCCTCTGGGGCTTAGGGATGTGGCAGAGAGGGAATAAGAGAGAGAGAGAGAGAGAGAGAGAGAGAGAGAGAGAGAGAGAGAGAGAGAGAGAGAGAGAGAGAGAGAGAGAGAGAGAGAGGGAGGGAGAGAGAGAAAGAGAAATTCTCTGTCAAGGTTTTCAAAAATAATTGTCATTGAACTGGCTGTGAAGCGTAAACTGTTGCCTGTGCTCCTGATGGGAAACTGACTGTTGAAGATTGAAGGGGTGAAAAATGCCATATCTATCCCATGCATATTTATCAATGATTTGTTTCTTTTCATTATTGTCACTATTTCTGTATCTTTGTATATTTATATATATATTTCCCATGCATGCCATCACGCAGAGTAATTCTTCGATTTCCACAGCCATGATCTCAGATGTGTTTTTTTCCGGTGCTCCTCATTCGTGGTATAAGGAAACGATCTGCCACGTACGCATATCAGCATTCCGCTATCCTCACCGCGACCGCATTATTTACATAGCCTGTCACAGGCCTGTGTCCTCTCCCGAATAACACCACATTATGTTCTAAAACCCCACCGGGATGGCACCAGCCACACCAGGCTCTCGGAGAGAGAACGTTGTTTTGCTGCCGGTATTGTGAGCGTCTGTCATCGCCTTTGAAAGACAGCAACAAGGGCACTCGGCTTATCTGTAGTGCTGCACCGGTTCTAATAAATAAGCTCTCAGAAGATTGCACTCTATCAGGCAGAGGAGCGTTGTTTAGCCCTAAGGCGACGGCGGGCCTGAGAATTTTGTCATTATGCTGTTGGAGAGTAGTAAGCTTCTCCGTGATGACTGATACACAAGGCTTTAGATTCATCAATTTAGCGGGACACTGGTCTGTCAGTTGAGATGCCATCTGTGATCCTTAGAATTATTATTTCAATTCATTAGGAAAAAAAACAAGTCAGTTCCAAGGCTCATTTGGATTCATGCTGACAAAAGCACACATTCGGTGAAAAAGGCTTTGATTATTCCGCGATAATTATTTTGTCACCAATTTATGATACATTTGGGATTTTTTATATGTCCTTGGAGTTCTTTCCTTTCTAATATATTTATATATATAGATAGATAGATAGATATCAAATAATCTTTTTAAATAAGTACATTTTATTCTTCCGGATTACTGTTTTCAGTTCTGTGGAGAGCCTAATTAGGGTAGTATTAACAGCCCCTAATCACTTTGCGCCAGTTTAACTTAATTTAGCTGTTTCTCCCTCAGGTCATAGTCAGAGAATGGGAGGATCCATCAGAGAGATCCCCTCTCCTGTAAGGCTGCCCCTCCTTATACGGAAACGCGTCGATGACTTCCTGTAAGGCTGCCCCTCCTTATACGGAGACGCGTCGATGACTTCCTGTAAGGCTGCCCCTCCTTATACGGAGACGCGTTGATGACTTCCATTAATTTCCAGCCATGGGTGGTCTATATTTGAATAATTCCTCCTCAACCCTTCGAAACTCGACAAGTGTTTGGCCATCAATCAAACATAATTAAGCTTACTATTAACGCCATCGGTATTGTGTTGTCATAAACAGTTTTGCTCGCTGAGAAGTGTGAGGAAGGTAGAGGGGGAGGGGGGGGTGGCAGAGCACACAGCATGCCACGTGGCTGGAATAACTCAGCTACACACATCTCCTCAATGGGCAGAAATGGAACAAAGGCTCCCAGAGTAATTGTGCCACTTCAGGAAAAAGGGAGGTGGCGGCGGTGTTTGTATGAGAGAGAGAGAGAGAGGAGGGAGAAAGAAAGAGAGAGAGAGAGAGAGAGAGGAGGGAGAAAGAAAGAGAGAACGAAGGAGAGGAAATAAAACAGGGACAGCCACTGCTGCTTTTCTGTCTGGATGGTACACTGAGGGTCAGATGCAGGGGTTAGGACAGCAGACGGCCCGAAAATGTCGCTGTTTCACGGTCCAGCAAAGAGAACCATTCAGTCTCTTTATTTTTCTAGAGCTCTGTGCTGTCCCTCCTGTTTGTCTGGAATCCGCAGAGGATGTAGTCCCTTCAAAGCGACAAATCCATTTCTGTTTAAAGTACCATATATAATGTCTACGCAGGTTCAAGCAGATGTTGAATAACACATCTGCCTTGGAAGGCATGACGGAATGCTCCTTACATGACAATTGTATTTCTTTTATGGTTACTGATCAGACTGGATTTTCATGGCATGTTAAAAACAGAATCCCATGTTGAGGAAGCATTTTTTCAGAGTCAGGCTAGATACCCTTTCTGCCACAGGATGTGTTCTTTTGTCAGTCAGGGAAAAGGTTACTTCATTCTCTCTGGCCTTTATAGTGCTCTAGTGCGTCTCTTCATGGCCGGGTGGCTGGGCGTGGTTTTAGCACCAGCACATGCAGCATTGGCGTCAAATCCTCACGTTCCCTCTCCCTCTCCCATGCCCCTCACACGAGTCCTTGCAGCTACCATACAGATGGAGGGGTTATTTTTGTGTTTGTTTGTTTTGTTTGTTTATTTATTTATACACCCAGCTATTTAAGGCAGTACCACTTTTTTTTCTTTTCTGTGCTGTGACTGTATAGCCACCGTGACGAATCCATTCTCACTGTAAGGCAGCACTGTGAAAGAGCAAGGGCAATAGGAGAGAGAGAGAGGACCAGTGGCAGCACTGTGAAAGAGCAAGGGCAATGAGAGTGAGAGAGAGAGAGAGAGAGAGAGAGAGGACCAGTGGCTCAGGCCAGGATAGTTATGTGCTCTTGTGGTCCTCTGTGTCTGAGTCAGCCTGTTCAGAAATCTGTGCGATCTGCTCGAAAAACTCCCCACTGCTCTGGTGCCTCAACCCCTCCACTCTAACCCCCCATCCCCCCCACCCCCTCCCCCCTGCCATCTCCCCTCCCCAGCCCCATACCCAGACCCCCTGGCGCCAAGCTGGGCTCTGAGAGAGCGGGTGCCGCTCAGATGTTCGTCGGTCCAGGGGGATGCTGGAGCATCCCTAATGAAATTACCCCGGACATAAGTGGGTTTTCACATCAAGCCGCTGCGCTAAAACAGTCCAAAGCGGCCACTGCTGAATCCATCCCATTCATTATGACCAGCACTGACCTCCACCCATCCCCACCCCCAAACATAATCCTATACACACATGCAAGGAGGCATTTCCACACACACACACCCAAGCACAGTGTACACACACACACACACACACACACACACACACACACACACACACACACACACACACACACACACACACACACACAACCCTGATCTTCGGCCCAGATCTGCTTGTCATCTCCTCCCCAGACACTCAGAGCTCCGGCTTGGTGGTGGCACGTGTGTGTGTGTGTGTGTGTGTGTGTGTGTGTGTGTGTGTGTGTGGCGCGTCTGCGGGTCATGGCGGGCGACCTCTTCCCTATCACGCCTGCTGGACAGACAGGAGCTCGTAACAGGTGTGAGCCTGTCCTCAGTGTGAGCTTTGACCTCACTGTCACTAATGCACCTCCAGTGCCCACCAACTCTGCCAGAGAGGAAAGAAGGGAGAGGAAGAGAGAGAGAGAGAGAGATGGGTGGAAAAAATAGTAGGAGCGAAAGTGTCTGCACTCCTAAATAAAAGCAGGAGAAGAGAGAGAGAGAGAGAGAGAGAGAGAGAGAGAGAGGGATGCAGGATTTTTCTTCCACCTGGCTGCAGAACAAGCTCCCTGTTAGGCTTTGTTCACCGCTAAGGCTGTAGGGTTAATTGCACGGGTGACTTTCTGCAAGCTAACAGATTGGCTGAAATGTGTTCAGAACAGTTCAGAGAAAGGGTGAAAAAAGCAGGCCTTCTGTGTGTGGGTTTTTTTTTTCCCCCCTGACTTATTGCTCATAAAACACATTCCAGTCGGTTATGAAAATCTGACACCAGCCTCCTGCCGACTACACTCGGGCCTGATGTCAGATAGTGGGCCAGGCGTCTGCGTGTTCCTATTAGGTCTCCTATTACAGGACTGAATGGGTGCGCGCCATGCACAGTGCTGGGAGCTGAAGGAGGACAGCCATTGTAATGCAACAAATCTCCTCCATGCATGGCTGGAGCTCTGGTGGTTGATTTTCTCCTGTAATCTGGTTAAATGGCGAGGCATTGCATGTAGGTCATGAAAAATTATACGCGCTGCCTCTGTACAACTGCTGCAGAAATAGATAATGACAAAGGTTACGCGGTAATGAAGAGAATCTGGGGCCGCAGTATATTCGCCCCGGCCCTCGTGCGCATACATTAAACACGTTTACTGCATATTTTATGTAACGTTATTAGTGCTTTGAAATGGCCCCCCTAAAAGATTCAGGGAACTGAACACTGTGGCAGCCATTAAGTAATTCACATGAAGAAATGTGTTTTTTCCTCTTTTCTTTGATAGATGAGAGAGAGAAGCCTTTTCTAAATGCAGCAAAGTGATTCAGTCCATCAGTAATAGCTGAGGCCCCAGGAATTTGAGTTCTCAATCGATCGTTTCTCGTTCTCTCCCCCTCTCCATGCTTTCAGACATTTTGAAGAGGAGATGACAGATAGCAAATTGAAATTATGAACAGACCGTGTTGACACTGCTATATAATTATAGGAATGGCACTCCCTGCCTGTTCTAAAGGATGGTGCAGGGGTGGAATACAGATGGGGAGAGACTTGCCTCTATTTCCCGGCTCCAAATCCGGGGATAATACAGATACTTTACTTGTCTTCATGACTTCAGTCTTTAATTTTGTGTCAGATTAATCAGATCATTCGCCAGCAAGCAGAGCCCTTTATTTATAGATCAATTCTTCTTACTTTGACATCAGCGGTGATGAGATCAACACACTAGTGTAGGGGGCAGGGCTTGTGGGTCGTTAAATAAACCAGCACCATATTATCAGCGGCAGATCAAAGAGGCTTTGGATGGAAGGTGTTCAACCCCCAGGCCTGGGCTGGTTTTTAGCAGTCACGACACACAGGTCACGGAGCCTCAGCGCGAGGGAACCCCTGAGAAGGCCCGGCTGTTAAGCACCACAGTCGCGGCGCCCCACAGCCAGCACGCCCGAGGTTTCTCTGGCACGCCTCGGCACACCAGGTGCCCCAGTCCATAATCCTGTAGATTTGGATTTTCGGCTGGCGGAAAGCCGGAGATCGTATATGTACACCACGTCTGGGTGCAAAAGAGTCTTATCAGACAGAGTAGTACATTGTGTGGGTGTGGGTGTGGGTGTGGGTGTGTGTGTGTGTGCGCGTGTGAAAGCTTGCATATTATAATTATGAAATATATCAGCCAGTTCGTGGGTTGAGGCAGCAAACCAAGTCGTCTTCTCTCCAACATTCCCCATTGCCTCGCCTGGTTTCCCCCAGACCTCCCTGCCATCCCTCCCCCAGTCCCAATCAATAGCATACTCCTGCTGAAAATGTCAATGGCACCCAGCGACTCTCCTCCACCTGTGTCCCTCCTCTTCTGCCCTCCTCCCTGAGCGCCCTGACTCTGCATCCTCATTCTTTCCTACTTGGTGACTTCCTGCTGCGCCCCACACGATAAGCTCCACCTCCACCCACCCAGCTATCCTCCCTTGTCAATAGCAGGTACTCCTCGGGTAGCTAATCAAATGTGTGAAATTCACAGATCCAGCCAAAGCCTGTGCCTGTTACCCGCTAATTAAAAACTGTGATCGTGCATCCATAATTTATCAAGAAGCAGTTTGGGGTAGAGCTAGATCAAGGCTCTGGGGTGCATTGTTAAACACAGCATGGCCCCAGAAATAAGAAGGCACCCATTGGCTGGTACCAGGGAGTGAACTAACATGAAGCAACGTTTCCAGGAGAGTGGATGACCTTGTGGAGGGCATTTTTGTCTTTAGCGCTTTGGTGCCAGAACTAAAAAAAAAAAAGTTTCAAAAACTGTTGGACCTAAGAAAAGGTGTGTTATTGCAATTTCTCATGTCTGTAGGACCCTCTTAACCTATTCAGAGAGTGCTATCCTGTGAATGGAATCCTGCCTCTTAAAGCAGAAGCAGAAAGATTAAAGGTTAGCTTAGCTCTAATTCCCAGGCGTGAAATATATGATTTGTGCTAATTGAGAAGAGAAAGAAGTATATGCACTGGTTTGGTCGGCTCAAAATAAGATCCAGTTGAAGGCAGTGCTATCTTTAAAAAGGTGATGTCATCATCTGAAAAAGTTTGCTGTTCGGATTACAGCAAAATTATTCTCAAATAGTCAAGCCTCTTGTCTTTTTTCTTTTTCCGTTCCCTCTTTTTAACCTCAGTCCCTTTTTTAAAAAAAACTTGTATCTACCCCTTTCTTTTTTTAATGACCATCTTTCTAGCACAGGTTGAGACAGCTCGGGAGTATATCACACTCTCCGGCAGTTTCTCAAACAGCCATGAGCTGAGAGCAGAGGTCTCGGCGGCTCTCGGTGCAAGCGCTGCCCAATAGGACGCTGTTAATGGAGCAGTTTCAGCCAATAGGACGCTGTTAATGGAGCAGTTTCAGGTCGCCCCGGGAGCATGTTTCCCATTTTAGTCATTTTGCTTCTTTGTGTCTGCGATCCTCCCCACCCCGAAACCCAGTCTACCTGGCTCCCCAAGTCTTGGTCATTATGGATGATGAATTGTGCTACAGTTAAGCGAGAAGTAGGACAAATTGATCAAAAATGTCAGGTGCCCCCTGTGATGTCTGGGTCTCCAAGAAGGAGAAGACGGAAAAAGAAGGAAATTGAAGAAGGGACTGTCAGAAAAGAAAGAAGTCTGCGCCACCCAGGATGCTGTAGAGAAATGTTTACCTGCTGCCTGAAACGCCTCCATTGCTGTCACTTTCGCAAGATGTGGTAGACATGTTGGGACTGGACGGGGAGGGGAGGGGAGGGGAGGGGAGGGGAGGGGAGGGGAGAAGAGAAGAGAAGAGAAGAGAAGAGGGAGTGCACTAATGAACTATGAGAGGTCTCTCAGGAGGACAGTGTGAGGCTTCTTTGGACAGGTCATGGTGAGACACACGTCCTGGTACAAAGCCAGCCAGTGTGGCTATCAGCAGAAGATGTTGAAGAGCAATTTGAGATAAGCGCTCGCTGCTTGCTCTACTCTGCTTGTGTACAGAGAGCTAGTTTAATTAGCTCGATTTAATCGGAGCTGCTTTTAAGCGCCGACACAGTGAGAACAGATACTGTGATCTGGAACTAGCCCAAGGGACGGGCCTGCGGGGAAATAGCAAAGTGCACAATTGAGTCCGGAGAGGAAAATTACAACAAATGCAGATGAAACATTTCTCTTTCGTCTTCTATTTGCATTTTCTTCTTCTTCTTCTTCTTCTTCTTCTTCTTCTTCTTCTTCTTCTTCTTCTTTGGCCTTTGTTTTGTGTAGGGGAGTTTCCTCCACTGGTGAGGGAGGGAGGTGGCCGTATAGTGTTGAGGAGAGCAGGAGAGTGGAGGAAGCAGTGGTTTAGTGTTGTCTTGCGTTATGGGGGACTGTGGCATTTCCTCAAATTAATTACGTAGCTGTGTCAAGTTTTTTTTCCCTCCTCTTTATAAATTCAATTTGCTGACTGTCGTCTGCTTTGAATGTGTGTGGGGGAAAAAAAATAAAACAAAAGATTGATTACCACGCCTGAAAGTGCTGCCTAAAGCAACCAACATCTCCACTGCAAATAAACTCTCTCTCTCTCTCTCTCTCTCTCTTTCTCTCTCTCACTCTCTCTCTCTCTCTCCACCAAACTAGAGACAGACTCCTGCTGCCCGTGTGCTGAATATTCCCCAAGAGCAGTTCACTCATGTACACAAACGATTGATGGCGTGCTCCCACCCTCAACAATAAGTCACCTTAATGATCCCAGTTTAAAATAATGTCTGTTCTGGACCACGATGATGAAGAGGGCACCCAGTGAGTCATTAGTATAGGGTAAAGATAGATGACCCAGATAAAAGACCCCAAACACACGCTTTTTTTCTTCCTCTTCCTCTTCTTCTTCTTCTTCTTCTTCTTCTTCTTCAGTGGCTTCCGTTTTCAGGGAGGTAGGGGGATTCTTTTGTTGAGAGATCGCCTGTGTGCTACTTGTCTTCAAAAGCCATGCATTGAAGCAGGGGAGGGATGGGGGGTGAATTAAATAAAAAATCCCGTCAATGGAACACCGCGGGCAGGCTTGTCGAGGCATCAACAAGGAGATTCAATAGCTCGATTCAGGGTTGCACACTGTGATTTTTATGTCGAGATATTCGACTTTTCAACGATGATGGAGATGGTGCATTTGTTGCCCTCCACCCCCACCTCCTCCTCCTCCTCCTCCTCCTCCTCCCCCTGCCTCCCACTGTTTGACCTGATCCATATGCCATTTCCATGACTCCCGAGGCGCCCACTGTCCCTTTCTGCTGGCGCTGTCGTAGCCCATTTCGCCACGGAGACACTTAACCATTTTGTTGGCCTGAATGTTATCACGGCAGATCCCACGGTCATCGACAGAACAATGATAGAAAGACAGCATATTGACCCGGCTCCACACTAAATCTCAGTAAAGAGCACTTAGCTCCCCTGTGCAAGCCTCAGAAAGAATATCTGTCAATGGTCATCACAGAAAGCTTTCATCCTCGCCGGCTCTTCCCCCGGTGCATTTTAGACAGACCTCGCTACCTTTCATCGCTGCTTTCCCGTGCTGTTTCACCGCATTGGCCCTCGTTCGTCAGCTCTCCAGCCATCTATTAGAACTTCTCTGCACCCGAGGTGTTCTATTTAAGTGATTAAAAACCCTGCACAGGGCTCGTGCACTCTAATGGCCTTGATATTCTGGTTCAAGTGTGTTATCCTGGTTCATAGAGAGGCCTGGAGATACAGTCAGCTGCTTTAAATATGTGTAA
>NC_045171.1:5621924-5644424 GCF_900700415.2 Clupea harengus
GAGAGGCGAAGCGGGGAAAGGTGGAGAGATCATTCTGCCTGCGTTGGTAATGATCTCTATAATTCCTCCCTCACCTCGGTCTTGTCCTCCTGGCATCCTGTGATGAACAGGCCTATTTATCTCAACCCCCCCTGCCCCCCACCCCTCACTCTCGTGATAATACTGTTCCGTGGGACCTGTTGTATTAATGTTTTTTTAAATGAATCGGTGTTATCTTACACATACCGGTGATTGTGATCGGAATTCCCAGAGCAATTAATTTTTTATCGTAAAAGCATCATGCTCTTATTTCTTTCTCTGTAGTTGTAGTCGTCTTTTTCATCTCTCTCACTCTCTCTTTAGTGCAGTCTGTCTGTCTCTTTCTCCCTACCATTCTTCCACAACTGACCTACCCACCCACACAGGCACGCACGCACACACACACACAAACACACACCAGCAACTCCCACTTAGACGCACACTCCCACTGACACACACACACACACACACACACGCCAGATAGGGGTGTTGCTGTATAGCACTTTTCACTTGACAGCTAAACCCCCAGCCTCCCCAAACCTCAAGCACTCCACTTCAGGGTGTTGATAGATGTTATTCATTCAGGTCGCCCCTAGGGCACTCCTCAAGGAAGTGGAGCCAATGTGATTTGCTCTGGGACGGTGGTGACCCCGAGGGTAGTGCAGCTGGCTGGCAATGGCTTGGATGGCTTAGTAGATCCCAGATATCAATAGAGGAAAGTGCAGCGTTCTATAGAGATGGCCGCTTGAAGCCTATCACCTGCTTACTGCCAGATAAGGACATTTCTCAACGGCGAGGAGGAGGCAGATGGAGGAAACTGTGGGCATCACAAAGTTTGATATGAGCCTGGACGGATGCGCTTAGGTTTCTATTGTGCCCGTCACAGACCCCAAGGACCCCGCTCTAGAAATGGTCATTTATCAGTCCACTGGAAAATAATCAGCATGGAAATCCAAGAGAGTGTTTTATGTACCGTTTGAGGGCCCTCGGCAGCTATCTGATCTGCCATTTTTATTTCTGGCCATATAGCCGAAGGGCTTGTTAAACAAGCAGAGTGTGACATGAATCCATTTTTTAGGAAATAAATCAAATCTCAATAAAAAAAAATAATAATGTGCGCCTCTCACTCTCTCTACCTTTCACTCTCACTCTCTCTACCTCTCTCTCCATCACTCATACCTCTGTCTGCCAGCTTAGTGCAAGAGTTTATCTCTCTGTCTTTGTCTCTCTCTCTCTCTCTCTCTCTCTCCTTCTGTCTCTCTCTCTGTCCGATCCTCACAGTCTGCCGCGTCACGCTGCTTTGCCAACGCGCTCACCCGGCCCTGTGCCATTTGATTTCCAGCAAGGGCCTTTCGACCTCTAAAGTTTAGTAAAAGGAGACAAACTGGAGCTTGTTACCCACACACTGAGAGTCTCACAGTCCTCACCCCCCCCTGCTCCGCACACCTCCCGCCTCATACCCCCCTTGTGTGTGCGCAGAATGCCAGGGCCGGCTCCTAGTGGGGAGGAAGTCAATTGCGCCGCGACTGCTGGAGACCTGAGACTTGGGCAGGCTTTGTCCTGCGCCCCTTATCTCCCCGCAACGTGAGTCGCTGTCAGATTGGTGCAAGGCCGGCATGGACCGCTGTGCCAGGGGCCCAACAAACCCAGTATCCACACCCGTGTGTGTGTGTGTGTGTGTGTGTGTGTGTGTGTGTGTGTGTGTGTGTGTGTGTGTGTGTGTGTGTGTGTGTGTGTGTGTGTGTGTGTGTGTGTGTGTGTGTGTGTGTGTGTGTGTGTGTGTGTGTGTGTGTGTGTGTGTGTGTGTGTGTGTTTTTGCATCCTTCGAGGTATAAAACAAAGCAAAAGCTCATTTTAGATGCAACACAAAATGCACTCCTCCTCCTCCTCCTCCTCCTCCTCCTCTGTCTGCTCAGTGCACCCATGCACTTGGTGTGGGAGGTGAGGATAAAGGTCACCTTTAGTACTGATTGTTAATAATGACTGTTAATCCGTCTCTCAGGAATAAATATTTCTGAAAGGCATTATTGAGTTTTCTTCTTCTTCTAACTCCTTTCTTTCTGCCAATTACTCCATAAAATTGATTTCCTTCCATCCAAATAGAGCTATAACTCTCTTGGCTTAAAGCAAAGAGTATGTCTTTAAAAGAAAATCACAGATCGAGGGAAAAGTGCGAACAACCGCCATCCCCGCACTGAAAAATCGGACTCATAATATTCCAATGGAATATCTTTGGCCGTCATACTTAGCTTGGAGATGGAAAGTTCCTCTGAGTGAATTAAAGCTTATTCGCTGCCTATTAGAGGAGAGAAGGGGCCCTATAATGACAGTGAACAGAATAAATAAAGCATTACGGCAGCGGGGGGAGCCTGGCACGCGTTCTCTCTTTCTTCCAATGAAATGTGATGAAGGGCTCTTAATGCTATTTTCGCCCTGCCATTTCCTGGCCATTGTTTAAGCCGATGCGAGTTGTCTATTACCACAGACAAATAGTACCGGGGGCAGTGTTTGCGTTGGAACGTCAGCCCCTATCTGAGATCTGTCAAGCGCCACCACTCGAATGAATATTTTACTTTTCCATTTGGCAGGGAGGATGCACAGAGCAGGCAGCCAGAGGAAGAGGAAGAGGCTGGTGTAGGTTGGCAGGGCCAGAGGAGAGGAAGAGGAGGGTGTAGGTTGGCAGGGCTATACTGAAGGAGTGTGACCATTTGGTAGAGTGTTTAGTATTAATATTATATTATTGCTGGAGGGTATTATTTAATACCTTAACATTTTAGTTTGTGTTTCTGTGTCAAAATCAGGCACTTTTAACAATGCATTCGAGTACTGTCTCTTGGGCTGAATTACAGAGCAAACCAGGCAACAGCCTTATTTTAAGTTGCCTGGGGTATTTTCTGTTTAATCAATTCACTGGTAATATTTAATATGCATTAGCAGGAGAAGTACATCATAATAACGCATTGTACACTTTAAGGACATTATTAGTGGTGCTCCTTCCATCATCTTTACTAAACCATATAGCCTGTTTGTTCTACACAGGCTCAAGTGGTGTTTTCATATCCAACACAGATCCAACAGCATATCTAACACAGTCCCAACAGTAGTGCACTTTCCTTAAGTGAAACTAAAGCCCTGTTGTTGAACCTATGTGAACTGTACCTAGCAGGTTGCATAACAACTCTGTGCTGCTATCTACATGCATTAAGTGTCTGAGCCAGGCGAGGACTCGGGGGAGACTGTCACCTGGTTTGAGTTTCCCGTCTGCGGCAGACAGCCGCCACCCCACCACCCCTCCACACCTCCACCCCTCCACCTCCACCCCCAACCCCATCCACGAGTAGGGCTAGAGGTGTCGTGCAAAGGCACGGTGCATCCGAGCAGTGCAGTTTAATAATGCATTGCCCCTTAAAGTCTGCTAGCGACTTAGCGGCCGTGATTTGAGCAGAGGCACCATGGCAGAAAGCAGATGCCTCGTCTGCCATCTCTCAAGCCAAGGGGTTTACTGGTAATGATCCGACATCAACGATGGCCGTGCCGTCTAGCTATACAGGAATTCCAGGTAGCCATTCCCGATACAGTGAAATAAAATCAAGCTGAACCATAATAAGGTATATTAACATCAAACTAAGATTTAAAATAATTTCCCTTCGAATCGTACGTAAATGCTGTGATTGTGTGCACCAGATGGCGGAGCATAGAGTGGCTCTGATAAGGGAGATGGTTGAGATGCCTGATACTGTACTCGAGATGGAGGAGCGGAGTGGGGGATAAAAGCTGCTCTCTCTTTCTCTCTCTCTCTCTCTCTCTCTCTCTCTCTCTCTCTCTCTCTCTGTCTCTGTGTGTTTTCCATGGGGTGGGGTGGGGTTGGACAGGGTCTGCGGAGAGTGACAGCAGCTCTGAGCTGAGAGGCAGACTGCAGCCCTGTCAGACTGGTGGCTTTCAGTGGACTGACATCATTGCAAAGCATGACACCAAAAAGCACCATTACTGTCAGTGCCCGCGGTGGCACTCCTCTTAGAGAAAGAGAGGGAGTGGGAGAGGGAGTGGGAGTGGGTGAAAGAACAAGAAAGAAGAAAAAAAGAGTACACATAAGAAAAAAGGAGATTCAATTATGACACAGAGGGATGGGCTAAAAATGGAGAGAGCGAATTTGTTGGGCGAAAGAGACGTGCACACAAAGGAGAAGAGAGAGGACAGAGTAAGAGAGATGGAGTGAGAGATAAAGAGATGATTAGCTGTAGAGGAGGCTTGTGTAATGCCAAACATATGTGTGTTTGTGTGTGCGTGCTTTTGGTGGAGAGCCTGTCTCTCTCTGAAGGGAATTGTGTGTGTGTGTGTGTGTGTGTGTGTGTGTGTGTGCGTGTGCGTGTGTGTGCAATCAGCAAGAATCTTGCCTCCGCTCGGGCACTCCCCTGCCAGTGGAGCGTGAGGACGTCTGACATCGCTCTATCACTAACGCTGACGGATGCCCATTTGCTAGTCGCTGCGCATTTATTTATTTATCTGTTTATTTGCGTCAGGTTTATTTATTGATGGGGATGAGGATGCCAAGGCAGATTTCCATTTGCTTGATAGTGGGGAGGGACACTGAAAAAAAAGTAACAGGAGCTGAAGAGTATGCAACACTCACACTCTGATGAACACTCCATGCATCTGAGGCGCGCAGGGGGGGGCTCTTCACCTTTTCATTTTGATTCAAAACAGTCCAAATAGCAATCCCTCTCCAGTAATAGAAAGCTGATACGGCCCATTTACCTACTAAGCACTAATCCCACAACTTTAGTGGTTCTCCTCCCTTCTCCCCTCTTGACGTATGAAAGGTGGGGGGTGGGGGGTGGAGAAAGTGTGGGTGGAGAAAAGCCATTTCCGAGGGCTTTTTTTAAGAGTAGTTTCCGAAGTGGCTACAGCAACAGTAACGTCAAGACTTTAAAACATGGGAACATTGTGCACATACTTCAGATAGTAATCTTGAGGATCCATTAAGCTCTGTGTGTCTGTGTGTGTGGAGGATGGCCACTGGTTCCTTTTGATACACTTCCCTTTTCACGTGATGTAATTAGGGAGCAACTTGTGCAAGTGTAATTATTGTTTATTTCTACAATGACATATTTACTACCCTGGGAGGCCAGGGCTTGGCAATGCTTAATTAGCCACAAGTGTGCAATTTAAGGTCGTTAGGCCCTAAAATTCAATATTGCAGGTCTGTAGAAGGGAGGGAGAGAGGCTGTTCTGCGGAACATGCCGTGACCCCCGCTCTGTTTGGACAGATGAAAAGGGCCGGTGAAACACACAGCTCACCCAAGGCTAAAAGCAATATTGTGCCGCATCTTCAGGGAACCCTTGAGTCTCATTTAGTCCCGACGATCTCCAGGAAGAAATGATGTAGGCCCACTGCAACCCACCTGCTTGTAAGGGCCGTGAAGTGCACAGCTTCATTTTTTGGTTGTTGTTTTGTTTGTGTTTTCTTTCTTGCAGAACACACTCAAAATACTTCCAAAACTGATGCATCATCAATTAAGAGGCTGCTTTGGATGGGTTAAGAGGTTTTCAAAAATCTCTTCCTGCACATATTATGCAATTTTGGCTTCAAGAAAAAAAACTAGGGCACCATTACTTCACTAAAATCACTTTAGATTTTAGACTCCCGCAATAATGACTGCGGAAAAGAAAGAAAGAAAGAAAAAAAACACTCCCCTTTCTTTCCCCAGTCCTTCCTCGGCTCTGGTAGGGATTAAGCCTCTCACCAAAGTTGGGAGGTATTTTTCCTTCCCACTTCTTTTCTCGAATTCTTTGAAATTCCAGTGAGCTGGGAGGAAACATGACATCAGCCGCGCAGGCAGAAAGGGCTCTTTGTATTCATGAATTCCATAAATTATAATGTTTCCCGCTTCGACAAGATGACTAATATCTGGGGTTTTAAAAATAGTCCGCTGGATGAGAAGAAGCCCTTTTGTCCATAAACAGCAGATTAAGAGGAGACTGGCTAACATGTTAGGGGTGATGGGGGCTCGGCTCCAAAGCCTCCACGCGGTCCCATTCCTCGGGAATCAGAAGGGGGGCCACCGAGTTGCACCGCTGACAGCAGATCATCAATGGAGCACTGGGGGGGGGGGGGGGGGCGTAAATGAGCAGTAATCTGCCCGACTAAGTAACCTCCATTCACCCCCCAAGGCAGAGGGACACAGAGAGAGGAGGAGAGGGTGGGAGGAGGAGGACAGGGAGGGAGGGAGGGAGGGAGGAAGGCGCGAACAAGGACCCACCGCAGTACTCTGGGAGCTCTCTTCCTCATCATCCTCCCAGACGTCCTCCCTCCGGTGACTCAGGTCACCTTTCCCCCGGGCGCCCACACGGCGGAGGCTGGGAGGAGGGAGGAGGCCCCCGAGTGTCCCCCTCAAACGCCGGAGTCTACGGTTCTGCGTCTCCAGCACGCTCGGCTCTCGGAGGAGGAGGAGACGGGGAGGGAGAGGCGGCCTCCGTGTCACCGCATGAATCAAGAAGGGCTGATGCCAGAGGACAAGGAGGGAAGGAGAAGTTGACGAGGCCTCTTGAAATATGATCTGAATCACGCGCAAAGCACGGATGCACAGATGAAAGACGCTCTCACTCAGTGAAAGACATGCATATGCACCTAGGGTACACAAACACACATGGGAATGTATGCCTTGCACACTCAAGCGCACTCACACGGGCCCATCCACACTCACACTCTACATACTGTATGTACACAATGTGCTCGGGGGGAACATATACAGCTAGACAAATAACAAAATGGAGTACTCATTTTGATTAGACTAAAAGCATGTAAAAATCACTCATGATGTTACCATGTTGTAAACTTCAAGTTTAATGGCCGGTGACTAGGCCTGTGCAGATATTTTCATTAGTATGTTTACAGTGGCGCTAACTTGCTGTCAGAGAAATGGATTTTCTTTTGCTAGTTGTAAAACTTTTATGACGGTCGATAAGGCTGATGGAGCCGTTATTCATTTTTTACTGGATCTTTTGGTAACAGAATAGATGGTTCCTGCTTATAAATCCTAAATAATTGACGAGGTGAATCAGTCAATGGGCAGAAAAAAAAAGAAGAAGCGGGAGGCTTTTATGGCACAAAGCTGGGATGGCATGAGAGCAAAAAGCCATGAGAATTATTAGCTGACATGCTATGTGTGCCAGTGCCCGTTGCCCCCTCCTCTCCATCTCCTCTTTTATCATTATAAGATCACCCCCTGTCTCCCCCCCCTCCTCCCTCTCTCCCCATCTCTCCCTCTTTCACTCACACACAATTCTCCTTTTCTCTTTGTGTGCGCCTCCCTGTCTGCTCTCATAGCCGTGGCTGCTTGTCGCTCCAAACCACCGTTGCCAGTGCCTTTGTTCAGTTTTTGTGAAGGTTCCACTTGTGTTGATGCGCCCCAAAAGTCCCGCTCGGCTGGCAGCGGCGAGGGCTCTGCGAATTCACCTTCACCGAGCGCGTGCTGCTGATTTCACAGCTCCGGCCAGGCACAGAGGCTTGCCCCCTTCTCTCCTGTCCGATACATTAATTAGCGCGCTCCTCGGCCAAAGCACTGACCCAAGCAGGTCATTTTTACCCTGGCCCGTCGCCAACCTCACTCTCCACCATCTGACAAACAGCTGAAAGTCGCCCGCGTGGTAATTGAAAAAGAGGAAAGCCGGCGGAAAAGGAGACAAGAGAAACAAAAGGGCCCGGCACGTTTTATCGACATCGTTTGTTTATGTATCGCCATTTGTGAGGCTGCCAATGAGGCAGGCTTTCAGATCTAATAAATTGAAGCCAAGTGCCCTCCACCCCAAACTGTCCCACTGTTGTCAGTCATCTCCCCTTATAATAGGAAAGGGGGCCGCTACAATAATTGCTTTGATGGTCCGGCCCAAGCAAATCACTTCAGGGCATTAAAAGGAGGCCTCAGAGATGGCAGCCAGAGAGAAAAGGTGGAAGTGAATTAAAGCACTTTGCGTTCCTCCGGGGCCTGTGGCCCAGATTTCTTCAAAGGAAAAAATATATAGAATATAGTGAGAAGAGACGGAGGGAGGGGGGAATCGCTTTCTTTGCTTTTGGAATAAATGTAGCAATAAACGCAGACATACACTTCCAGTGCCCATTGCGCTCAAATGGGGTTATTCAGGAGCAGACAATGGCGGGTACATAGTTAACTGGCAGGTGGTGAAAGGGTGATGTCGGTGGAAATAATCTGATTTTGAACGGGGGGCCTCACTCTTTTGGGAGCTCCTCAGATTGGCCCTTTGTCTGGGAAACAAAAGTTGGGCCCTTTTAAAGAGAAGGCTTTGAATGTTTAAGAGTCTGAGTGGGGGCCGCGGAGATGTCTCTCCCAAGTCGCATGAGCCCCCCGGGGCCTCAGCAGCCAGGCACAGACCCAGCATTGCATCGCACCGCACCACACCACACCGGCTGAGAGAGAAAGAGGAAGCCATCAGTGAAATGCATCAAGAAAGGGCACAGTCGAGTGAGTGAGTAAGTGGATGATAGGGAACGATGGAAGGGCAGAGGGCTTAGAGAGAGTGGAAGCGAACGAGAAGAAGCAGCAGACGAAGAGGTTGAAATAACGCTTGTGGCTTTGCATTGTTGCACAGTAAGACTACCGCCCCCTCCAGAAGGGGTCATCATGAAGGAGGCCAGAGCGATGGGCCCATATCGAGCACAGGCGTTGGAAGTTCATATTCTCTCTCGTTCTCGCTGGTGCAGATGGTGAATGCTGGACCAAACCAAACAAACCTCCACCCAAACAAGGATTCAGAGTAATTAGGGCCAGATGTGAATGTGGCCTTGTGTTCCACTGTGCTGTATAGGATTAATGTATCTTAGTTTCATCTGGGGAGGCATACTATTAGCAACAAGTGTTAACCTTTTTTTATACACACTTTCTTTGATAAAATATGTTGCTGAATACTGACCTTTTTACACGAAAAGTGTTTACTAACCAGCATTTAGGAAAATGACTTAAATATAATTTGTTTTTGGGCACCGCAAACCATGGCAGACAAACACTTACCAGGCTAAATGCAAGCAGCTCCATCTATCTATATATTTGTCTATTGAAGTGATACGTTGACTTCTGTAGGGATTTGCTTACTGAATGCTTTGGAATGCTTCTCCATCAGTGAAGAAGGGTGATGGGGGAGGGTGGTGATGGAGCGATATGCAGATAGTGAGGATAAAGATGCTGTGGCTGTGGCTGTGGCTGGGTGGGAGGATGAGGATGGAAGGAGGCAATAAAAGTTCAGCACATGACCTCTTAATTACAAGCCATCGCCCTGCCGCCATTAATCCACGCCACCACACAAAGCCGCCTCCCAGGGCCCCGGGCCCCAAGGGGGAGTGCCAGCCCCACCGCCACCGTCTTCCCAGGGACACAGTCCTTTCCCATGAGGGACAGATACGCCCCTCTTTAGTTCCGAACCCCGGGTTCCCCTTTTTTCCACCAGCCATGCCTTTTCAGACGGGGGGCTTAGCCTTTTCTGGGTGTGTTTGGTGGGGCCATTCTGCTGTGGATATGTTGACAGCCCATTACAATCCTCTAGAAGTGCAGGTGCAGGAGGCGAGGTCTGAGGGAAATGGTACTAGTACGCCAGAGAGATGGAAAAACAATGTTTATTGATGTCAAGCAGATAACAAATATTTCCTTTTGTGGGAAAGGTTTGAGAGGGAGGTATAGGGGGAGGGGTCATTTTAGGTTTTCAAGTAGAAAGACTAAATGCTAAAAGTGTCCTATTTGCGTTGGCAGTTTTGAAGACTGTGTTTAAAAGAAATGGGAAAAACGGTACATTTAAATTTGTTCTCTCCCCATGTTTTTTTTTTCTTCTTCTCATCGTGTTTCATGTTTTTTTTTTTTTTTCTTTCTTGGAAATGGAGCTCTCATTTCCTCGTTTGAATAATCTTTCCAACATTTATCTTGGCCATCAATTACAGATCTGCCCATAAGGGTGTGTTGTGATCACTCCGTTTTATTTTCCTTTATCATCATCCGGATTTTCATCTCCTTCTCTTTATTTTTTTTTGATATCACTACAGACGGGATCACATATTCTTTTTTTTTTTTTGCCATCTCTTGTTAATGGACTTGCTATCAAACGCCACCAGAAAATCACAGCCTTGCACAAGCACGGCGTGTTCTACAAGATCCCAGATAGAGAAGAAGATCTGTTTTCTGCATAGAAACAAGACAGTGGACAGATTTACCACACGAGAGGAGGGAGTGTAATTAAATGAGCCGTAGGTCCATGCAGCCGGGGGCCTGGGAGGCGGGCGGGCGGGCGGGCGGGCGGGCGGGCGGGCGGGCGGGCGGGAGGGCGGGCGGGCGGGCACGGAGCGTCTGCAGCCAGGGAGACGAGCCGTGTGTCTCAGGTAAAGTGTCTGCCGCTCGGCCTGTCCTCCATGCATAATTAAATGTGCTCCTCCATAATTCAGCCATCCTTTTTCCTTCGCCATTCTGTGATGTGACATTACTCGGCGGTCGTTAGCTCAACAGACGCCGTGTTCCCGCTCTCCCGACATACGCCTGACACGGTTCCCCAATGCCGCCCGCGCAACAACAGCGTGGATGGTGAGGAGGAAGAGGGGGGGGAAAAGGGAAGAAAAGGAGGGGAAAAACACATCTGCCGTGATTTCATATGGTCCTGGTGCCTTTTCTTCTCTCTGTTTTTTTCCACATTTGTTTTATGTTCTCTGTGGTATGATTACGCAACGCGCCTGTCTACCTCGGTCATGTAGTCATACTAAAGGAGTGATCATTTTCTACGTATTCTATGTTCTCTCGTGCCTTTTTTTTTCTCTCCTTCTCTCTCTCTCTATCGTCTCCGTTGTATTTGTGTACAGTGAGAGTAGGGCCTACAGGCAACTCGGAGGACGCCAGGATGAAGTGGAGTGGAGTGGAGGAGTGCATTAGGTGAGGCAGAAAGGTCAGGCAAGCCCCGAGCTGTGGAGTCAGGCCACAGTGCAGTGGCGACGTGGAGTCTCTGTGTTTCTCCCAGCCCTCTCTGCAGCGCACCTTTTTTTTTTTTAAATCCGTTTATTTCTGTCCTGGCCCCCTAAATTGAATAAATTGGAATTACAGTGTGGTAAACCTGGGTTCTCGAGGCAGGACCGCTGTCGGCCACGCCACGCGCGCTAGGTGGATCGGAGTAGCCCAACAGTCGCAGAGGCCCATACATCATTGTCATCGCACTCTCCACCAGCTTATTTACTGGCCAAGGCCTGAGCTCTGTGAGTAAAAGCAAATCTCTCTCTCTCTCTCTCTCTCTCTCTCTCTCCCCCCTCTTGTCCTCTCCCTCTCCCGTTCGGTTCCTGCATCCCGTAGCCTATTGCACACCTCTGGAGCGACCGCACGGACAGTGGCGGAGTAGAGAGAGGGGGGGTTAATTTGTCCTGTAAGCTGGGTGAGCAGCCAATCTGTTTTCCCTCAACGCGTCGGCACTGCTGGGGGAATTTCGCATGGCCTTGTCTTCCGAGTGAGGAGATTATACAGCTGTGCACACAGGCCATCACTCACCACCACAGAGCGCAGTGCAGCAACACACACACACACACACACACACACACACACACACACACACACACAGATACTGAAGAGAGCAGCTTTTCACTCTCTTTCCCTCACAGCATTCATTCCTCATATTGGCCCAGTCTCGATAGCATCTTTATTGTTTTGAATCAGCACAATCTTACAATCCCTGTGGTCGTGATTGATCACAAAAATGACTGAGCAAAGTCCAGTGCGTTGCCTTTATTCGTTTTGTGGTTTCATGGCGGGGGAAGTGGGTATGGTCCAGGGTAAACTGACAATGTAGTGGAGTGAATATAACATGGTGATTTTATACGGCTCTGTGGAATACATGACACATGGGTACTGGAGGACTGATATTCCTAGATAGCTGAGCTCGATGTTAGCCCCTTGCCACAGTGTTTGTGAGCATTACTGGCCATGCTCTAAAGGACTCGAGCAGACTGCACTATGCCACTGTAAAATCATTTCAAATTAATAGTCATAGCCAGTCTATTGATTTTTGGGGGAGGTAGCAGTGTCTTGGGAAGGACAGCATACAGCAAGCAAGCCACTCTTAATAGTGAAATAAAACCCTCAAGGGGGAAGAGACCCCTTTCTCCTCTGCATCACACACCTAGCCCCCCGATTGGAGTTAGTTCTGGGATAATGATTGGCTTGCTGTACGTTTTCCCTTATTTATGTGGATACATATTTCAGGCTTTGAGCTTGGAGCATTATTTTTGCAGGTGCTGTTGTGAATATCCTGCGTTCTTTGTTCTTTGTACTCGGCGTGCAGGTGGAGAGGCACCAGTGGGGAGCTGGGGTGCGGAGCGGAGCGGAGCTTTGGCAAACTCACCTTGAAAGTCGGCACCGAGCGCATTAAAGCGTCTGCTCGAGCCGCCCCATTCCGCTGTCCCCGGTGAATACGGGCCAGTTGATCGGACCCCATTTCCTTAAACAACAAAACAAAACAGGAAGGACACCCATTGTTCTGGCTGGCAGTGTGCGTTTAGAAAGGTCCCCGCATCCCAGTCGCACAGAGCTGTCCAACCGGGTTTTTGCCGCACTGTACGTCCTATACGAAAGTTTTGCACGGTCATGGGGAAGGCAAGGCGGCCATCCTTTTTTTTTTTCTGGGTCAAGTCATTTGCATGGGTGGTGTTTAGAGAAGGTTATAAAGTAGTTCTGATTCAGATGCAAATGCTGTTATCAGCTGAAGGGGCCTGAGGAATAATGGGACGTGCAAAACATGCGGCCCTCGAGAGGAAATGAAAGAGCGCCTCTTTTCTCCTCCACTGATTTCATTATAGACACTATTATTGGCTCCAAATGGCAACATCTATTATCTGAAGCCAGGACGTGGCCATTTTATTGGACAAGGATAGTCCTTTAATAATGCCAAAGCTCATCACATAAGCACCGCTGTCCTAGATAGGTGGGCCCTCCTGTATAGAGGGCCTCCGTTGGAGGTGAACTCCCTTGTGGTTTTTTTGGAGGGACGCTGTGTCAAGGAGCTGTCGCCATTTTTACTGTAGGACTGCAAGTCGATCCTATTACCAAGACGGGGAGTTTTTTTTTATTATTAGTCACTGTTATAAACACCGTATGCGTTAGCAAGTAATGGAGGAAAGATCTGCTACAAGATCATGGCTGTGGGTTGAAGTGGTTGAATTTCCTCAGTGACTTCACCTCTAGTGTACACCACACAGAAACAGAACCTCTGCCAAACTGGCTTCTCGCTTACCAGGCCGGAAACGGCAGCTCGGTCCGTGGCACTTTTATACACTCTTCGGTCACCGGCCTTGCACCTCTACATAGTACTGCTCACAGAGCTTCCATCAAGCTTCCTCAAGAATCCATGAAATAAAGAGGACATCGCCTCTCGTTCAGGGGCTAGATTTCCCAGGGTGCACTATTGTGCACTCATGTGCACTATTTATTGTTCTGATTAGATGTTTCTCAGCTCCTTTAAAAAAAAAAAAGATACCTTAACATTTATCGCTAACAAGGCAGCAGTTGTACAATGTTCAGGCTGGCTTCGAGTTCAAATATGAAAGAGGCAGCTTCTGTTTTTTGGAGAGGCTCTAAGAATAGTCTCTTTGGCCGAGGGGCAAGGGTAGGGCGGTTGGAAGAGAATGTGAGTTTGTGGAGGATTCCCTGTCAATTAAGCGCTCAAGGTAAGCCCCGGGGGAAGAGTCTGAGTCTGTACCTCTGAGGAACCATCAAGTTTTAATGGTCTCCAGTGTATCGCAATCAGTCTTCTTGAAGTACAAGCAGTGCCAGCTTTGTTTGAAGACATCACATTTCGGCAAAATAACTTCAACTTGAAAGAACTACTTCCAGATGCACCAGAGCCATGAAGTAATCCATACAACTTAAATCGTCCCATTTTATGGTCCCGTTTTTTGGTTCAGTCCCTTTCCATAACTTGGTTGTTTTCCTTTTACTGTATTTTTTACAGAGTTGCCTTTTTGGGCTATGGCATTTAGGCCTCCACAACACTCTTCCAGGTCTGTACTTCTCTCTTCCCTGTTCAACAGCCCTGAAATAATGACATGAATAAATATATCTTCCCAATCTGCTGACTAAATATGGTGTTTCCAACTGCTTAGGGGGGAACATCCCTACTCTGTCACGGAGCGATACCATCGGAAAATAAACAAGCCCATTATCTTTCTGCTTTAGTCTGAGTGCAGGGTTTAAGGAAAGTCGCCCACGTGCAATCACACAGGCTCCATATCGGAATAAAAAGGTTCCGCAAATGCGATAGAACGCATCCAAGTGCAGAGGTTCAGAATGTCTCTATTCTCCTGTCATCCTGCCTTCTGTAACTCCGTGATTAGCAAAGAAGAAAAAACCCACCTAATCCTAATGTCCTTATTCACCTGGTGTTGATACGTATCTTGTTGAGGTTTTAACAGGAATGCGAAATAAAAGGTGAATGAGTGTGGAAATGGGCTTAAGTGATGGAAGTGAATAGCAACATGCTCCCTGTCAGCAGCCCCGCTCAGAATTGCAAAGTTTTTTTTTTCCCTCCTGAAAGTTAAGCAAATTGGTTCTGCTCACGACTGAACGCCAAAGTCTTTGGACACCTCATAAAGCGCTCATAATGCCTCGTGGCAGCGGAGTTGACACATTCCTTTCTCCCGAGAAAAAAAAATAGAAAATATGGCTTTGGTGAGATTATGTCTATTTCCATGCGATGCTCTGTTTGCACGGGCTCGATTCGCCAGGCCCTTCACCTCTGCGGCTTAGCCTTAATCTGCATTTAGCCAAAGCCTGCGAAAGACAGCCTGATAAGCACAATTTTTAGACTCTTGAGCTATTATTTAATAATTTGTTTTAATGTGTGTTCACCCTCCTTAAAATATGTCATTTGGAAAATAGTCGTGGGTTGTTGTTTTTTTCTCTGTAATAGAAAAAAAGAGGATAAACAAAAATATGTCAGTTACTAGTGAGGGAATGAACATGTTGTGGTGGTTCAATGTTTTGGCAGCATTGGGTGGTGGATTGTGTGGCACCTGCGTGTTTGTGTTTGCGCGTGTGTGTGTGTGTGTGTGTGTGTGTGTGTGTGTGTGTGTGTGTGTGTGTGTGTGTGTGTGTGTGTGTGTGTGTGTGTCTCTGATAGTCTCCTCCTGTCTGTTTCAGTCCCACAGAATCCCTGTTTTCCGGCACATTCTCGGCCGTGTGGGTGGCTCCACTCAGTTCTTCTCTTTCCTTCCCTCTGTCTCTCTCTATCTAGCTCTCACACTCTCTCTCCCTCCCTTGCTGTCTCTCTTTTGTGCACATTCTCTCTCTCGCTCGCTTCCTCTCCCTCTCTCTCTCATTCTCTCTTTGTCATTGGCTGTGACAGCACATAAACCTGGAGAGTGTGCCCTCCTCACAGCCCATATGCAGGCCTGTGATTGTATGAATAATCTCCAGATCCCATATGGTCTCTTGTCCTGGTGCATTTGATCAGCCCAGAGATGAAGGTGCCGGGCGTCACTGTGCGTTTGTTCTGCAGCGCTTGCCACGCTCTCCAATCCGTATGCCCGCCCGCCCGCCCGCCAGGCCTCCACCCCCCCCCCCCTCGCCCCGCCAGCTCGGCAGGAGAAACGGCTTCACTACCCCTGAAATAAACAGGGGGGTGGGATAGGGGTTAGAGGAGAACTGGGGGTCCGTCCCTGGACTCTGCCCGTCCAACGCAATCATAGCCAACACTCTGTCATTTATAAACTTTTAATAACGGTTCCTGTGGGTAACATCTCATTCCTCCCAGTGCAGGGCTCTTCATTAAAACGTAATACACCCCCCCCCCCCCCTCCATCAGAAAGGATCCCTGTCAAATTTTGCGTCAGTCTCTCAGACGGGTTTGGGGGGAGGGAGGTGATGTTCAGTTATTTACTTCAGCCATCCGACTGCACGTTTCTATTATTAAGTGTGGCCCAGACCATCCCTTCCCTTGACTCGGTGATCCTTGATTGCCTTTACTGACCTGGTAAGGAGTTCTGCTGTTGTTATTGTTCTCTAGTTCACTTTTGATGCCCTTTTCTTTCTTTATTTGTCTTCTTTCTTTCCTTCCTTCCTTCCTGCCTTCCTTTCTTTCTTTCTTTCTCCATTTCTTTGTTTCATTTGTGTTGTGGTCACACTGTAATGACACTGAGTCCTGCTGTGGAGTGGGAAGGGAGATGGAGTGGGGATAAATTCTGAAAAGCCCTGTGAAATTTATCAATTTGGAATGGAGTGGGGCCTGTTGGACAAGGAGAGCAGCTCGATTTGCCGGCACTTAGCCGGTACTTTTGTGGTGCAGGGCTGGGAAAAAAAATCAATGCATATCCAACAGGTTCCTTTTTGAACAGCCTTGCATGAATGTGTAGAAATAATGGATCCCTTTCCCCCTCCCTTCTCCCTTTTTATCCTTGACAGGCTATTCAGCTTCCGCTTGCAATAGCATGAATAGTCTCTCATGTTTGTGTCCTTCTTATTCTCTGTCTTTTGTTGTCTCGTTTTAGTTTTGTTCCTTTTTCACCTCTCATCTGTGTTTCCTTCAAAAAAGTAAAATCTATATTCTGTTGCAAAAAGGCATGAAAGTGCCTGAATAATGAACAAATATATATAAAAGTTTTAGTGGGTTCTATTCGCCTACCTGGTTATTTGTGTGTGGAACAGTGTGTGCTTTGGGTGAGACATGCCGTTCGTGTGCTTTGATGTCATTCCCACTGACACACACTCGACAGCACTGCAGAGATGTCTCTCAGGCGGTTCTCCGAGGTTCCCTCGCAGTCGTGAGAGTGGGGTCATGAGGGGTCATGTGGGGTCATGGCTGGGCACCAGCCTCTTCACTATGATCTGCTGGCTTTTCTACATTAGCCAAGAGGTTGTGACCTAAAGTAGGAGGAGTAGGGACAACTCTGTGGAGATTAGCATCCCAATAGAATGGCAAATATAAATGAGTGATCTTTTTTTATTATTATTATTATTATTATTGGGATTTTATGTGTGCATTTAAAGCAAAAATATAAAAAAAATCATAGAATTGTGGTTTCGCTTAAGTATTGTGATAAAATATTCTAGTATCGCGTTGTATTGCATCACCCCTAAAGACTTGTTTCTCAATTTGTACTCGGCATGTGTTTCTCTGTGATTGTCTTTATGTGTGTGTTTGTGTGTGTGTATATATCTGTGTGTGTATATATCTGTGTGTGTGTGTGTGTTTCTGTGTTTCTCTGTCTTCATGTGTGTGTATTTGTTTGAGGATGTGAGAGGGAGGTCAGGAGACTGGAGCTGACCCTACCTCCCCCTTATCATCTCACTCCTCATCTCACTCCTTCTCCCCGGTCGGGTGCATGCCACTGTCTGTCAGCCAGGCAGCGCTTAATGAAGACTTCTGTGCCCAGAGAAGTCTGCCCCTGCCACCGCGGATGGCAGGGCCCTCGTCTCCCTCATGCCTACGCTAGCTGTAACCCCCAGGCCAGTTCCCCCGAAAGCTGTTTGATTTACACAGGGAAGGGTAGGTGCTATGGTTGCGGATTGAACACAACCAAAAGCATCCAGGCAAGATGGCAGGGGTAAAGCTTGTCTCATTATAATCCTTCTTCAGATTCATTAGGACATGGAGGAGGATATTGAGATGTAGGCTTGGCTCTCTCCAGCAGATGACAGGGTGGATAAGAGAATTAGCCAGCATATTTGTGTGAAGGTAGAGGATGGGGGGAGCAGGGGTGGACTATGTTTGCCAACAATGTGACAATTCCCTCAGAGTTGCAGTGCAGGTGTTAATTTCCATGGCGAGCATCTGACGGAGATTGGACAGTATTACAGATGAATATCTCTTCTATTTCACCATGATTACAGAACAAGCATGGCTACATACGGTTATTAAATAATGGAACACTAATTACAAGCAGGCCCATGTGTACGTGTGCAGTGTTTTGTGGGGGGTTTTTTTCGAGGTGATTTTTTTTTTTAGACTTCCTTCAACTACAAAAAAAAACAAACAAAACCAAAATTAAAATCAGAGTCACCTTTCCGCAGTTACCTAAGAACCCCCAACTGCAATATTTTTTGTACGCTGACGAGCGTGTGTGTGTGAACGTACTCCCAAACGTGTGTGTGTGTGTGCGGCGTCGGGGGGCCACTTGGGGTAGCATGTTAACCAGAGGACCAGCCGGTCCACCAGATGTTCCCGCTCCCAGTAGACTTGTCACGGGGAGGACCTTTCGTCTCCAGCCTGCTTTGCCGGAGCTCGAGCGCTGGAGGTGCGGCGTGTCCTCCACGCTAGTCCTTCACCACCAGCCGCGCAGAACACCGTCCACCCCGCCCAACCCAGTGCCACCCAACCCAGTGCCACCCCCTTCCAGCACTCTGCCAGGGCGCAGCACAGCGCTAATGTTGCCAGCCTCGTCTCCTCCCATTGGCACGCCACTATATTTACCTCCATTAAAGAACAGGGAATAGGCTATCGGGCCGCCGCCTCGGGCTCATTAAGCACTCCATTCGCTCGCTCACGTGTCCTGTGCGAAGGCCCCTATGATCCTGAATGGAGGAGCGTCCTGGTGGGAAATGCCACAGGAAAAGGTCGCGGGTGTCACCGTGGCACCGATTCACGGGGTGATTTATGGGAGGGGTTCCTGCACTGGAAAGGCGGAGACACCATCCAGGCTGCACCAGGACAGAAGCGCACAAAGGTCAGCTAGCTTCATTTCAATTAAGCAAAGGGAATCAAGAGCGCTTTGGTGCACCATTGTCTCCTATAAGAGTTAGTGTGGCGGGCCAGATAGGGGGAATGACCAGATTCTCGACTGAGCACCGCAATACATTCATGCAGATCCTTTGTTAACTGCTGCAAGACTTGAATAGAGACAACATACTGTATTTGTATAATAAATACACTCTGTAGACTCTCAATCCTGCCAAATGATGTCACCTTCTTGTTAGCACATGGAAGGTGTTGATTATTGATTTAGAGTAATTTTTAAGGCAAAGAATTTGACATTTTAAAAAAAACATTTGAGAGTTAAGTTAAAAATAAATGTCCTTGAAACCCGCCCGCCCACGCAAACATACACCAACATTCACGCACACACTCACGTGCACACTCATGAAAACACACACACACACACACACACACACACACACACACACACACACACACACACACACACACACACACACACACAAAAGTCAGTCCCTGCACAAAAGCGATCAAAATGAGTCACAGATTGCCAGCAAATTATTTCCTGCTCTTGGGGAATAATAGGCTACCTTGGGCAGCCTTTGATTTTCTCTGTTTTTTTTTTGTCTCTCTCCCTGTGTTTATCCCACTGTCTGCCTGCAACTCTGCTGGAATCCCTATTGATAGCTGTCAGGCGGTGTTGCTGGGCAGGGAGAGTTGCGGTGGGGCTGTGTGTGTGTGTGTGTGTGTGTGTGTGTGTGTGTCTTTGTGTGTGTGTGTGTGTCTTTGTGTGTGTGTGTGTGTGTGTGTGTGTGTGGGTGTGTGTGTGTGTGGGTGGGGACGGGAGGTGGGTGGGGGTGCTGCGTGAGTGTTGTGGCGGGTGGCGGTGTGCTTTGACGGAGAGGCACGTTGCGTTGAAGGCACATCTGTCAGATCTGATGCAGAGGCCGTGCAGTGATGCGAAGGGCCTTGTCAAGAGACACCCGCCGGCCCGCACAGGTACAGCTACCCCACCTCCTCCACCCTCTTGTGGCTCGCACACACACAAACACACACACACACACACACACACACACACACACACACACACACACACCACCCCCCACAGCAGAGAATGGGCGGTACCACCTACAGCAGCCTAGCCTCCCCCTGACTGTTCCCAGTTGACCTGTTGCACCAGTGCTCGGGGGGGGGGGGGGGGGGCTTCAACCCCCCCCCCCCCCCACAGCCCATCACTTCCACCCCATTACCATCAGCCAGTGGTGGACCACCTGCAGCAGCTCTCTCAGCCTCTGCTCTGCTGACTGGTTTCCTCTCAGATCTTGTGGTTGTTACAATGTGACAGACCGTAGACCACTGCAGATGTCTCCCAGACAATGTGGTATCATCTGTACCGCTGTGGAAATTGCTGTTGTGTCTTAATTGAGGAGATTTTACACAGTCATTTCTGAGGCTCTTGATGGTTTTTTTATTACTAGTTTATATTGTAAAATATTATTACCCAGCATGCACTTTGACCACTTTATAACTGTCTCATGTGTCTTTAAGTGAGCCTTAAGCCTTGTCTGTTCTTTGGGTAAGGGCTCAAAGAGCATTAGGATGCCAGCCGAGACCAAGGCAGCTTTGGGTTGTTATGGCGGCCTCTTGCAGATATGGGCAGGGAAGGGGGTCATGTCAGTGATGTGGCAAACACGCTGTATATATTAGTTCCTTTATTTAAAAAAGAATAGAAGCAATGAAGAGGTGAAGAGGGGAGTTTTCGAGGCCATTTCTGTCTGAGACTTCCATGCTAATTGATCCCAATGTGACACTAAGCAAACTACATCTGACCCAATTCAGCATTGCTATGAAACCGGAGCACTCTTTTGGTGTCAATAAACACCTCGTATAGTGCCTCAATCATGCCATTTTCCAGTGGCCATGACCAGTCATGTTGCTATAGCTGAGAAATAAGAGTTCGGAAGCTCCATTTTGAATCGTTACAGTTCTTTCAACACTTGTGTCACAATTTCCCTAGGTTGGGGGCTCACAAAGCGGCAAAGACATCAAAGGCTCTGACAGAACCCAAGGCAGGCAGACCTCTCTATGGCAGCCTGCAGCCATATTGTATAAACCGGCCCTTTAATGGCAAAAGTGAAATGAAAGGTGGCGCATAAGCAGAGAGTTCGGGAGGTCCGGCTCTGGTTGAAACTTTAATGCTAATTGATCCCAGGGAAGAGGAGTGGACACAGGTGTGTAGCCGCGGGCGCTGGCTGCCATGAGGGGCTACGCCAGACCACAGAGCAGCAGAGCAGCGGGGCCGGGGCCGTCACTGCACAAGTGCCACCGGCTGGGAGAGTGACCTATTTTTTCCCCCCTCTTTTTCATAAAAGCACAACCTTGATGGTGTGTGTGTGTGTGTGTGTGTGTGTGTGTGCGTGTGTGTGTGCGTGTGTGTGTGCGTGTGCGTGTGTGTGTGCTCGTGTTCCAGGATTTCCGCTAGGATTTTTTGTTGCCAGTCCAGTGTATGGAAATAATTTAGCCACTAAAATATAGGCTACCTATAGGCTACCAGGTAACATCTTAATTTCACCTTTTTTTCATTGAGGTAAAGTCTTGTGCTGCCATCTTGAAATCCAACGTGTTCAATGTGTCTTAGCTGCTAGCGCATTAGCTGCATCACTCCTCCTCCAGACCACTGTGCAGCGCTGTCTGAATTCCACTATGCAGAGAGAAGCCCCTCTGGTGGCACGCTTGACACATGCAGAACACAGGCATGGTTTTAGCCAGTGTATCCCAGTCAGGGTACAGCTTGCTGAACTCATAGATAAGCACTTTGCATGCTGCTGCAAAAGTTAAACCCCCATAACCGTGAAGCGCCATTATCAGTGTCACTATATCTCAATGTGTGCGCTTGGAATCCATGAGAGGGGGAAAAAAAGTACTGTTACACTGTCAGAACAGAAATGTCCTGTTTAGGGATAGGTTTTAATTTATTGTTGTTTAATACAATTTACCAGGCAAAAAAACTGTAATTACCGGCTAACGGAAACCCTGGTGTCTTCGTTTGTGTGTCTTTTCCTGCAATTTGTATTTGTTCATATTGCAGACATTACGAGCTGGGTTTGTTTATGTAGGTTATGTACAGTAGGATGCTTTATTTCTAAGCCTATTGAGCTCAGGCTAGGCTTTGAACATGTGGTACTTCCTCTGTTCAGCTTCTGATAAAAGAAAAGTGCATATGATGACGCATTGTGCTCGAGCATCCTGCTTTTACATCTTCTCTGAATGGCCTGGCTGCGTCTGATATCCGCGCAGTGGGTTACCCTGCTATTAAATACAAGAGGCCATTTGAAGCACTAGACGTGAGGAAGGTGTGCTCAGCAGCAGTTCTCCACTCGGTGTGGATACCTCCAAACTCCAGGGTTGCATGTGTTGTGTTCAGATATGAATGTATTAATGTTATGTAGATGATCAGGGGAGATGGTGGTGAAGGAGGCAGTGATGGAGACAGAGATAGTGCTGCCGGTGACATGCCTTCGTGACCCGAGGCACATTACTGTGAGCCCAGGACATGGACCGCCCTGGTTCTCTTTACCCCCACCTCCTCACTCCCCCCCCCCCCCCCCCCCCCCCCCCAGGTCTGGGGTGATTTGGCCCACGTTCCGTGACCATAAAAGTGTGATGAGGTGCCCAGGGAGAGCTGTGTACAGGCACTTTATTCAGGAACGCTGACTTATTCATAGGTGTAGAGGAATCGTGTTGTTTGCTTGTTTTATTGAAAACCTTGCGGGTGAAGTGGTGAGTGCCTGGCATGTGAGCGGGATCTCT
>NC_045171.1:5649424-5664424 GCF_900700415.2 Clupea harengus
ACTCTCAGATGAGAACAGAAAGGAAAACTAAATAGTATTATCTCCACATGCAAAAGAGGTATCCAGCATATGTTAGGGTCAGGTCAAAATAATTGTTTCAGACATTGGAATTCAAAGGAAGTGGGCGGTAATATAAAATGCTAAAATTATTTTATCATTTATTCAACGATGTATTCAATGATTTTTGTTATGTAAAGTGTTATTGTTGCCCTATTGTGACCCCATCTACTGACTTATAAAGCCTTCTAACCCCTTGTGAGCGTTTGAGCCAGACTATAGATATGCCCAAGGCCACAATCAATGTTTAAGATGCGAAAAGGAAAAAGCATCTCCTCGTGGAGCGGCCACATTTCCTTATGCTTCCTCCTTTCTGCCGTTTCTCCTTTTTGGTCGAGGCATCCGCTCACAAAGTGTCAGGAAGCATCCGGAAGAGTGCCACTCAGCCGCCTCTCTCTGCGATGCCACGGCTGCGATGCCCAGGAAGTCAAAGAGCGTGTCCGGCGTGCGCCGCTGACGCCCAATGAGAAATCACATCAACTTCGAAGCTGTCGAGCTTTTCATTTTTAATCAAACGCCGGCCCTGGCGTTCCAGCAGGCCCTTGCTCATGGGAGCGAGGGAGGGAGGAAGGGAGGGGAAAAAAAAGGGCCTAGCCTCCTCTCTTTGGAAAGCCAGACGCAAAGCACTCCACACACACACACACCATGAAGTGGTCAGAGAATTCCGTCTGCTTTAAAAGCTCTCTACGCACTCTCTCCCTTTCTTTCTACTTGTTTCTTAGCTTTCAATGGTGGTCACTCCATCCTCCTCTCTGCCACTCTCTCCCTTTCTTTCTACTTGTTTCTTAGCTTTCAATGGTGGTCACTCCATCCTCCTCTCTGCCACTCTATTTCTCTCCATCCTTTTGTCCCTGACACAAACCTGTCAAACACCTCCTTGGCATGGATAAACTACCGCCTCACCAGGCCTCTAAAAATAAGCATTTGTTTATGGACGTGCGCTGTGATTTCCGGCTCTCCCATGCTCCCATATTGTGTGCCAGGCTGTCAGGAGACATTACTCTCGGTCAGGGCTCCTCTTTCAGTGCCGGCGAACCGGGGGGGGGAAAAAAAAAGAGCGCACGGGAAAGAAAGAATGCAAGCCAGGGGAAAAAGAGCTGGACAATGGCAACAGAGAACAAGGGAGAGAGAGAGAGAGAGAGAGAGAGAGAGGGCACTGGGTCTTTGGGCGAAATCTGTTAAGACGCAGTCCGTTTGAAAGAGCGGCGTGGAGGAGTGCGGCTCCGCAGCGGTTCAGCCTGAAACTTTAATGCAGTCCTCTAGGTAGAGTCGTGAGAGGAGAGGCACATGGCGCGGCAGAGGCTTGAGTGTGTGGAGGATATCTGGGTCAGTCTTGCAGAGAGACGGCCCAGCGTGCCCGTCCAACAGGAGCCGCTGTGATTGAGAAGCGGGAGTCACAGAGACAGGGGGATTAAGCACGCCAAGGCTCCTGTCACTCCCCATTCGTCATGTTATTTGCTCTGCCTTTTAAATTTCATTACTGTGATTATGTTGCGTCTTAACAAACCGCCACATACCTTCCTGTCGTGCTATTGTGTATGCGATGAGTATACAGTGAGAGGGGGGGGGGGGGGAGAGAAAGAAAAGGAAAAGAAGAGAAGCTAAGGCGTGCCTCTGTTCTTCGTTCACTCCAGTTTAATGGAGAAAGATGGAGAATGAACAAAGATGACATTTTGTCACAACCCCTTACTATGCCGTTTCCCTGTCTAAAGTCTATTTGAGTCTTCATTTTGCAGTGTTTGTGTTGCAGTGTCAGAAGTCCCCCAGTTTGTGTCTGTGTCTGTGTGTGTGTGTGTGTGTGTGATATGTACAGAATGTGAAAATCCACAGTTATGCTAAATTAGTTAATTCCTGAAAGATTACTACACCATCTCAGAAATTGCCTTGAAAATGAAGCTCATCAGCTAGCCTAGTCAACATGCGGGGCTTTGACTGGAATCTGTGTACAAATAGCCAATGGATTCCCACGTGAAAGCATTTTAAGAGAGACACTCTAGCCCATTGCAGCTTTTATATCATGGGAACAGTGTTTGCAGTGCTTCCCTGCCATTCCTCTCAGCTATGATCAAAATGGTCCCTGTCTATTTTTAAAAAACTTTTTAGGATATTTTAGTGGTTTTGGCTCCTTCTAATTTCCATGGATGTTTAAAGACTTTCCTTGCATCTTCTCATAGTTGATGTGAGTTGCCTGTGGCGTGTGTTTGCGTGTGTTTGTGTGTTTTGTGTGTCTGTCCATCAGTTTGAAGTGGTTCCCTGGCCACCGCCGCCGCCCTGACCTTCTGCTCTCGACTGGCTTGATCTTGAGTTGCCTCTCTGCTTGACTCTCTCGTTTCTTCCCTTTGAAAGCAATTACTCCTCGGCTTTGAATGAGGGTCTGTTTTGGTGCATCTGTAGTTTTCGCTCACTGTGCGCCATAACTTAGACCGAGAGAAAATGTTCTCCCTCCCTCCCTCCCTCCCTCCCTCGCTCTCTCTCTCTCTTTCTTCCTTTTGTTTATCCCGTGCCCCTTCTCTCGCTCCCTCCCTCTTTCTCTCTCCCTCTCTCTCCCTCTCTGTCTGAAGTCTCCCCCTGCATTCCATTTCTATATCTTGTTCCTGGATTTGGAGCTCAATTACTGGGCGAGCTCAAGAGCCTGGCAGAGGACGGCTGGAGATGAAGGGCTGAGATAGCTGCCACTGTGGCTACTGCTACGCTGCCTTCTGGAGCCCGGAGGAAACACAATGTGTTGACACATGGGGCCAGAAAGATTGAATCACTTGTATTGCACTTTGTTGGTATCATGAGAATATGAAATACTTTCAAATGCTTTTAAGTGTGTATGACTGAAACTATAAGGGAGTACAGTTGAATGCACAGGTTTGGGCCCCCCTGTGGACATTGTGTGTGAACGTGAAGGTAAATACAACCCCTTCAGCAAAGAAACATTTAAAATGTCCTTAACATTTCAATGCTGTTTTACCTTTTAAGTGATGAACTTTAAAAACAGATAAAAATGTAATAGTAAGTGTGGCCTGTGCAAGTCAGCACAGCATTCCTTTGACAGATATCACAGTTTGCAACTGATTTTATGTGGACAGCTAAACGTCTCTTCATTCTTGATTTATGGATTTTCTCCTTCACTTCAATGTATGTAACGTATCACTTCAAGTTCTGAGATACATTACAGACATACATTTCAGTCACTGGAATGTTCAAGCTGGAAAAGGCTTTTATATGTTTTGAAAACATTCTGCTGCTTTGTGGCCATTAAGGATCCTCTGTCAGCTGCCGAGAGGAGCCTGTGTGTGTTGAGTGTTGGCACAACATTTGTGGAGACTCAGATTGAAGAATGAAGAATGACTCTTGAGTTAAATAAGGAGAATTTAAAGGGGAAACTTTTGCACATGCAATAATTACTATTCATTTTTTAATTAATCTCAAATCCTTTTTTATTATTTATTTTGCTGCAGGTGTTGTATTTACTTATTATGTACAAAGAAATCAACTAAATACAGATTTTGTGTGTGTGTGTGTTTGTGTGTGTGTGTAGGTGTGTGTTCGGTTTAAGCTCCTGTGTCTTTTTGTGTGTGTGTTGGTCAGCTAAACTGTCTGTTTTGAGAGATCTTTGAAGAAAACTGCACATTTGCCTGCAACATAGCGATGGAGCCTTATCTTGTCGGTAATACTCTTTTTGAGGCGATTTGATTGACTCGAGCTCTGCGACATTAAGATGATAATGGAGTCTCGTATGTATAATCTCTCCTCCGCGACTTATGTTTCCTCTTTGTTACCGTCTGATACTAAAATGAAGGACTATAGAGGCTCGTTGCATGAATGGCACTTTTCTCTTTTCTTTTCTTCTCCCCATCTATTCACAAGACAAACCTCGCTCCGAGGAGTCCTGCTGTCATGATGTAACTTCATGTAATTACCAAAAAAAGATGACAGCATCACCAAGCCCATTATGACCTCGGGAAGGATGTGCCAGAACCATTCGGCGAGAGCCTTTCGTCCTCCGTCATATCAAACGGCATCTGACTTCTCTCACTGTCAGCCTGACAGTAATGTGGAGGGAAGTATAGTGTCAGTATCCGCAGCACTTCAGTCGTCTCCGTCTCATTGGAGCGCTAATGCTAGGTTCCCCGTTTACCAGCTCAGTTTGGCAATCACCGTCGAAATGTTCCCCTTCCCCTCGACGCCATTCCTCGTCATCCAGGAAAACAATGCCTTTTTTTAGTGTTCCTTGATGTCCTGGAATGGCAACATTTCCCCCATGGTAACCTGGGGGTTTTGTTTTGTTGACCTTTTTTTTTGTTTTGCTCCCCCTCCCTTTGCCCTTCCCTCCCTCTCTCTCTCCTTCACCCCCTGCTCACCTAGTTGTTTTTGTGCTTCCAAACATCACGAAGCCGCCACTTGAAGAGAACAGACCTATCAAACCAATGTCCGTGGACAGATTTTCAGTTGCTGGGGCCGTGTTTTTTTTTTTTTTATTCCTGCCAAAGGGTGTGTAGCCGTAATATGTGTCCCCTTGGTAGAAATTGCCGCTGTTCAAGTCGTTGAATTGTTCCTGGAGATTGATGGGGATGGGGCATGAGGAGGGTGGAGAGCTCTCCTCGTGTCACCTGGGGATGGGAGCACCTCCTTTCCACAGGCAATGCAGTCGCAATGAGGAGTGCACAAACATTATTCCCCCTATTTGAGAGTCTTGCTATTGGAGTGTTGATTGACTTTGTGTGTGTGTGTGTGTGTGTGTGTGTGTGTGTGTGTGTGCGTGTGCCTGCGTGTGTGTGCGTGAGTGGGTGTGTGCCTGTGTGTGTGTCTGTGTGTGTGTGTGTGTGTGTGTGTGTGTGTGTGTGTGTGTGTGTACGTGTACACTTGGCCTCGTAGTCAATCTGTTGAGCTTGAAGCAATTATCTCCAAGGATTGCCTCTCACCTGTTATTTCCCTGGCCTTTTGGCAGATGTACTGAATCTTCCACCAAGGCTCTCAAAAACGAGATATGATAGTTTGTTCCAATTTCAATTCAGAGTCCATTCTTAAAAAGCACAGAAAAAAGAAAACACACATACTACACAATAGAGTCTCCTTATTGCACCTCAATAGAGAGCAACCTGTGGCACTGTTGTTGTCGGTCTCTCTTTTTCTCTCCCTCGCTTCCTCTATCTTCCCTTCCTGTCTATCTCTTCTTCTCTCTGTCGCTGTATTTCTCTTTCTCTCCCTTTATCACTGTTTCTCTCTATCTCTCACTCTCTTTCCCTTTCTCTTTCTCTGTGGTCCCATTTCTTTTTAATCTTCTTTCGCTCTCCCTCCCACGCCGTGAGAGCGGCTATGACCCTGTATTAAACAGCCAAAGCCTGCTTTATTCTCCAAACGGACTCTTTGAATGTTGGAGAGGTCTGAGGGGTATGAGTTCAGAGCCCTGTGAGAATGAGGGCACATTTATAGGAATTGCAAATTAAGTTTGAAATATGATGAACATTCTCTTCCTCCTCCTTCTCCTTCTCCTTCTCCATCGCATCACTGCTTTCTCTCCTCCTCCTTGCTCTTCTTCTTCTTCTTCTTCTTTTTCTCTTTCTGCCTTTTCATCTTTATCCTCCCAGCATCCATTTTTGACTAGGCTTCTCCTCACCTCACCTCTCTTCCTCTTCCTCTTCCTCTCTCTGCTCATGCCACTGATGGGAGAATGCACTGCAGTGCATTGTGGGATAGAAGTTACAAGCCCTCGGGCAGGTTGGGAAAAAAAACCTTGGATGTTATTTTTTCGAATTTTTTCTATCTTTCTTTCTTTCTTTCTTTCCAGTTTTGAAGATTTTTCTTGTGTGTGTGTGTGTGTGTGTCAGTGTGTGTGTGTGTGTGTGTGTGCGTGGATGAAAGAATGCAAGTGCCAGGTTTTGTCCTTGCTAATGAAGGTCAAGAGTCACCAGCCTGAACTTTAGCAAATGGAACAGGAAGTGGTCTAGTATTGCCATCTGTCTTTCCTTTGGCTCTGTGTCACCCTTTTCTTTGTTTCTTATTTCTCTTTTTCTCTCTGTCTGTCTGTCTGTCTGTCTGTTTCTCTCCTCCCTCTCTCTATCTCTCTCTCATTCTCTCTATCTTTCCCTTTCTATGTCAGTCTGCCTCTCCCTCCCCCTCTCTCTCTCTCACATCAATCGTTCTACCTTTTTCACTGTCTCTACCTATTTTCCTTCTCCTCCTGTGTGCCATCTGTATTGTTCTCCCACAACAGAAGTGTGCATACGTGTGTGTGTGTGTGCGTGTGTGTGCGCATGTGTGTGCGTGTGCGTGTGCGTTTGTGTGTGTGTGTGTGTGTGCGTGTGTGTGTGCGTGTGTGTGTGTGCGTGTGGTGTGTGCATGCGTGCGTGTGCGTGTGCGTGTGCGTGCGTGTGTGTGTGTGTGTGTGTGTGTGTGTGTGTGTGTGTGTGTGTGTTCGCACGCGGTTGTGCTGCTTGGCGGGTGTTCTCCCAGATGAACACGCACGTGGCCCTGTCTCAGTCGCTCGCAGCTCATTACCTGACGTGATGGATGGCAGCGGGCACTGTTAAACAATGCCCGCTCCTGAGGACGCCGTGCTGTGCCTGGCACCTCCAGACTGACGCAGCGCGGCGCCCATTGTGCGGCCTGCCCGATGCCAGGCATGCCAGAGCGTAGGCGTGGCAGGGACGCCATCCACGGGGTGAAGGCTGGCGCTGCCCAGCCCACCTGTCACTGACCGCTCCTTGGCGGTGATCTCACACGCCTGCCAAGTAGAGACTGGCACTTTCTACGTGTGTGGCTGGGCATGAGGGAGCGATCGGGGACACACACCAAATACTAGTTACGGCAACAGCTTTGCAATAATGTCTCACAGATGCCATCTTGGATCAAATAGGTGGATGTTGTCATTTTGTTTTTGTCATGTTGTCATTTGGCCTGCACCCACACACACACACACACACACACACACACACACACATTCTCTTTCTCTGTCTCTCTCCTTCACTCTCTGTTTTACGAGTCTCTTCATGTTTCCTGTCTCCTTTGAAGATATACTCTTTTTTTCCCAGAGCTTGTAAGCTTTGTCTCTTGTGATGGTGTGTACGAATATTGTCTTATTTATTGTGAGTGTGTGTGTGTGTACGTGTGTGTGTGTGTGTGTGTGTGTGTGTGTGTGTGTGTGTGTGTATTTAATAAACATGTGTATGTCTGCTGTCTGTGATGTGAGAGCCGGTAGAGGAGCTCTTGAGTGTGGGCTAGGATCAAGAGCTCAGTGGAGTTACTATGACACCAGACACTCTCCGCCCCACTCCAGGCTCACTTCCTCACACTTAATTATTCCTTTTGTTCTCTCTCTTTTCTCTCTCTCTCCACCCTCTCTCTCCCTTCCCTTCCCTCGCTCCCTCCCTCCCTCTCTGTCTCCTGCAGCAGATAACCGGCGAGCTGGTCTAGAGAGGTCCCGTTCGCGCCACAACCCCGGCCTGCTGCCCCGATGATCACCCTCCCGCCTGCCGGACGCCCACAGACGTCAGCCAAGTGCCAAAGAACCAGTGGAGGCAGGGAGTGGAAGTGTGTGTGTGGGGGGGTGGGGGTGGGGGGTCGGAGGGTAGAGGGTAGAGGGAGTAGAAGGTCAGGTTTAGAGGGGGGGGGGGGGGTAAGAGAGGGAGAGAGGGATGGAGGGAGGGAGGGAGAGAGGGATGGATGGAGGGAGGGAGGGAGGGAGGGAGGGGTGATAAGGAGCTGGACACTGAGGACGTCTGACCGGCGAACAGACTGTGGCCGAGCGTGTGGCCAGGGCCTCGGCGAGGTCCCGACAAACCGACACACAAAGACACGGACACCCCTCGGCACCACCGCGGGGACGCCGGGGGACGAAAGAGGACAAGAAAAGGAATACAGACGAGGAAAAACTCAAAAACAGCTTGCTCCATAAGACATCTAATACTCACAGTGCTGTCAGAAGCCTTATCAATTCATTCACTTGCTCACTGCTTTACGTGTGAAGGACTTTGCTTCATCTATTTATCTTTTGCTTCTTTTTATCTGCTGCTGATATTCATTTTTTTATCATTTGTTACTGCAATGATTCCATTTTTTATTTATTTGATTTGAAAAAGAATTCTCAAGGGGGGACTTTTATACTGTCCTGTTCCTACCGTATACACTGCCAATCAATCCCCCCTTACACACACACACACACACACACACACACACACACACTCACACACTCACACACACACACACACACCACCGCAGAATAGAGTATTTCTCATTGATCAGCTGAATTTGCTGGGATGTAGTTTGACCTTTATTATGTTTGACGCATGTGAAGTCTGGAGTATCTACTTCCTGCCTGTGAGGACCGCATGCTTTCATACACGTAATCAACTGGGGAACTCTGTGTGCTGCATCGATTCTGGGCAGAGCCATTGGTTGGATTGGATTTATTTAGCTTTTCATTCCTCATTCCCTTTGCTTTGCGTATTTAGCATAACACATACTCTGCATCTTTATACTCTCTCTCCCTCTCTCTCTCTCTCTCTCTCTCTCTCTCTCTCTCTCTCTCTCTCTCTCTCTCTCTCTCTCTTACTCTCTTTGTTCCCTGAAGACCCTTGCCCCTTGTTGTGTCAGTGTTGTATCTCCCTGCTAATGACTAGGCATTCCTCCTCTGATGTGCATATCTCATATCTGGCAGATGGAACAACGCTACTTAAGAAGCTGCTGCATTTCCACAGCACTCCCATCCCCCAGAATGCACTTTTTCCTCAATTTAACATTTGTCGCAGAAGGGCATGAGCAACCACTTCTGAGGTACCGCTGTGCTTTAGCGGCTCAGAAAGAGTCTACGGCACCTAGCCGCTCTTGACCCAGGAGCGATATCCATTAGTGTAGGGGGGGGAAAAAAAACACACACGGGTACCACAGACGAGTACCCAAGGAGGAGTCAGCAGCAGCCACCAATGAAAAGGGAGCAGGAGTTTTGGTGATGTCACTTGTCTCTCGCCTTGGTTTTCTCACTCTGCCAACGTTGACCCCCTGAATTTCTGACTAAATGATCAACCAGTTACCACTAAGTGCTTTTTCTTTTGTTTGTTTGCGCCACTGGAAATTTAACACTGCCAATCCAGCCTCTTCAATTGCCGGTTGACATACAACAAAAGAAAGTCAGTCTATCAACGTGGGATTTTGCGTACAGGACTAAATTGGGCTGTTTGGTGGGTCGTTATTTGAATTGCATGAGGGTCCGTATTGAATTCTGTTTTGATGTGTTTCTTTCCCAGTTCGTGGGTTCATCTTCACCTTTTGCTTAAAGTGGCCGCTGCTTATCTGTCCTCTCTCTTCAGTGGCAGGTGGCATATTCCAGCGACTGTATCCTCCATTTTCATAAACCCTTAAATCCCTTAACATCGGTGAGGGAAACACAAGGAGGTCTCTGGGCATTGTCATAGGCCAGCAGGCACCAGTGGATGAACTGAGCTTCAACTGCAACCAACAGAAAGGATCAAGGCGTGTTAGCATCCTGTGTCTGTGTGAGAGAGAGCTGTCTGACCCTGAACACCCAAACACACATCTTTTACTCTGCTGCAGAAGAAAGCCAGGGTCAGGAGAGGGTGGCTAGAGTGTGTGTGTGTGTGTGTGTGTGTGTGTGTGTGTGTGTGTGTGTGTGTGTGTGTGTGTGTGTGTGGGGGTGGCTAGACCTGCCACACAACACTGTCTGCCCTAGCCAGGGCCACACTCGGTCTCAGGACTAAAGAACACACACCCCTCCCCTCCTACCAGTCCTGTTTACATAGGAGGCGTGGGCCAGGTCACATGACGGACCGGCCAAGAGCAACGTTCCTGTTCGCCCACCTCTGTTCTCAATGCGTCATATATATATATACACACACACACACACACACACATATAGAGGAGAGAGCCCTGGCAAAGCCTCAGCCCTGCTTTAAGGCATTGATTTGCTTTTTTAATTAAAACTGCCCTTTTGGTCTGCTTCCTGTCAGCGCCGGCCCGCCACACACAAACCTGTTCTCACCGCCATGGCAACCAGCGCATACACCACTCTACAGCTATAAACGCTATGGTGTCCTCGTAGCCTATGGCAACCAGCGCATACACCACTCTACAGCTATAAACACTCTGGTGTCCTCGTAGCCTATGGCCTACGTCACAACGGTACACCTTTGCTTTGCAATAACGCACAGCATGGTCAATAACGCACAGCATGGTCAATAACACACAGCATGGTCAGCACACATTGGTTTGACACGTTTCCATTCCCAATTTTTTATTTATTTTTTTTGCTTCGAAATGTATGTGCCAAGTTTTCATTGTTTAAAAGATTCATGGAACTGATATTTACCGTTTGTTTTATTTTTTCATAAAAAGGGACTTTAAAAACTAGAGATATATTGAAACACATGGCGCTCAGCTGATGCTAATACTGTTTTATGGAACTGACAAAACAAGCTGGCGCTCATGTACTGTGCACGCATTGTAAAAAAAAAAAAAAGCCACCCTCACAGCATAAGGAAGTTATCCACCATTTCAGATAGCTGTACTCTGTTAAACACAGAAAAACTGTGATTTGACCTTTTCAAATATCTAACAGAGCATATACCACATGCACATATTCAGGTACCCCATTATCTGTCACCATTGCTTGTTTCAGACTCTTATGCAGTTACAGTTTACTGAAGCTCACTGTGTATAATTCACTGTAAACCAATGCCATTTGTCATTCCACCTTACTCCCAGAACAGAACATAAATGTCCAAGAGAATAGCAGAGTCCAGGGAGAATTATCTTCCTGATCCTTTTTTCCAGCCTCAGATGCCAGATGTTAGATTTACACAGTGTTGGGATTGCATAAGAGTGTCTGATAAAATGCATGGGTAGTGCATTGTACCCAGAGGGGCTTCCGCAGAACTTTTGTGTGTGTGTGTGTGTGTGTGTGTGTTTGTTTGCTTTGCATTCTGGGGCCGACTGCTGTAGGCAACGAGAGCATAGCCTGCCTTTGAGCAGCTATGTTGTGATGGTTCTAATATGGTCTGTGTAATATATGGTTTTAACGTGTGTGGGAGAGGTAAACTACTGGAGAAGCAAACACTCGGCTGCCACAGAATTAGCATTGTACTGTATCTGCCCTTGTCATAAAGATCCACACTAGGCCTTTTTCATTAGTAGAGTAGATTCCATCTCAACAGATCCTGACTCCCTCTGTCCTTTTAGATGTTTTTTTTTTTTTTTTTTCCCCTGATGACAATTACAAGAAATCCCTCATAAACAGCGTATTTATGAGTGATTCATAAATACGCTGAATCTAAAAAACTTAAATTACAACACATATATACATATATATATATACACCTTTCTGCTTTTATAGGAGGCTGGGTTGTGAGAGGTTTTTAGAAGTGCCATCTTCAATTCCAGTCTGAAGGTTTCAGTAAAGATGGCACTCTCTAATCTGCTATGTACTGACCCAGAGAAATCCTTTAGCCCTCCATATTTCTTCATGCCATTGCCAAAAGTGAACTGCTTGTGTACAACTCCCACACCACAGATTTAACTCTCTCTCCCCATTCTTTGGGTGGGAAGCAGTGAAAAGATAAGACTGTGTAAGCATTAGCTGGTATATCCCTGCCTACCCTTTCATTTGTTGTCATTTTAAATATGGTTTAATGTCTTAAGAATACAGTTTATATTTGTAACATCTTTAAGTTTATTTTTTATCTGTGATTGGAAAAAAAGACCATACAATGAAAATAGTTATCCCGAGTGTTCTTGAGTAGAGTATGTAACAGAAGGTGATACTAAATAATAACCACATTTCTTACATAAACTGAGAGCTCTGTGTGGTTTTTTTGTTGTCAATAAATGTCTACTCTTTTTCCATTCCCTTTCTTTCTGACGAGACCGAGCTATGGATGGTCAATCCCTGTCATTGTGAATGTCTTCAAAGAATGCGTTTGGCCCGTCTTTGTTGGAAGCGACATTTGTGCGTAGTTCACATCGCCTCGTAAAACATGTCTGTATCTTCAGATCATCATAGTTATTCGGCCTCCGCCTAGACAATATCTCATTCAGACCACACGACAGACAAATGACCGTGTGAATAGTGAATGTCATTTCACATAACACTAGACGGTATGAACCCACTCATTTCTCTGCAAGGTTAAAAAAAAAAAAAAAGACAGTCCTATAACACACTTTATCTCAGGCGAGCTGTAATGCCACACATCAACAGCGGTTCGGCTAAATCACCATAGCCACGGAGGAAAAAAGAATCTCCAGACTTTCAAATGTGCCACAGATTGCTTCCATTCACGTCGATTGAATAGTTTTTTTTTCATACCTTTATATTATTCTTTATCGTTCTCTGTCTACCAAAGATCACTGCACTGTGTTGTTTGCTTGAGGGGTAATTTCCATCCTCCCCTCTCTCTGACACCACGACACTTGACAGAGCAGATCACATTAACACACGTGTTATTTTGTTGTAACAGGTTCGAAGAAGGCCATCTGTGGGGAAGGAATCATAATCCTTTTGTGCTATTTATAAAAAATCTGGAACAATGAGCTGAGTCATGTTCCCTGTTATTAAGCATTCACGGAGCATTGTGTGCCTTTGACAGGAGACTGTTTGCAGAATGCAGCGAAAAACGACTCATGTATTATGGAGTGATCGCCTGCCATTGTTCTAACTCTCGTGCTTCTTTTATTGCCGGCTTCAATGTGACACCTATAGTGCAGGGTAACACTGTGCCAGCTGTGTGCGTGTGTGCGTGTGTGTGTGTGTGTGCGTGTGTGTGTGTGTGTGTGTGTGTGCGTGTGTGTTTGTTTGTGTGGGTGTGTGTTTGTTTGTGTGTGTGTGGGTGTGTGTGTGTGTGTGTTTCGTGTCTGTTTGTGTGTTTTAGTATGGTTCTGTGTGTTCCTGTAAGTTTGTGTGTGGCCTCCATCATCTTGGCGCTGTCCCTAAAATGGTGCTGAAACAGAACAGAGCAGAGCGTTTAATGCACTTGGCACAGAGATGGCGGCGTGAGCGTCACTCACGGTGTGTGCCTGGTGGTGTCAGGCATATTTTCATGTATGTGTGTGTCTGTATTTTGGGTTTCTGTGTTGGAGCACCACGGAGCTCCTGACAAACTGGGCCAGATTAACAGTGGGCCTAGGCCTGGCTTAAGCCCCAGAGCCGGAGGCTAGCAGGGCCCTGGTTGACAGAGGTAGTAGGCTAGGCCTATCAGTTCAGCGTATATTCGGCCAATACACGTGCCTGTTCTTGTACTTTTTTTTTTGAACATTGTATTTATTGATTTTTGGTTTACAACAACATACAGGTAGTAAAGACATCACAAATGAAAATACACAGATGTAAACTTTTCACCCCGCTGCCCCACCCTATTTCTTTGAGGAGATCATAGATTTGCCGGGATATATCTTGTACTTGATGTCGATGAAAGTACCATGATACAAGTACAGGAACAAAAAAGGAATCTGATTTTGTGATTTTTGTATGCTATACCTTTAGAGAAAACACAAAGTCAATTTTAATACCAGCAACTTAAACATTCGAAAAGTGAATCTACCGGCAACAATGGGCATCAACCAACCCTGCAAGAGTAAGAAGATAATACTTTAAGTTCTGAAGATCACAAGACCAGCCCCTGTTTAATTAAAAGTACTCCTAACTAGGATTGTAGCTATAAATTAGACACTGGTTGGACTGATTGCACTCTTGTTTCTCTCATCCAGTCATAAACTAATTATTAATTATTAATTAATTTGTGTAGCTAAGTTGTCATGGAATAACCTTGGCTACCCTAGTGTGTGTGTTCTGTTATCTGTCTACCACTTGTGCATGTGTTGTGTTGTGTTAAGGATGGTATGGCCATGATGTAAAGGGTGTTGTGTTAAGGATGGTATGGCCATGATGTAAAGGGTGTTGTGTTGTGTTAAGGATGGTATGGTCCTGATGTAAAGGGTGTTGTGTTGTGTTAAGGATGGTATGGTCATGATGTAAAGGGTGTTGTGTTAAGGATGGTATGGTCCTGATGTAAAGGGTGTTGTGTTGTGTTAAGGATGGTCTGGTCCTGATGTAAAGGGTGTTGTGTTGTGTTAAGGATGGTATGGCCATGATGTAAAGGGTGTTGTGTTAAGGATGGTATGGTCATGATGTAAAGGGTGTTGTGTTAAGGATGGTATGGTCATGATGTAAAGGGTGTTGTGTTGTGTTAAGGATGGTATGGTCATGATGTAAAGGGTGTTGTGTTGTGTTAAGGATGGTATGGTCCTGATGTAAAGGGTGTTGTGTTAAGGATGGTATGGTCCTGATGTAAAGGGTGTTGTGTTAAGGATGGTATGGCCATGATGTAAAGGGTGTTGTGTTGTGTTAAGGATGGTATGGTTAAAGGGTGTTGTGTTAAGGATGGTATGGCCATGATGTAAAGGGTGTTGTGTTAAGGATGGTATGGCCATGATGTAAAGGGTGTTGTGTTAAGGATGGTCTGGTCCTGATGTAAAGGGTGTTGTGTTGTGTTAAGGATGGTATGGCCATGATGTAAAGGGTGTTGTGTTGTGTTGTGTTAAGGATGGTATGGTCATGATGTAAAGGGTGTTGTGTTGTGTTGTGTTAAGGATGGTATGGTCCTGATGTAAAGGGTGTTGTGTTGTGTTGTGTTAAGGATGGTATGGTCCTGATGTAAAGGGTGTTGTGTTGTGTTAAGGATGGTATGGTCCTGATGTAAAGGGTGTTGTGTTGTGTTGTGTTAAGGATGGTATGGTCCTGATGTAAAGGGTGTTGTGTTGTGTTAAGGATGGTATGGTCCTGATGTAAAGGGTGTTGTGTTGTGTTAAGGATGGTATGGTCCTGATGTAAAGGGTGTTGTGTTGTGTTAAGGATGGTATGGTCCTGATGTAAAGGGTGTTGTGTTGTGTTAAGGATGGTATGGTCCTGATGTAAAGGGTGTTGTGTTGTGTTAAGGATGGTATGGTCCT
>NC_045171.1:5669424-5684424 GCF_900700415.2 Clupea harengus
ACACACGCATTAGGTAGGGTTTCTCCAGCAAAAAAGGGCTGGGTATAGGATGGGTTGATACAGGCATGGAAAAAGAAGGAAAAAGAGAAAAGACAAAAAGTTGATCATTTACATTCACTAATGTTTATCATTCTCTAATGTTTTACATTCACTAATGTTCTACATTCTCTAATGTTTTACATTCTCTTTGATTTAGAAATAAATGTACCGCTGATGATAGTGGGAATGAGTAGCAGGTGTCTTACAGATAATGTAAAGGATCCTGATTTTACAAATATATTATACTGTATACATTTATCATCTGTACATCATGTGAAAAGTAGGGGAAACAAGAGGACTGTCATCTAGCCCAGCCTAGTAAGTATCTCAGTGGATGTAACCTCTATAGTAGTGTCTTAGCCCAGCCTAGTAAGTATCTCAGTGGATATAACCTCTATGGTAGTGTCTTAGCCCAGCCTTAGTATCGCAGTGGATATGGCATCTATGGTAGTGTCTTAGCCCAGCCTTAGTATCTCAGTGGATGTAGCGTCTATGGTAGTGTCTTGGACCAGCCTTAGTATCTCAGTGGATATGGCGTCTATGGTAGTGTCTTAGCCCAGCCTTAGTATCTCCGTGGATATAGCGTCTATGGTAGTGTCTCAGTGGATGTAGCGTCTATGGTAGTGTCTTAGCCCAGCCTTAGTATCTCCGTGGATATAGCGTCTATGGTAGTGCCTTAGCCCAGCCTTAGTATCTCAGTGGATGTAGCGTCTATGGTAGTGTCTTGGACCAGCCTTAGTATCTCAGTGGATTTAGCCTCTATGGTAGTGTCTTGGACCAGCCTTAGTATCTCAGTGGATATGGCGTCTATGGTAGTGTCTTGGACCAGGGGTTGGGGAACCTGGGGCCAATCTGGCCCCAATGTTGATGTGGTGATGGTGGCTGGTGGGTGTATATATTGTATATTTGTACATAGTGACCAATGATGAACCCAGGGCACTACTAGCTGTTCCAATTCCTTTTACAGAAGGCTCTACACTTCTTTTCAATTTGACCCCAAGGCTAAAGAGCGTGATTTTTTTGTGGATAATAGACCATTTTAATGTGAATATTTTTGGATAGCAAAATAAATAGTTTTTTTGTTATTTTTTGAATTGCCCCTCGAGTTCAAGAGATGAGAAATATTTCAAATCAAGTGTTCTGAGTTTTTTTTACCACCATTCTATTACTATTCCATCAGTGTTGTACCATATGCGCAGATCCCTAGATTGTGGTTAAACAGACTTGTTAAAAAATAGTCATGGATGTTCTGATTATAAATAAAGTCAGAACAAATTCAAAACAAGATATTTGTTATTTATTGTAGTTTAAACATCATCATCACTTTCAGCACTGCCACAATGGCCGCGGTCTCTGAGACCTCAAGGATAAGGGAAGTGAAATTGATTGTAGGATAACAGGGGGGTTAACCAGTGATTTATCCGGGGACAGAATTGGAGAGATGAGATGGCTAGATATTGAGATCTCTGAAGCAAATTCGACCATCAAACACAGAAGTACAACTTTTGATCCCACTTCATATGAAGTTTCCTTATCACAGTGTCCTGATATTAAGTACTTCTTAAAGTACGTGCATATTATAACGCGGTACCAGTCATAAACCTTGCCCTTACCTGAACCCAAAGTGTGAGAACAAGAACTAATATAAAAAGTACACTGTATCTGTTAAGTGATTAAGTTATTAAGTATACACTACCTGAGGGCACTTTATACAAAGTGTGGCCCAGCTGTCTTTTTTTTCCGTCCACACCAGAACAAAGACACATGGACTATCACTTTGGCATCAGACGGGAGCTGAGCTGAACACATCAACAACCGAAAATCGGAGATAAGCCTCTTTTAACACACGCTCCCGGGAGCCGCTGCTTATCTTCCCGAGCCTTCAACATTTCGATGAGCACACTTAATGAGTCGGGCCTCACCCTGCCGCGGGCCAGCCGCTACACACACAAGACCGCAGACAAGACAAAGACACGTGACGGACAGACGGACGGACGGAGAGGGACGGACAGAATGAAGGGCCGGCGTTGTAAAGGGTACCCGTCCTTGCTAATCAGTCAGCGGGAGTGCGTGTCAGTGTGACTCACTCGTTTGGGGGACAAAGGACTGTGAGTCACAGGCTCTTGATAGACTTGCAACGATACTCGCTCCGTTCAGGGGAAATATGCGCGAGGCACGTCGGCATACTGCTGGATGCGGCCGATCCCATCGTGCTGGTGCTCAGAGCATGGCCGCTGACGAGCAGGACTGCTCTCCTTCTCTCCCGTCTCTTGCTTTTAGTTTCAGGATTTTTTTTGTTTTTGTTTTGTTGCTGGTGGTGTTTTATTTTTCTTTCTGTACGTTGTTTGGAAATCATGGCTTGCCTGTGGATGTTTGGTTGTAAACCAGCCAAACCTAACCACTCACTCTCTCTCTCTCTCTCTCTCTCACACACACAAATGCACTCACTGGGACACACACACACACACACACACACACACACACACACACACACACACACACACACACACACACACACACATGTACCCTGCTCCCCTCTGCCCTTCTGCTGAGGCGGTGAGCAGCACAAGGTGACTGTTGACATTAGGTGTAGCATTGCCACGCTGGGGCGACTCCCTCATTGCTTTTTCATGTACCGCCACGGCCACATTGGTCACGTTTCATAAACTCCCTTATTATTCAGCGGTGCAGGGTAATTCGGCAGCTGCCACCGCCAACACCCCCAAAGGAGAGAGACAGGCATGAGATTGGAGGCTGGGGGGGGGGGGGGGGGGGGTTGTGGCTGTGTGTGTGGGCGAGGGGGGGGGGGGGTTGTTTGCGACTAGAAGCATGAACCTGACTCCCTCCTGCCATCTACCCCTCCCTCCCCTCTTCTACTCCCCCTGAGCGCGTCCAATGGAACGGCAACCACCTCAGAGTGCGGGCGAATGCGAGCGCCGATCCTTTCCGATTTGCCTCAGCCCCCCCCAGTGCGTGCGGTGCAAGGTGGCGGAGGTGTTCGGGGAGGAGACTCTCCCCTCTCCCCCTGCACGCGGTTAATCGGCCCCGGCGTCCTGGAGGTTAGGCAAACAGAGATGTCAGCCGATGACACGGGCCCCATTACAGAGGGAAGTGAAGGGGAAAGAAGATAGAGAGAGTAGGCAGAAGGAAGAGAGCAGAGGAGGAGAGAATGGAGGAGAGAAGAGGAGAGGAGAGGAGAGGAGAGGAGCGGAGCGAAAGGCAGGGAGGGAGATCCATCAGCCCCGGCAGCACGAGTCCCTGGTGCCCCCCTGCCACACAGTCGAGGAGCCAGACGAATGGCTCCTGAGTGGGGCATATGTGGCGGGCGGACCCCGCCGTCCCTCCTGCACGCCCCTGTATATGTCTGCTGGCATGGGCCGGCGCCCGTAAAGAAGGCCAGGGCTGTCTTTTATTCCGAACAGGTGGCTGTGTTTGCTCCAGCCAAAAAAGCAAGAGAGAGTGAGGGGGAGAGAGAGAGAGCAAGAGGGAGAAAATCGTTCTTGCCTGCAGCTTTCCCCCCACCAGCTGTGTAGCAATAAAACACATTTATTTTGTGATGTCCATGTTGTCCCTGAAGTGCGATTCAGACCTACTGAATTCAGGGCAAAGGTATGGCGGGAGACCAGTGTTTGTACAGAGCACACAGCTCTAGATAAATAAAATAAATAAAAGCCTTCGAGGGGCTTTTCGTAAGTCTGGCTAGCTGTCGGCTAGCAAGCTAAATGATTTCATACTCCCTACCCCAAGCAGATTGGGGGCAGTGTACTGCTATGTTTATACACCCTCTACTTCCCCTTCCCCTTCGCAGAAGTTAAAAAAAAGGCCAAGGTGGGGAAGGCTGAAGGCTACATGTAGCATGAAAACATTTATATGATATGAAAGCTAAACTACCATTAGTGTCTCCATCAACCTCAATTGGTATTTATTGATATGTTACATTAACTAAGGCAAACGGACCCCTGTAGGTCTTCATTTAAGCACACAAGCTTCTGAACCGGCTGATAGTCTAACCAGTAATGTTAACAGATGGTGAACTGCTGCGCTACTTGTTGATACTAACTACTGGATAGCCATGCTTAGGTTGGTTCGTAAATTCAATCCAGCACACTGAATATGGATTGAGGCTCTGTAGTCCAAAAAATGGAGCATTCCATTTCTCCACGAATTGACCAACACTTCAAACAAACAAATAACTATCATTATTTAAGCCTCTGAAATAGGATTCTAGCTATTAAAAACACAATTCCTGACAGTGTGGACTTACGCCCGTGGCGGCATTCTTGCTTTGTCTTGCTGTTTCCAGTACAGTGACTCACGAGTGCATCTTGAGGTACAAAGTGGTCTTATGGCCAGAGAGGCTCTAGACGTTTAGCATGTTAGATTTAGTAGATATATGGGCAACACAAAACATAGGCATTTTTGGCATCACGTCAAAACTGTTATTTCTTCACATTCTGTTGCTATTTCTAGTTCATTCTTCCATTTAGCACCTTTAACACGGAAACTAATGATCTTGCTTTGTTTTCAATAGCTTTTTAAAATGATGTTTACTCCCACGGTCAACTGTGTTTTTATTTCCGTGTGAGTGTTCAGTGCAAATGCTTTTAATGGAAAAAAATAAAAATAAAATTCTAAATGACTTTGTGATGTATTTGACAGCAGTCACCATAAAATGCCATCACTGAACTGTTGGAACATTAAAAGGTGGCACAACACTTTATCAAACAATGACCTATTGGTTTAAATGCTGTCTGTCCAATTATAAATCATTTCAATTACTTCTGTAATAGTACCATTTCAACCAAATGAAACCAACGGGAGAGAAAAGTCACTGAGGACAAGTGTGTATGGGCTGCCTGTAAGTCCTCTAAGAGTGACAGGTGGCTTAGGTGTGGAAATGGGTTAACTTCCCCTTTAAGTGCAAGAATAACACTTATGCCTTTGTCAGGAAAAAAGACTGTGTCCTCGAAAGAGAATTCTTTCATAGAAAAAGAAGTGCATTCACAGAGCCTTTCCAATTCATTCTTCTCAGAACTTTTCTTTTGGGGCTGGGTGGGGTGGGGGCTTTTATTCAGTGGTTTTGAATTTGTCCTTTTCGATTTATTTAGCTCCTTCCTCTTTTCCCATCCCTAGTTGTTTTCTTCCCCTTAACTCAAATCCTCCCACCTGTGTTGTCTGGTGAAATGAGATTCTCCTTTGGTCAGCGCAATACAGAGCGCTCGCTGAAGCGTAAAATGTGCCACGGGGGTGCGGCGGCGGCGCCACATTATGGGCGCGCACAAAGCGTGACCCTCGAGGCGGCTCACCTAGCGGTATGGAAAAGTCTGATGCATCCCCGTAAATCTTAGCGCCAGTCGGAAGGGGTGAGCTCCGTCTTCAGGTCTGCCCATAGGTGCCAGTAATGGAAGGTCAAAGCAGGCTTCGGATGGACGCGGTGACAGGCCAGTCAATACGGTTCTGAAGCCTTTTCTGTTCAAGTGCCATGTTTATGTATGTTAAATCAGAGGGACCTTCACAATGACACCGCTGGACAGACAGTCCTCCACATTACCGCAGTCACCCAGAGGGACCTCAGCATCACCGCCACCAGTCGGAACGCAACAGCCAGCCAGAGGGCTAACACACCGTCACCTCACCAACCCCCGGAGACCAAGGCCCTATACTTCACCAGCCAAGACAGCCTCCCTAAGATGGGGCTTGGCGACAACATTGAATTCCCCAACACCTTGGGAGTTCTTAATTGTGTGCTTCAAAATAAAAGGCCTGCTGCCAAAGAGAGCTACGCAGTGTCATCACTTCCTGAGAAACCCAGGGGGTGATAAAAACACCTTGTGTCGCACTGGTTTCTATACCAAATTCCCCAGTTGGCCAGAGTCCTTTGAACAACTATAAATAATACAAATATTGTAGGGAAGTAGGGACGCCTATACTAAATACAAATAGCGCAGCTCTGATCTCTGTGATGTACATCAAACCGTCATCTCTGGATACTTTCAAACTTTCATTCCAGCACCCGCTTTCCCCTTTAGATGTGTCAATCAGAGTGATTCTGCATTCATTCTTGGCAGTGCTGCATTGTCGTCTGCGATTGAACTGACAAGCGGCAGCGCAGTTTTTGTGTTCGTATTAAATAATAGATTTGTGCATTTCAGATACCAAAGCAATTGAACAAATGTTTACAAAATACCTAAAGTTCTCTGTTTGTAGCAACCCCCTCCACATCGCACCCCTCCAACCCCACTCGATATTTGTCTCTCTTCTGAGGTAAAGTGGAAGAGGAGGTTACGATTTCTTGGCTGTTGTTAACAGGGATGTGAGCTTGTCTGAAGTATGGCCATCAGTCAAAATCGGACGCTTTAAAAGAGCAGTCTTGGGGTCAGTGGCGTGCATGTACTGCATTAGCTGCCTCCTCCATGTTCAAAACATTCTGATGGACCATGTTTCAAGAATGCATTAGCCAGGGCCAGAGGTTTGCATGTATTGTCAGGATGGGGACGTGATCCCCACTATCTAAAGTCAGCACAGCTCTGATGCTGAATGATAATGGCCCTTTCTCCTCCCGTTTGATGAATTATTAAAAGCCGAATTGTTTTGCAAACAAAACATATTTGTTAACAGAATGAAATCTGGGGTGAATGCTGGAGCTGTTATCAATATTTAATCTTGTCTGTAGACAACAATATCGCCTTTGGCCACTCTCTGGTGCATAATTAATGAAAAGGCGACAAAAAACCAACAAAATATATATGCCTTGCAACCTCTGAGCTGTCATGTTTGCAGAGGAGATCAAGACAAGCAATAGTAACATTGAGTTTCATGGTACTGTTTTTTTATCATGATGCAGGAGAAAGAATAAAATCTGCCTAATCTACATTATGTCGCTGAGTTCTCATGTGGTGAATTCCATCTTTATATAAAGTAGGATTTGAATGCAGATGCTGTTCAAATCCATAATTCAGCAAGATTTTGTATTCATTTAATTTTCTTTTAAATATCAAAATTACTTGAAAGGACTGTCACTGATCAACTTACTGCCTACCTATCCACCAAACAAATTTCAATCTGGCTTTCAGTCCTGTCATTGCACTGAAACTGCCTGACCTGAGTAATCAATAATCCGATACTGATTCTGACTTTAGACACCATAGGCCACAGCACACAGCACACTCCTTAGCCGCTTGGAGAATCATATTGGCATCCAGGGGCGGCGCCATCGTGGTTTCAGTCCGATTTATCAAATAGAACTCAATGTGTGATTAAGCAATATGATACGTGTGAGACTGGGTTTGGTAAAGAGTATCCTCACGGCTGTGATTTGGCCATAGGCACTAGGCTGGAGGCAGAGTACCGCAGGTAATCACAGCTGTGGAGATATCCTTTACCAACCCCATGAACACAACTGTCAGATTGCTTTCATACAACAGTTCTTACACCAACTAATTGAGTTTGAAGACACTAGATTTTAATTTGTCTATTCATTCTCCGCCCCAAAAAATGGTTCCAACCTGAGTTTTCAGTGTCAAGCGTTGCCAAGCAACTACAACTGTCACTCTCAAGTTGAGTCAGAAAGGCTATTTGTGTGCATTAATTCTTACACCCACCTGTTTTCACGTTACATGTTCAAGTCCTACTCCAATGGCTCCCTTTCCTCACTCAAAAACTGTCAGATGTAACGTAAAAAAAATTGCTGCTTGCTATTCTGCTCTCTCTGCTCACTCCATTTTGCTCTCATGAAAGAATGGAATGTTGACATTGTATTCAACAGTTAGATTATAGGAAACCTGGTGTGATTAATGATTGAAGAATCCAAGTAAAGTTGTTCCAGGATATCCTGGATATCCTATATTGTCCAGATGGATAGATAGATGGATGGATACTTTATTAATCCCGAGGGAAATTTAGGTCAGAAATGAGTATCGTTCAACTGGCTCTTACTGTTGTATGAGTCACAATAATCCCATCCCTGAATTTTTTTTTGTGTGAGGATGACGCCGTTTGGTTTGACAAAGTTTTGTGTGAGGATGACGCCGTTTGGTTTGACAACGTTTTGTGTGAGGATGACGGCGTTTGGTTTGACAAAGTTTTGTGTGAGGATGACAGAGGTTTTTCTGAGACTGAAGCCGTTTCAGCTGAGTCTGACTACTTTTGGTCTGAGACCTGACGCCTTTTCATTTGAGTGTGACACTTGAGTCTGAGATCTGAGGATGTCCTAATATGAACACCGTACCTGTGAATCGAATGATGAGTCTCAATCAGCAAATCGGCTAGTTAAAATGAGACTCATTCATGGACGGGGGTTAGGGGAGGTGGGCCGCCCATTTTATGACGTGGATGAGTCCCAAATGGTTAAGTCCATGTTAGCATTGGCCTTGCAAGGTTCAGGACGATTGTAATCAGCACGTGACTTTGTCAATATTAACATGATGGCATTGATGTGTTTCATAACAGTTCAGTCATATCATTAAGTTAAAAGCTAAAAAAAAAAAATTAAAAAATTTTTTTTGAGTGCAGCGCCATTATAATTGATATATGTAAATCTCTTCTGCTCTTACCAATTTTAAATTATAAAATGTTATAATTGGTTCATTAAAAAGTTGGCACTATAGATTGGATTTTGGACAAGATGGTTTCATTTCATGAACAGTTTAAAAACAATATTAATGCTTTTTTGGGAGACTGAATCATAGTTTCACCTATGTTCACAACATTTCCCTTCTCCTTCCCTCTCCTTCTTTTGGGCGCTACAGAGAGAGAAATTCAGCTTGCTTTGCAAACTATTCAGTTAAATTAGTAATTGTAACACTATGCCAAATTGTAACTATGTACTTAAATACTTAGGTGAGTTACAAGACTTGAATCCCGGGTCATAATAATCTAAAGGTAATAGATATTTTTTTTTTAGGACAATAGGAGGGTTAATAAAACTTCAGGTAATCCCATAGCCTTTGCCTGCCACGCCCCTTGTCTCTTGAGTGGCCATCCATTACATGTTAAAGAAGCACGTTCAGTTCAGACGTAGAAATGAACACCTACCTCTGTTAACTTCATTACCCGAGAACTTAGAACGTAGTCAAGTTCATCACCTTTTCGAACATCCCTTTAGCATTGATGTTTTTACTGTGGCTGTTTGTTTCATTAGTTTTTCCTTGATTGCTGTATGTTTTGTCCTATGCATTCTTTTTTTATGAAGTGTATTAGGTCCATGCTGCATGGTGACTCTGCACTTTAAATAAAAAATGATTTATTGGTTGAACTGATCAATCTGATTTACTTGACAATGTTTTTGACTGATGGGCTCTAAGTGTCAACCCTCACTTTGTAATTCCACCGCTGAATATTTTATTTCCCCGTTGAAAGGTTGCTCAGCGTCATTTCATTCGGCTTCAGACACTTCTGTGGAATACTAAGCTCTTGATTGGCTCACTCATGGAAATGTCACGGAAGAGGTGGGAGTGGCTCATGTCATGCCCGTTGGCGGCGGCGGCAGCGGCGGCAGCGGTGGTGTTTTGGCTCAACAGATCCAAAAGGTACAGCGTGCACGTGGGGGACGTTCGGTCACATGTCGGAACCGTGCTCCCTGTTGCGGCCTGTCATTCACACCAGCTGTCCTTGTCCCCCATCTGTCACTGTCAGGACGCCGCTGACGGTGTTTTTTGATGACTTCGGTTCAGCCCTTTGGTACCATGTCATACTCTTCCACAAGCTTGCCTGGTGCATTCATTACCTCGTTCGCTCCAAAGAGGCCCGCGCTCACAAAGCAGAGTCCCCAGTGGCTTGCCTTTTGTGAGCGCTGGTGCCTTGTGTCCCTTACTGACACCCTTCCCCACCTGTGTAATGGATAGAATGAATAAACGAGCACGCCTAAGGGAAAAAGCAAGGTCCTTCTTTGTGCTGTTCTAGGTGTTCGTCTAGGGCCGGCTCTTATTTTGGTCCCCATTCATGAACCTATTCAAGGCGATGAAGGTCAGCCAGCCTTTTGTATCGCTCTTCTAACATTTAAAGTTACCATCTCTAAATAAAATTTGTTTGCTCTGTGCGGGAAAATTACAGCCGCAGCCTAAGGTGGACATATTTGTTCATCGAACATGAGCGGCATTCATGTGCACCTATTTTAAGCTGTGATATTTTGTCTCGTGTATCCGACCGAAGTGCTACTCCGACTAGCTTCAGCAGCGGCGAATAGTCAGTCAGTCTGTTGCCATGTGGACAGAGTTTGTTTGGGAGGGTTGAAGGGAGGCTTTCACAGACCCAGACAGACTGGATAGAGGGGTAGAGGGGGGTAGAGGTGGATAGGGGGATGGGAGGAGCGTGCGGGGGGCGGGGGGGGGGGATGTTGGACGTGGGGAGGGATGAGGGATGGAGAGGTGCGCCATGGAAGCAGCCAGCGGAGCGGAGGAACATCTGCACGCAGTGGCACAGGCCTTCTGCTGCTACAGGCGCCCCCCGCCGCGTGGCGCTTCACAGCCTAGCAGGCTGTGACCTCCCAGAGGCTCCTGGGGAGCCCTACCTCTTAAAAGCCAGCTGTGCCTCCTCTCGCTCGCACACTCCTTCCCTGCCAAAACACTCCACTGTCCAGCTGTTCACCTGAGATGCAATAATAGAAAACCGCTTTTGGTATTATTTTTTTGTTTTTTTGTCCTCCCCATATCTGTCTTTTTTTTACATATCAAAAAGGCTTTCATGGTGGGTAGGAAGGAGTGTGTTTGTTGGAAAACTGACTGTTGATCTGCGGCGTGATTGCAGCGCTTACCTCTTTTTCATGGATGTGTGAGATGTGTCTCGCACATTTAAAAAAATGAAAACTTGTTTTATGAAGAGATTATGTGGTGATGACATGACTAAAATTTCAATCAAGCCTCCAGGTTTCAGGAAAGAATTTCAACACACTCGCTCAATATACCAGATGACACTTCCACTTTCAGGGGGGGGAAAAAAGCCTACCCACTCAGGCACACTTGCTTTTGATTTGTTTCCTCTGCCACCCAAGAGAGTCTTTACATCTTATTATTTGAGGTTGAAAACACTAAAGACTCCAGTGTTTTAAAAAAGGGAACTGTTGCACCTTCAGGAGAGGGGCATGAGTGTGTGTGTGTGTGTGTGTGTGTGTGTGTGTGTGTGTGTGTGTGTGTGTGTGTGTGTGTGTGTGTGTGTGTGTGTGTGTGTGTGTGTGTGTGTGTGTGTGTGTGTGTGTGTGTGTGTGTGTGCGCGCGCGCGTTTATATATGTGTGTGTGTGTGTGTGTATGTGTGCGTGGATGTGTGCGCGTTTATGTGTGTGTGCATGTGTGCATGTGTGCGTGTGTGTGCGTGCATGCGTGTGTGTGTGTGTGTGTGTGTGTGTGTGTGTGTGCCTCAATTCCATGTATTGATCTTCTTCAAAAGAGCACATTAAAAGGATGGCTCAGATTGACTGGGTCTCATGTCACATTCCACCTTCCTAAGTGAAACTGAACTTTATTTCCACATGAAAGAGAACAAAATGTAGTGTGTGTGTGTGTGTGTTTTTTTTGGTGTGTGAAGCACTTCCCTATTCAAATGATAATTTTTGGGGAGGGTAATTTTGGTTTGGCAGATGTGACTTTCATGATAGCCTGAGCTCATGGACTCCTTTTTTCACACTGATGAGATCTTGTGGTTGGAGTCAAGCGCTACTCTTGAGCAGAATACATTTGCGCAGCGTCAATGATAGGAATGTGATGATGTTGAGGAGCAGGAGAGACCATTCATTCACTTATTCAGAGTAATACCCTGATCTCTTTTCATGAGGCTGCTCCACAGTTGACACTATGAGTATGTAATTAGTTTTGTAGCATACAAAAATTAAAAATAAAAATAAAAAGGGCACAGTTCTCATCCATTCTGATCACCAAGGAAATTACCATTTGTTTCTCATCCATAAATGGCTGAGCCTCATTTGAGGCAGTGATTGATAGCATATCACGGCTGTCAGCGCACCCACACGAGCCGTGATCCAAGCAAACAGCCCTGGTGAAGAGAGAGAGAGGTTGTAGATGAGGGGGAGGAAGAGCGTTCTGTTCTGTGTGTGTGTGTGTGTGTGTGTGTGTGTGTGTGTGTGTACGCAGAGCGTTCAACCGAATCAGACGAACAGTCAACAAATAAACTCGCTTGCCAGCTCCGTCATGGCTGCCGTACGCGGAGTGTGTTTATTACTGGTGCTGCGTTTCAACGGTAGTCACCAAACAGCTCACTCCCCAAGTCCAAACAGCTCACTCCCCAAGTCCAAACAGTTGAAAAAAAATGGAGAAAAAAAAGAACCACCTGTCACTCTTCGTCTTCCCTTTTTGTATGGGCACGTAGTTATGCCACAAACCCATCTGTGATACTAGAAACATTCAAACACACACACACACTCTCTCTCGAACAGGAGAAAGCCCAGCAAGAGATTCCATTGTGACATACAAGTGGAACAGAACATTACGGCGGTCCATCTCTCATCACTAGCTGGTGATGGCGAGAGATTGACAGGAAATGAGTGGGCTGTGTTTACCTAGCTGACTGGCAGCGACGGCCCTCGGCATCGGCAGTATCGATAGTGTGGAGGCAGCACCCTCTGGTTGGGACAGAGATGCAGAGACAGGTAGTGTCGTCTAGCAGCCGTCATCTCTGCACACAGGGGGGGGGGGGGGGGGGGGGGAGGAGAGGAGGTGGTGGGGGTGAGCTGAAGAGACACCGGGATACGTGATCCAAGATACTTCTCTCTCTCCCTCTCTCTCTTTCTATCTCTCCAGACTGCGTGTGCAGTGCCATAGAAGTGGAAAAAAAAAAAATGTCCAGTTCAGTGATGGATGACTAACATGGCTCTGATTTATGACCCCACCCCGCATAATTTATGAGCGCGCTCGTTTAATTTGTCTGTGGCCTAATTCGACACCGTGCGTATGAATCACGGATATGAAATGATTGGGATCGTTCTGCGGCACGCTGGTCCTTCGCCGACACCGTCTCTTTTTTGGCACAGACACCTTCAATGTCATCTGTCCCGTCTACATAACCCGACAATTAAGCTAATAAGTGAAAATGGCACCTTGCCAATACAATTTTAATGAGCAACATGTACGTGTCGGGGACTTTCTCAGTCGGCCTCCAGCTGATAATGGCTGTGTCTGGTCCGACGTGTGACAGAGACAGAGGTGAGAAACGTCTACGAGATGAGGTCACCACTCTTTAGTACTAGGACTGACGTGTGTGTGTGTGTGTGTGTGTGTGTGTGTGTGTGTGTGTGTGTGTGTGTGTCCTCTCTCAGCTCCTGTTGATACATTTGTCTGAGAGGCGCTTCAGGTTATGTGTTGGCATTGTGTGGTGAGATGGTACGGTTTTTATTTTTCTAACTTTTTCATTGTTTTTTTTTTGTTGTTTTTTGAGGACAAACACTGCCATTGCCCTTATTTATTTATTTCCCCCCGGTTTCCCCTGCGGTCCGGCCTGTTGTTGATTCTTCCCACACAGGTCCGTCCTGTTCTTCTGTCCCTCTCACTTTTTTTCCTGACGGCCAAGAGGCCATCAGACAGAGGTCGAACTATCACAGCCCTGTGTTCCTGCACATTGAGGATGCCACTCATTACAGCCCCTCAATCCCCCGGTGACAGTAAGCCCAAGCTTTCCTGCCTCTCCCAGCGCGCCCCTCACACAGCCTGGCATTGTATGTAAAGGCTCCCTAATAGACCCCAGTGGGGCGTCATTTCTATTCCGCTCATGATGAAGACATTTTCTCCCTCACTAACACACACTCTCTCTCTCACACACACACACACAGTTTCTTTGGCTCACACACAGACACACATACACACACGCACACACACTTTCTTTTTCTCACACACAGACACACATACACACACACACACACACATACACACACGCACACACTTTCTTCTGCTCAAAACACGCACACACATACACACTCCCACCCCACTTTCTTTTCTCTCAAATTCTCAGTCTTTTTTTTCTTCTCTCACTCTCACTTACTTTCTCACATTCTCACTGCCTTGCTCTCCCTCTCCTCCAGCCTCCTCCCATCACTCCCACTCTCCCTCCCTCATCCCCTCTTCTATCTCGCCCTGTCTTCCCTGCCTCTGTCTCTTCTCTTTCAGCTCTGGATTCTAAAGGGAGAGGGTCTTCTCCCTGAGGGTGCCATTAAGGATTCTTCATGAATGTGTTGCTGAGCGTTCTTCTTTTTGGGGCAGATGACAGGCAACAAGCCAGCCTGCCCACCCTGTCTGCTCCATACCACACTGAGTCCCCTTCTTAACTCCAAGGCCAGTGATGGGACACCATTTTCATACCGCATCTCAACATTTCAGGTACACTCCTTTCACAATGCGCTTACGCAGTCAGTTAAAATATGTCTCCTAAGTTTGTCACAGCTCAGAGAAAAAAGGGGATTTGATGATGATGTTCATCCAGGCGCAGGTTAGTGACGAAACGAGCTCAAATACGATGCACGCACGGTCCTGATTCGTCTGATGCCAACACACTCTGTGATCCGCAACACTGAGCAACCCCCGCTGAGCCACCACACAATCTCTGCACGTTCCACTTCCACTCTCCACTAGGCCATCGCCTCCATGCCTTTTCTCTCTCCTTTTTTTTTTTCCTACCACCCCATGTACTATCTTTGGACCTCACATTCCAGCAGAGGTGTCGTAACTCGGGAGAGCAAACAAACCGGGCGAGATCTGGTGTTTGTAGGCGCCGATAGGGGTTTAAGTGCCCCGCTGGAAGGGGGTGCAAATGTAACAGCGAAGAAGCTGCCGGGGCTTTTTACCACATTCTGTCCCCATGAAATAAATATCAGACATTTAAAGCCGGCACAGCCTTGAAATATTCAGCATGCTTCTCTCAGAGCGAGCGGAGGCTCTGTGTTGCCGGTTCAGGGAGTGCAGTCATAGTTTAGCAGTAGTTGAGTAGCATTTAGCCCGAACCTTATTTTGGTCATTTAGAGTGCA
>NC_045171.1:5686924-5744378 GCF_900700415.2 Clupea harengus
CTGTCAGAACAGCAGTGACACCACCATTTAGCCCTTATGGCAGACTCTGGGCAGATAGCATTGGCCTGTAAATGTGATATACTTTTCATTCAGGTAAAGCCCCTATCTATTAACCTGAGCCATATCAGTGGCCGGCAGCCTCGCCTCATCTGGCCTACTGCAGTCTAGCTGCTGTCCCTGGAGTGACGTCTCTCTCTCTCTCTCTCTTTTTTTCCCTTTCTCTTTTTTTCCTTTCTTTTTTTTTTTGGTCAATAGTGGGGAGGGGAGATAATCACTGGTTTTGTGCCGCAGAGCAGTCAGAGGAGTTTGAGGGATTTTGTTTACCGCGTGTGTGCAGATGTTTGATGGGCCACGGCTCAGAATACATTAGCATTATTTGATACTTTGCCAGAGACAAAGCGCTTCATATGCTGCAATGGGCAATATCTGTCATCCTGTCTTACCTCTGTGAGATGAGATGCCTGTCTGGGTGGATTGCACCTCGTTCTTTTGATGGATCTAGACAGAAGACCTATTTGTATATTTATTCACTTATTTATAATTTTGAAGTGAATTTACATCTTGAGGAAAAGATGGAACACACTATATACTAAAGCTCACATCCTCTGCCGTACAGAGTGGGAAAAAAATCAACATCCTGCTTGCTGTGTACCCTTTTAATTAGCAAGTGAAATTAAATACTGAAACTATTTTCTCCCGTTTGTGTGCATACCTGCTGCCCTCCTCCTTGTGTGTGCTATGGTTCCAGGCAGACAGAGGAAATGAGAAAATTACCCCTGTCACCCAAACCCACACTTACGTGCTGTAATGACACTGCCTGGCATGGCATGGCATCTGGCTCACCTTGGCTTTGTGGTGGCGTGGCTCTCGCCGTGGCTCTCGCCGTGGCTCTCGCCGTGGGCCCCGGCATGCTGCGGAGGCGGCTTGAGTACCCCACCCCACACCGCCCCCCCTGGAACCTGTGGCATGCATCTGCACTAAGAGGCTTTTCCCAAATCTGCAGCCTAGCAGGTGTTAATGTCGGTGCTGTCTGTGTGCGCCACATACCTCGGGAATCTGGGCTCGTGCCCCGTTCGTGTTATCTATCTCTCTCCGTCTCCGCTTCTCCTCCTTCCCTCCCTTGTTTTGTCTCTGTCTTCCTCTCCCTCTTTGTCTTCCTCCTTTTGTTCCCTACCAAACTTAGCTTCCAACCGAATCCCAGCTCTCCGGATCCCCTCCTCTTTGTTTGTTATTCTCGAACATGTCTCCGGGGGCAGAGCGAGACGCTCCCTCTGTGTTACAGGAGAGGCGCTGAGACGGGGAGACGGGGGACAAACAGGGATGGGTCTGAGGGATAATGCATGTGTTTATGTGTGTGTGTGTGTGTGTGTGTGTGTGTGTGTGTGTGTGTGTGTGTTACAGAGAGGAAGATATACACTGTGTGAGAGAGGGTTTGTGTCTGTGTATCTGTCAATGTGTGTGTGTGTGTATGAGAGAGAGAGAGAGAGAGAGAGAGAGAGAGAGAGAGAGAGAGAGAGAGAGAGAGAGAGAGCCTGAGGCAGTGACTGCTCTGCTCTGCTCTGTGGGGGCTGCAGTGATGGTGAGGACGGGGATGGCTGTGGCTGCTTAGCCTCACCGGCGGACAGAGAGAAGGGTTGGAGATCTGGGCTCGGTGCCCATGGAAACAGCGGTGTGAAACGCTCCGCTGAGACGTGCCCGGGCCAGGAGAGCCAGTGACTGCCCACGGTAGGGGAGGGAGGGCACGGCACCGGCTTTGATGTGGATCTCAGATCCTGCCAGGCGGCTCCACACAGCCTCCTCAGCCCCTCAGTGCTGCAGGACAGAGAGAGAGACACACAGCATCACACTCCCCAGCTTGGACACTCTTATCTTCATGTACCCTTTCTCTCTCTCACTCTCTCTCTCTCTCTCTTTCACTCCCTCCCTCTCTCTCTCTCTCTCTCACTCTCGCTCTCTCTCTCTCCCTCTTTCTCTCTCTCTCTCACTCTCACTCTCGCTCTCTCTTTCTCTCTCTCTCTCTCTCTCTCTCACTCTCGCTCTCTCTCTCTCTCTCTCTCTCTCTCTCTCTCTCTCTCTCTCTTTCTCTCTCTCCCTCTCGCTCTCTCTCTGTATCTCTCTCGCTCTCTCTCTCTCGCTCCCTCTCTTCTTCTCTCACTCTCTCTCTCTCCTTCTCTCACTCTCTCTCTCTCTCTCCCTCTCCTCTATCCCTTTCTCTCTCCATCTCTCTCTCCCTCTCTCTCTGGGGTGAGTGTACGTACTGTAGCGTCGGAGTTGTGTTCTATGAAGAAGGCAGAAGACGTTGGCTTCGGCTTCGGCTTTATTTTGAAGCACATTCAGCAGAAAAACACAGGAAGACAGCAATGGCAGTCAGGTCTGTTCGCGACATAACAAAGTCACTGACAGAGCACAGAAAACTAACACAAACACTTGGTTCTTGTGTTGTTTTTTTGATTGTGTTCTTTTTCCTTTTAATTGTCTTCGATTTATTATGATTTGTGACACTGATTGACTGTTTTGTAAAGCACCTTGAGACTTCTTTGTTTGTTAAAGTGTGCTATATAAATGAAATTCATTATTATAATATTATTGATAAGCATTAATGGTCTTAACATTTCGGATGGCAGACGCTAAACAAAGAGACAAAGCCGCCATTCCCTTACTCCGTACCAAAACTTAAGTGATAAGGAGTATATACTAATATATATATGATTATACTAAGGAGAGAGTATCTGTGGTAGGCCTACTTCCACTGGGCAAAGGGGTAGAGAGCTAAGCATTCTAAAAAGGGTGTTTGGAAGGTGCCAGTGTTTGCACTTCTGTGCCCTACCAAGTTTGTGCGTGATGTAGGCTACTGCGAAGTGAATAGAACCGTGTGAGTTATGTGGTTCTAGTTAATTCTAGCATTTTTTTCTGTTGTGCAGATTTGATGGATTTCAGCTGTCCTCTTCGCTATGGAGAAGCATCGTGATAAACCAACGCTTGATCCATATGATGAATACACTAATCAATTTACCTTCCTGTTCAAACTTTGTTGAGATATTAATGACTGCAATGATGTGGTGGCATCAATGTAGGCTACAGCACATTTTGTGAGCTGGGGCATGATAAACAGACATTATTAAGTAGGCTGACAGTTAAAGTGGTTTGTTTTGTGCAACGGTGTCATTATTGCTTCATGTGAATGGCAAAGGTCTGTCAATACAAACTGTAATCAAATGATGTAACACATATGTCATTTTCATTCATATATATGTAGGCCTAATCATTTATAGCCTATATCTTGATAAGCACACAAACATGTGAGGTGATTCATGCATGTATAGTTCAATAGACCTAGCCTTAGATGTCTAATGGTGTATTGTATAATAGACCTATAGCCTTTATTTCATTGCCCTGTCCTTCAGCTAAATCACTGTAAGATGGACTTTGAACAGAGCATGCACAAAACGCATAGTAAACACGATCTGAATCAGGGCCCCCTGGACACCATCACGGGGCAACTAGGCTACATATTCTGATTGATATCCTTGGGGTCAAAGAACTATAAACACTTTTCTCCAACTATGCTAAAAATTACATCGCAAACCTGCAACATCCAGTGGACAGGAGAGAAGTTACCATTTTTGTTCTGGATAAGAAGCTCTCAGGGAATCTGGAAACACCGATTCAGCTAATTAAGGTCTGATTAAACAGAGCCAGACTACCGTTTATGTATATAGGACCAGGCAGTCCTTAACTATGTTGTGTTCCAACGGCCAATTAGAATAGCCTTGGGGTTGAAGGTTATGTTTAAGAATGGGCAGGGAGGTTCTACTGTAATCATGCCTGTGTGCAAGAGTTAATTACAAGAGTATGCAAAGACTAATTTGTTATGCATACAGTAGTTAAGTTCATTTCTACTGTGCATCACATAGCACAACAATGTAAGATACCATTTAGTCCAGAGCAGAACTATTTAGAGAAGTAAATGTACTGCAAACATGTTAAACGCTCAGAATTCATGGTGCTGTATTATCTTGACGAAATTACATCTTAGTCAATAATCAGTCGTGGATATTCTTTTCTGTTTAACTTGCAGATCTCCTCTGAAGATGAATGTGGCAGTTTAATTCCCCCCTCGTGATCTAAAGTTACAAGTTGTTCAACTGGGCCTACATGAAGCTGTGAAATTAAAACACCCTCGTCTTAAGTATTTCTGACTAATGTGTATGACTGTGTCCCAATTAGGAAGTTAGCCAAACTAATTTTGGGGCGCAGCTACCAGAGAGTACCATGTTTCTCATGGGGTTTCTTCTGTTGCCTTGTGTCACCAAACTGGGCCTTATGCAGTGCAGTGAGAGGTCAGAGGTCAGTAAGAGCCTTAACTGCTCTCCATTCAATGCCAACACTGCAAAAACTGCTTTACTAACCTAGGGTTATTATTCTTATAATAAGATGAAAAATCTAGTTGGTCTTGTTTTTAGCTAAATTGGACTTACCTAGTGCTTTCTTGGTAAGGTTATTTTGACCTATTTCAAGCAAATATTACTTGCACTCTCTTGATAAACACATTTGAACTTAATTTGAAAGTTCTTTAAACCTAGATTTGAGAACTTGATCTTAAAAGATTCCCTTTAAGTGTGGGAGTCTTATTTTAAGCAATAGTGTGTCAAGTTATAAACGTTCAATTTCAAGCATAAATTCACTTGTTATTTTCTTATTGCATTAAAGGTCATAATTCACTAACTGCTCTCCATTCAATGCTAACGGATTGGATCTGTCTATGAAGGATGAGGGAGATGTCATGAAGGTAATTAAATTACAGTTACTAATCAAGCAAAGGGGTTACATCTGAATATACTCTTTCCAGTAAAAAGGTTTAAATCTATTTAAATTCTAATATGTAGAATATAGCATTCATGCTGTTGCTTTGCATCTTTTCGCCTAGACAGGCTCCATACATTTGGCAATATTCGCTTAAATTTTGACTTGTTTTTGATTGGTTCTCTTGTTTGAAATTGCACTGCCTCTCGTCTGCCAATCAAAAAGTAATATAACATAATGAAATGTCATAAATGACATTGCTCTGATGAAGTGATTAATATTTACATTACTTATTACAGGGTAATCAGTAATCAAAAGTAACCTTCCCCACTCTGATTAAAAGGTCAAAAGTTTAGCAATCAGGAAATAGATATACATGCAAATAAGGTGTCATCAAACAAAGAGATACAGGGCAGTAATTCTACACCACTCAAAAATAATATTTGTGCACTTTGTTGACTATTTGTGCAGCTATAACAAACAAATGCAATAATGTAGCAGGCATTTACATGAAGGGAAGTGGAGGAAGTGAAAAAGTGAAGGCAAGCAAAAGTAAAGAAGTCGGAATCTCGGAATACTTCTTGCATTGTTTCTGGAAGTCTCTCATATTCTCAATCTGGATTTCACTTGCTTTTCAAAAGTGCAAAAGAGTGAACAGCGCTGTCCCCCACAGTTTTCATACATACAAAAGAATACATCATCAGTCACTCCTTGCACTTCTCCTTCAACAGCTCCCACTTTTTCTTCGACCCGAATGCATGCAAAAGTCAGAAGCAGAAGGCAGAATGCAGTTTTAGCATGTTTTCAGCAGGCATAATGAGGTTTTATCATGTTAATAGCAAGCAGAATGTGGTTTTAGCACGTTTTTAGCAGGCAGAATGTGGTTTTAGCACATTTTTAGGTGCACACTGCAACATAAATACGTCTAAAACGGACACTGCCCCTCTGTCTCTCAGTTCAACTCAACAGGCTTTATTGGCACTGGTATTAGTAATGTCACCAAAGCCGATCATTTTTTAAATAATGCTCAGGAAGCTCACAGAGAACAAACTAACGGAAGGATAGTAATAATAATGATGACTAAGATGATTGGTAAGAGAGTTGGTAAACAATTCAAGGTTACCAGGTATGATATGTATCATAGGTATGAAGCAACACAAAGTAACATGGATGCACAATAGCAATTTCTTTTTCTACCCTCTGTCTTTCTCTCTCTCTCTCTTTTCCTGCCATTTCCCTCTGTGTCTCTCTCCGTCTCTGTCTACACAGATCCGTGTGCTGATAGCTTTTGGGCTTCCTCCATGCTGAAGCAGAGGCATGCTTGTCAACACTCCTCAAAATGTCAGCCTCTTGTGAGCTTCCGCTCGCCTTTTGTGTGCACGCCGTGATTATTCAGGGGAATCAAAGCGCCGGGGAGTTGGTGAGCGTTGATGGGCATGCACAGCGCACACACACCCACACACACACACACACACACACACACACACACACACACAGAGTGGAGAAGAGATTTCCCCTGTACACAGGGGACATACGCCACATTGATGCAGAGGTGCGGTGCATTTTGACTGTAAATTTCCCTTTACATGGTCATTTTAAAAATCAGTATGTTTTTGTCTCTCCACAGAAGGTTGACATAAGGTGTGTGTATGTGTGTGTGTATGTGTGTGTGTGTGTGTGTGTGTGTGTGTGTGTGTGTGTATGAGGTGAAGTGAGTAGGAGCTGGGGAGTTGCAGTGGACTTGCAGCATTCATCAGGGGGGGGGGGGGGGGGTGTTTAGAGGGGGGCCCAGTGCTTTTATACTTCCCTTTATTTCATCTCTGCTCTGTGAGACTCCGACGGCTTCCCCATGCGAGGAGGAGCGCAGACAAGATGAGGCAACTAGACCCGTTTGAAGGATATTTTCATTGTCAAAGAGCCGTCTTGGGGAAAACATATAAACGAAAAGCAGATAAACAAATAGGTAAATAAATAAATAAAGAAAGAAAAATAAGTGAAATCCCTCTGATGGCGCCCTGTTGCATCAAATGATCTAACATTGGAGTCTCATGGCTTTTTATGGAATGGGCAACCTACTGTGAATAGACCCCAAATTGGCGTGTGAGAGTGTTGGCTTTCTTGTGTACAAGAATAATCCCTTCCTTTCCATAAAACTGAATGCAAAGATATATAATTACATGTGTATATATACTGTACGTTTCAAGTGACAGCTTCTGAATATACATGCATCTCTGTGAAAGGTTGTAATGCGAATGTTGTTTGTAATTACGAGATGCGCATAAACTTCAGGGTGTGACTTTGTGAATGAGTTAATGGGCCACTTTCCTTGCGCCGTGACGTGCCCAGCGGAGGCCTCTCTTAAGTGCAGTGTCACTCTGCTGTGGGAAAGTGAGGGCGTGCGAGAGCGTGCACCTCAGCAGAATCTGTAATTAGCACTAATCTACAGTCAGAGAGGCCCCTACCTCACTCACTAACTCCCACTGCCCCAGCCACAGACACTCATCCTGCTGTTTTAATTTCCCTGGCCACTTAGAAAGATCATGTTTTTATTTCACCCACCCAACCAGTGGCACTCAAACGAACCAACAACACCAGCCATTACGGCTCGCCTCCCCACTTGCTCAAGGCAGCTGAAAATCACCACCATGTCACTAAGCTGAGCGTGCTCTTCCATTTCCCGCCATAACCACGCAGCGAGGGGGGGGGGTGTTGGGGTGGGGAGAGGCACACAAAGTGGGATAATCAACGTGACGCTTCCGCTGGGGAATCTGCTGCCCAGTCCATCCTGCAATGACCACGAGCTTGTGTATTTACAGCAGGCCCACTTCTGGCTCCTAGTTGTCTTCTTTCCATCCCATGCAGCGTGGCGTCTCCCTCTCTGAAGCAGATGCAAATGTGTCTCTGTGAGACTGCTTGCCGTACCCCGGCGTTGCACCAGCAACTAATGGACTCTTAAGCAAAATGGAAATCGCTTTTCCTAATGATGTGAGAGGGTTTGATGATGGAAGCTAAATGAATTACTGGCCTAACACGAGTGTAATGTGTGATTATGTGAAGCTGGGAAGCTGGGAAGCAATGCCATTCCTCTCTATGCTTACTAACCCAATCATGGAGGGGGAAGGTGTACTAATACTATAGAATTTCTGCTTTTTAAATTTCCGTTTAATGACGGAAACTGAAATGAAAAGTATGATTCACAAGCACTCTTCTTTCTGAAAAAGGCTTTTCGAAAAAGGCCCTTTTCAAAGGGACTCTTTTCAAAGACTTCACCGGGTTGTGTATTGACAGAGCATGTGAAAACACAGATGTGGCTTTTAGTTCCTCTGGGTCGCATTATTGGTGCTGATAGAAGCGTTCGGTGATGAATACCAGATCAGTCGGTGCTGGAGCTGTTTGTATGGAGGACGTGTCGCTTGCTCTCCGCCACCGCACAAGTGTGTGTGTGTGGGTGTGTGTGTGGCGCTGCAATCACCTGGATGTTCGCCACATCCCAGAACTCAAGGTGCTGCTTCAGGGGAGAGGCAGAAGGCCACCCTCGTGTCACTGATCCCCTCATGATTGCCCCTATCCGCCACCCCATCCCACACCCACCCAACCTCTTGACATTACACATATAGCCCGCGTCCCTGACACACATACACACACAGGGCCAGCGTGCATGATGCTCTAGCCTGGGACAGAACTATCAATGGGCCCCGCCCCTGCCCCGCAAGCCCATCAAAATAAAAACATTTGCTTGACGCCATACTTTATTGTTACGTCAACTTCACCCTCACTCCAAAACGTTGAAAAAACATGCTTGCATGAAATCATATCAAATTAGTACCCTAGCCTATCAACTTATAAGATAGAAAAGGGAGTTGTTTATGTACATACATACATACATACATACATACATACATACATACATAAATTATATACATACATACATACACATATACACACATACATACATACATACATACATACATACATACACACATACATACATACACACATACACACATAAGTACATACACAGGTACACACATAAGTACATACACACATACACACATAAGTACATACACACATAAATACAGACTTTGTAAAGGTCTCCGTACACCAGTTACACTAAATTAGTGGTGGCTTTCTCCTGTGCGCTCTTTCAGAGATTAAGTGAGGGGGAAGGCTGGTGTTTAAATGCCAGGCTCTGTCGGATTTCAATCTGATGAGGTGAGCAACACAGCAGACATTCAAAGTCAGGTTTGTCTCAAGCGGCAGGACGTCTTCTGCCTTTATGTGTGAGCGAAGGGGAATAGCTGCTGTTAATTCAGATAGAGCCGGACTGTCATTTTGCACAGACTCGGGCCACATATGCTTTTCCTGGGAATACAATGTGACTTTTATTTAACCTTTAAAAAATCACCAGCTGGTTGTCCTTCTTCGGCATTCATTTATTCACAGCTACCTCTATCGCTCTCTCCCCCATGTTTGACTTCGCCGCCCTGAAATAGAGAGAGCATGAGTGTCAGTGTCAGTGTATGCATGTGTGTGAGAGTGTGAGAGTGTGTGTGTGTGTGTGTGTGTGTGTGTGTGTGTGTGTGTGTGTGTGTGTGTGTGTGTGTGTGTGTGTGTGTGTGTGTGTGTGTGTGACAGCCAACGAGAGAAGGAGACAGAGAGGACAGGATTCCTGTGGGACAGCGGGAACGAGTGGACGCGCAAAGGTGAACGTTACTTCAGCGTGCCCGCCCGCCCGCCCAATCTGTGAGCAAGGGAGAGGGGGGTTGGGTAGCTGGTGTCCTGCACCTACCCCTGTGTGCCCCCCCTCACCCCACAGCATCGACCCTTGGCAGCGCTCACCTCACTGGGGATGAATAATGAATGGGGCTGGAAGCAGGGAGGGTCACGGGTGACATGTCTGTGTGGAAGCACATTCCTCTTTGATTAGTACATAAAAAGCAGCGCCCATCTGCTTGTGCATTGGAAGGTGACAGCACATGCCAGAGAGTGCAAGCAAATTGGGTATGAGTGTGTTACTGTGTGTGTGTGAGTGTGTGTGTGTGGGGGAGGGGGGGGGGATGGGGATGGGGTTGCACGCTTGAAGGGAGTCTTCTGCAGACACAGAGAGCCACAGCAGGGGATGCAAGCTCAATCACCTTCCCTACTCACACACACAAACACCCCCTCTAGGCTGCTCAATGCCCCCTTCTCCGCCCCTCCAACGTGACATGCTCTGTCTCATACCTCTCAATCGCTCAGAGTTTCGAGCACAGCAGGCAGCAGCAGGCATTTCATACAGTACAAGCATACTGCAGCGCATTATTTGATACGGCTCGGAAATGCAAAGAGCCTCTCCGAAACAACAAGAGGAAACGGAGGAGGCCAAAGGCTGCAGTGTAAATCTAATTGAGGTGTTTAATTGCAATTGGAAGAGGTTCCAGGTCAAGGACGCTGGCTGGTAGACCTTCTTTATGGGAAGTGTACAATTACAGGGCCTCTTTACACATGGCTTGTTGTAGTGACGTGAGCTCGGGGGAGGAAAAAAAAGAGAGAAAGGTTTCAAGTGTCGACGCTTATCATGTCAACTGACAGCGCCTCTGGCTGACGCAGCTCTGTGCGCAGGACATACAGTGACCTTTGGTGACCTTTCAGCCACAGGATTCCATCAGGTGTTTGTCCAGCCAGTGATTTAACATAGCTAACGGCTTTAGAAGCTAATGCTAATGCTAACTCCCTGGCTGCATCAATGAATATCCCTCTCGGGGAGCATCAGTGATCTTATTATCCATTTCAGGGGGATTATGGTGGAAGTTTCTGCCGCAGAGACAGCCACTCACTCACCAAGGTCCTGGGGCAACGGGATGTAAATTACCGGTGGTGGTTGAGATAACCTTTACCCAAAAGTACAATCCAATGTAAACACGTGCTAAAAAGGCAACAGATAAGCAAACAGGCTGTTTAAGGGAGAAAATCCATCAGGTTCACCAGGCAAAGAGAAAGAACATACCCTTTGGCACTAACTATAATTAATATGCTAAATTGAATTGCGATAATTGACTAGGGGACTGGCCGGGTGTACTGGAGGTGCACTGATTAAAATGTTTGGCTGGAGCAGAGGGCTGATTCGGGCTCTCGTGAATAAAACGAGTGGATGAGGGGGGGGATACAACACGCCCTCCATTTTTCCCTCACTAATTAGCGCTAAACCCGTAATAACCACGAATGCCCTCATTTATATGACCGCACATTAGACGAATGCACATTCATTAGTTTCTGATGTGTTTTTCCCTCAGCGTTATTGTTTGCATATGGTGTGTGTGTGTGTGTGTGTGCGTGTGTGTGGGGGATGGGGTGGGGTGTGTGTGTGGGGTGGGGTGGGGTGGGGGGTTGGCGAGATTGATAGAGTTGTATGGTGATTCAGCGCTTCCGAGCTAGCGGCACATCAGAGCTGAGCTCACAATTACATTATCAGCGGGGTCCGCTGTGTGCTGTTAGCTGATTCTAGATGTGTTACCAGGCTACGTTTTGACCTCTGGAGTGAGCCTTTGAACTGGAGGTCATGGAGTAACTATGTTAAACAATATAACATGAATTGTTTAGTGGATGGATGGACATTTCTCCACAGCAGTGAGAAATAAGCTGTGCAATCACAGTAAAAATGAAAATGACTATAGAGAGTGTTGAAACACTGTAGTCTCCTGTTCATAGTGGGAGTTTTGTACACATCCATGAATGGTGGGCTGGGTGAAGGTCATTTGTGCTGAGTGTGTTCGTCGTTCATGAAACAGCTTTTTATGTAAATAAATCATGCTCCGCCACCTAAAAAGAGAGCCATTACTGGCTTCAACCTGCTGTTTGAATGTGATACAATTTGTGATTAAAATCTCCTCTGACATTTTGCCACAGCATGCCTTTGCTCAACAAAAACTCCCAACGTTTTCTCTCCCTCTCTCCCTCACTCTCTCTCGTTGTTGTGGTTTTCTGTCGCCAACAGTATCAAGCCAAAGGATTTCCCATGTTTTTGTTTTGAAGTGCAAATTTGCTTAAGGAGATTAGAGGAGGGGACGAAAGCATATTTCATATCCATAATTCATATTTGCCTTTTTCTTTATGACTGCTCCAGTGAAAGGTATGCTGTTGTGTAACACATCATTACAGCCGAGGAGATGTATTGTGCGGGGCCCATGATGCGATTGACAATCCTCTTTCAGACAGCAGAGCTCTTCTATGTCAAAGGCCCCTTTTTTGGAAAAGGCCAGGCACCTCCCGCTGCTGCATCCCTGCACAAAGGTGTCCGCATCCGCGCTGGAGTGTGAGCGAGAAAACATTTTGATTTGCATTTAGCAGTTAAAGATGACAGACGGGCACGGCAACAATGGGCCCTTGGGCTGTTTTACACTAGCGCACTTATTAGCAACGGTGCCGTATTGATCTGTTTGCGGGTAAACAGCGGGAGAGAATGCCACACGCATCTGACTGACATTTACGCATTGATATGCCAGTCATATGTGCCCTGTCGACAGGTGTTCTCTGACGAACCCATATTTCTCCTTTCTCTCTCCCTCGTTGCCAAGGGCAGAAGATGCCATTGTAGTCAATCACGCCTAATGGCTAGCCCTTCTATTTCGACGCTCTCGCTGGTGTCGAAGATGTGTCTGACTTTAAACTGTTTGCACCAGCATTGTTTGTGTTCATGGCCAACTCCATTTCTGTCTGAAATACGCCAGCTCGTTTCTGCTCAGAAGCATTTACATTCTAGACGCTGCGCTAGCACTTGCTTTTGCAGGAAGTGGTACATTAAAAAAGTGTCATTCATGCAATGGAGGCATTCATTTTCTGGTATCCACTTTGACATCGGAACATTTCAGGCATCCTCCTCCTCCTCCTCCTCCTCCTCTTCCTCCTCCTCACCTTTCTTTTTTCTGACAAGAAATGTGAGGAGACTCCTCTTACAGACATTCAGAGACCGACATCCAAGACACAGCCTTCTGTTCATCTCAGGGTAAAGAGAAGTATCACGGATTTTAGAGACCCTTTGTGACTTCAAACTGAGCACTTTAAAAGCAGTCAGGATGTTACCGATTGGGGTCACTAATTCCTCTAGAATGACATACCCCTTGAGCCGCTGACTCGAGGACGGATCTGGCTCCAGCTCCATCTCCGGCTTCATCTCCAGCTCTGGGCCCAAAGTCATCTGCTCTCTGGTTAGTCGTAATACCTGTGTTTGGGCCGCGGGAGAGAAACAGGCTGTCATAATTGAGCCATATTGCAGTTGGACGTGCCCCTGGGACTATGACAGAGCACGAAGGAAAACAGAGCTCTCACCCCGGGGGAGGACCAAGCACAATCTGCTGCAGATCCTCCTCCTCCTCCTCCTCCTCCTCCTCCACCCTCCTCACCTCTCTGTCTCACTCATCGCTTTAACCCTTCAACACTTCCACACTCTGGCTTGTGCTTCTGCTACACGCACTTCCATTCCAGAGCAGTCCGTCTTCTTCTCCTCTGGTGCAAATGCAGAGTACTGGAAAGCCCCCACTCCGGGTCGCTAGGCCACATCTGTCACCTGCACCCCTTCAAAAATGAATTTGGCACTTTGGCTTGGGGCCCTGGGAAATGGCTATATGCTGAGGTTCAATCCCTGGCATCTAGGTTGGAATTTAGCTTGATAGGATAAAGGGGGGAAAAACCTGAGGTAATTTTAGTTTGATAAGCTTCTTTTGTGTCCAAGAATCATAGCAGCACAACAAAATGACCGTGGCCACTTTTTGTTGTTGTTAGTACACACGTTCGGGAAGTTTAGAAGCCAGACTATGTGTCGCCTCACAAAATCAGACAAGCCCTCGTGGAGCCTCACACGCATCTGTCACTGCTGCCGTTACTCGGGCGACTCCTCTCACATATCAGTTGTTTGCCGGGAGTCACTCATGTTCCTCCTGCCTCGTCTCCCAGTCGACAGGAGATGAGGCTGCACCAAATGAATTCCTTCAGGGCACAAATATCCCGCCAATTCGCCTCCAGCGCACCTGGGGTCAATCGCCATAATATCTCAGGTCACGGAGAGAAATGGGTTAGAGATTATTAAGGTTGAAAGTCTCACTGCCTGGGTGAGACGAGGGCTCGATGGAACGAAATGGGAATTCCCAAAAGATCGGCCATCTCGCCGCAGTCTGCACGAGGCCCTCCACAGATTAATAACACAATGGATTACCTGCTCTACTTTCCCAAGGACATTAAACTAAGTTCTCCCTCCCAATCAATAGGAGAGGGTGGCCTATTCCCATCCACACAGCTCAATACTGTACACTTCATCACCCTCACGGGGGAGAAGGTGCACTTAATTATGTTCAATTGCGGAGCATTTTTCAGCATCTTCTCACCAACTTGCATGTCAAAGAAAAAGTGTCAGGCAGGCATTAGAATCACAGGGTTAGCTAATGAGCATGACAGAAATGGCTTTTCCAATGACTCCCCTGGACACGGTGGGTAATAGATGGTAAGTAGGTGTTGGCCCAAAGTTGTTTGGTGAAAAATGAAGTCATCCTAAAGAGACGTGTGAGTAGACCCCTGTGGTTTGGTGATGGATTCCCAAATGTCACCAGGTACTCCTGCTTTTCCTCGCCATAGATTTGTATTGGCGACTAATCGTCACGCTCTCAATTTGCTGAATTGATGTGCGTAATCAGCGTTCACAGTTGCGTGGCCATATTTCTCTGCATTGGGGGAGCCCCCTTTCGCAGTCAGTGTGAAGGGCACTTGCCTGTGGAACAGCTTGTCTTTGTCAGGGGTTGTTGGTGCCCACGCTGCCACTCATTTCGGGTGAAGGGCGAGAAAGGTCTTCCTCGTCCAGAGTGGAGCCTATTTACCCACGCCCAAATCTTTTATTTATTGCCACGGTTCCGAGCCATGAATTATCTAATGTCTTCAGGACTGTAAATTTCCCTAATGCAGGTCGCCAGCCTCCACCCTGCCGTCATAAAACCCCGTGAAGTCACCCTTTTGGAGGACTACACTTTGCCTCGCCTTTTATTGAGTTTTGAGAGGACGAAAATGTCAGCACATTTATTAACAAAGGAAACCCACTAAAAAGTGCCTGCCAACAGACCTGTCATCCTTCTGTGACCGGCCCCTCCATAATCAGACGCCTCCCCGACCAATCAATTCAGCACGAGAGCTCTGATCATCTGTTTACCTCGCGCAGCTCATTACGCGCTGTAACAGAACATGTTAACTTAATTTGAGGTGAGATTTATGCAGCGGTTGGTGCTGTCCCTCAGCTCAACTCTGACATGCAGGATCTGGGTCGCTAAATCGCAACTAAGGGAGACTGATAAATGATGCCGCTCGCATCTAACCTACTTACTTTAATCATTTCTCATGCAGCGCAGGACCGCTGCCCCCATGCTGCTGGTGTACATAGAGGGTAGGACATAAAAGGAGCAGACACTCGTTACTGAGGAGAAGTCTTGCAATGCCCCTGTATCGTTAAGCATCTGTTAAAAATAGAGCACATTTACAGGTTGGCAAACATGGTGGGGAAAGAGAAACAGGAATGTAGTCTGAAGAAAACAGACCGAAGTATGTAATAAAAGAGGCATAAATATGTAATCATTCACACAGGAGATGAAGTTAATACATATTTTTTTTTATTTCAAGTTTACATTTAGAATAATATCATTGTTCTTTTGTTTTGTCTGGAAATAAACCTATTTTGTCAACGCAGTATGCATGACTTTATTGGTTTGGGTGTTCCCATTAGCCAAATTACGTCCACTGGCAACAGACAGATTGAGTGGCCAAAAGGGTGTCAAAATATAGCAGAAGAGATTAATGTCGCAAGCTTCCACCATGCTGCAAATGAAATCCTCCAGCAGTGAAAAGGCACAACAACTACCCCACCTAATGCCCCGACCCCATCCCTCCTTATCCCTGCCAGAGCTCTGGGCCGTCTCCTAGGATATGGGTCTGAGGGCAGTCCGTGCCCGTGTACCTCAGGGCTAGCCTCACTTTTTCAAAAGGCCGAAATTAAGTGGAAAAATATCTGTTTGCCCGCTGATGTAATTATCCGTCCTGGATTAACATCTGTTCTGTGGCGCCTGTGCCAAGTCTGCTGCGCTGTGTGCCAGTTTTGCCATGCCCACGCTGGATGTAGACCTGGGTGTAAATCGAATGTGGTGTATCTTGGCACAAATAACCTAAATTTTTTACTCTGACACATTCCGCCCATTCAACATCTGCACCTTCGTGAGGACATCTTGGTCGCGGTGAATCGCAGCATTTAAATACCACCCTGATGGCTTTGCAGTATAACCTTGTAGGCTTTGTTCCCTTGCGCTGTTGCCAATGAAACATACTCTATTGACACAAAGGCGGTTACATTAATCATATTTGCCAAGGGTATTAAATAGGAAAGCTATGAGTCATATACTCTGGGCTATAAGTCATATGCTGTGCTTAGCTTCTGAATCTCGCATCGTATATAAAAGTGTGCAAAAACTACACAACATTCAACACTATGTCAACCTAAGGGATATGAGTTCAGACTATCTTTGTATTCTTTTCAGATATCTCCACAGTTTGCAGTCTATTATATGTCTATATTTATGTTTCACACAGACGGCTAAGACAAGACGAGTCCCCTGCTCGAGGATAATCACAGGCCTCAGGTGTTGAGGCCCTCCACAGCACATTATCGAGCTTCATTTATCAACATCATGCGTGTCAGTTGTTGTGACACCATGGGCGCGTGCGAAGCCGTCCGTCTCCACATTTCAGTGCGGTGTGCAGAGAGCTGCAGCACAGGTGAGTAAGTGCAGTCAGTGCTCAACGGAAACAACAAAGGACTCTAGACTGAGATTGGAAACTGGAGAAGAAACAGCTAATCAGGTGCTCTTCAGGATATGCTCATGTACACCATGACATCCGGCGCCGACGTGAGTGGCAGCCTTTCCACGTAGCTCCGTTGTCTCGAGTCTTTTCTACTGGATGACCTAAATTTCCTTCGGGATTAATAAAGTATCCATCTATCTATCTATCAAGAATAAAAAACAAATGAAGTCTGGATGGAAAATAGTCTGGGTGAATAGAGACACCCTGAGGGAAATAGACAGGTGAACGCAATCCCTCCATGATCTTGTGAGGGTTCGTTGCGATTGAATTTGCTGTGGGAATTCTAAAACAGTTATGGTGATTTTGAGTTCAATAAAATAAATCACAATTAATGCAGAAATTCCACGTTTTTGCTGTTTGTTTTTTTTTTTTGCAGGAATATTGCAAGGAAAAGGCATTAAACACCTTCTTCCCTTCCCCATACTGTCTTTTTTGGGAATCCATGATAGACGAGTCGCGTAACTCTCCGGTTATTGCCTCCTCTGTTACTTGCCGCATGTTTCAGAGTGAGGCTCTTGACTCAGGTGTTTAATCAGACTTACATTCAAAGAGCAGTTACTCATGTAACAGATCTCAAAGGGAGGCGCACGGGTTCGCCCATAAAGCCATCACCTGCTTCTCCCCAACCAGGCACTGATTTGACTGAAATTCTCCCAGGCCCAGTGTAGCAAGCAAAAGTTGAGGCTGGGCAGGATCCGTTGACCTACCGTGCCACCGAGTGCCATCTCCCGTGACTGCGGTTCCCGTGGAGAAAATGAGTTCTAATTGAACTGCGCAGTGGAAAAAGTGCGGCTGCGTCCCCTCTGCCTGGTTTGGCACTAATTATCCTTTAGTCTTTCCTCTGAGCAGCCTCAGGGATGGCTCCATTGTGTCCTCTCTATTAGATTCAATGTCTGGGGAGTTCCATGTATGGGTTAATGAACTGCAGAATAGCGGGTTGGAAAAAAAAGAAAAAATACAATCAGAGGCCTGGCGATTATGGTCAAGGATGTTGCGCTTGTGTCTCCAGCCCAGAGCTCCCTCAGGGAGTCCTCTCCTGTTGTTTGAGGGGAAGCCATAATTATCTGCAACCCCCCCCCCATCCAGGAAGTGTTTTCCACATCTCTCCACGTTTAAAAACCATCTCCTCTTCCACCTCCGACACTATGCCCGAGCTCAACTCAGCAAATGGCGCCACACCAGGGGATTATTTTACCCCCCCCCCCCCCCCACACACACACTTCTAATTGTGATGCATGCCACGTTGTGGGCTTGGTTTGTATCAAATTTGCCTACCCTCAGGCTCCTCGAATGATTATGTAATTGGTTAAATTAATAATGATGATTGTTAGCATGGCACAGAGGTTTAAGCGAGGGAAGTGAGTGTAGGCTATGCTGGGGAGAAAACGGAACTATGCATAGCTTATGAGTGAGAGGGATGTGTGAAATTAGGTGCTGGGCAAGGACTGAGGGTTTCAAAATGGCCCCCGGATAGGAGGGTCTGTGCAAGACATAATATGATTGACAGGTGCTCTTTTAAGGGGGATCTTTGTTTTTAAGTAGCAGTGCCACTCACCTCTATCCAAAAAAAGATTAGCAACCAGTGGGAAAATATGTGTTAACAGGAAATAAGACAACACCTTCTCAATCCTCACTTGAATTCATTTACATTAAAGGGCTGCAGAAGAACACAATTAACATGTTTTTCATTTAAAATTCCTCAAAGCCAGTAGATGCAATTCAATAACTAGTTTGGAGAAGTATCTAAAATATGCAGTTCTATAATTGCTAAACCATTTCTATTAAATTGTATGAAAAACAATAAGGTGCATATCTGTTGGTAGACTTGTGTAGCTAGGTGTGACTTCGTGATGAGTACGCATGTCCTGAAGTCTTTAAAGATGTATGGTGGACTGCAGCGGAACCACCATATACGTGGCTGGATTTTGTAACGACTGGACAAGCAAACTTCAGTTTCAGTCCAGTCTGTTGTTTTGAGCTCCACCTTCATGAAGCACTGGATGGGTTTAGCCATTTCAAACTCAGTTAACCCACCATATCCATCCTCACTTAAGTCAACTTCCCCCCTAGGCTGTCCTCAGATGATGTGTTATATATGTACGGTCCTGTGAGACTATGTTAAAGGCTAGTAGTTAGCCAAGGTCAAACACAGCAGCCTCACAAGTACAGCTCCTTCAGTGATCTCCCCTGAGTCCCGCCCCTTTGAATACATGCAGCTTTGGCTGGGACACATGACTGACATACAGATCCTTGTCCTGATTGGTTGAATCGTAACTCACCGTTTTGTTTGTTTGTTTTTGCCCCCATCATGGCGCCCCGGGGCAATCACAAAGACCAGAATTTCCCCTTAGAGCATATAATTCATTGACAGCTGTCAAGATGTGAGAATTTGTGTTCTGAATTAGCATCGCTGGCCCATATTTCATTTCATCTGTTGAAAATGAAAATGCACCCAAGCATGCTTTTTCATGTCCCTGTTGGGAGTTGTGGCAGCCAGTGTGAGGATGATGAATGCATGCTGTATTTTACATTGAGCTTGGGAGAAAAAACATTTGCTTTACCACTGTAATTGGTTTAATAATTTGTTATCCTCTTACCACTATAATTGTAAAAAAAAATTGCATACATGATATAACTGTTGATAACCTCTCCATTAATGGTCCAATTATTTGAATAGGCACAAATATGATAGCTGTGATCTGATATTTTAACACTTCTATTTGTACTTGTGTTGAGGTTGTCACATACATGGTGACACGGTACATATATGAAGCTTTTGAAATCCCCTGAAATAAAGATTGAAGTGCTTTATTGTGTAAAATGTGCTTCTTGTACAATGCTAACCCCATCAAAGCTTTACTGTGTAACTATTTCACCTTTGATTTGCCATTCGAAAATGCTGTTTCAGTTGTTTTGAAAACAACGCTCATAAAGTTAACTTTGCTTGTTATGCGTGCTGTAGTCTTGATGTTTTTCAGACTCGACAAGTGATTGCTGCCAAAGATCCAAAACAAAACCATTAAGAGTGTGCAGTTGCTTACAAATCAACCCTAGTCGTGATTGTCTGCAAAGCTGATTCCATTTAAACTGATGGCTCCATAATTGAGATCCAGACAGAGTGAGATCTAACATCCTTTAATGTGAGGCATGATATGAGCATTAGCAGTAACCAAGAGATGAATATAGCAGAGGCACTTTGCAGTTGGTAATTGTTTCATGGCATTTCTCATAGTGCACACTATCATTTGTTGCGAATAGATGCATAGATTCCTGCACTTATATAAAAAAAGGGAGACATTCTTTATTTACTTTTCATTCAAACACAGACCGCTGTGATGACCTCCTGATCTGTAAATATTTACTTTGAGTTAACTTATAATAATAATAATAATAAAACTTTATTTATATAGCACCTTTCATGCAAAAGAATGCAGCTCAAAGTGCTTTCGTACAATACCTCATATACCTTATTACTAGTGTTAATCAACTACATAGATTACACATTCTGATTTAGTTTTTTTTTGGAACGAGTGAACCAGAAAGGCGCATTGCTGGCGTGTCCGGTATTGTTCCCCTGCCCGACCTGACAGACTGTGTCATTGGGAGTATCATGACACGGATCCAGATCTCCACCTGTGCCCTCTCCTGCTCCGACCAGCTTTGCACCCACACGGGGAGGGGATAAAACCCAGCGTGCTGCCTCCTGCTCCAGTCCATCCTTCCACATCGATAAGCAGTGGAGGATTATTGGGATTTATTATGAGCTCTTTCTTTCTTTCTTTCTTTCTTTCTTTCATTCTCTCTTATTTTCTAAGCATGCTAGTTTGTGTTCCATGTCCGATTCTCTGTTGTAAAACTGGGCATTCAAGAGAGGATGTAAGTTTGGTCTGCACTAAAAGCAATCACAGGATACTACTCAGGCTCTGGCATTTTACAAGGCTCGGGCAGCGTTGTTTATTTCTCATTAATATTTAATAGGGTGCTCATGTGTGTGAATTAGAATAAACTACTTGCACAGAAAAGAAAAAAAAACAAAGACGATGCTAAGTATAGACACTTAATTACATCTATAAGGCATAGTGTATTCCCTTTTTTGTCTGGTCTGTATTTTAATGTACTCCATTTCCCCCCGTAATTACATCACTTTGAAGAACTGGATATCACAGCTAAGTCTGAACTTGTATGGGCAGCTGTCTCAGCAACAGACAATCTCCACCTAGAGTCAATAGACCTTTTTCATGCATATCAGATCACTGTCAGTCTGCGCTGGCAACATTATCAGTTCACAACATGACAGACATGGCTGACATTTGCTCTTCAGTGATAGGGGAATCATTGACGCGTATTTCACGTCAAGGACCCCGATGCTGCTTCAGCTCCGGCACTGCGTGTTCTTATGTGGTTCCCGCCGGTGTCTGCCTTTTGGCAAGAAACACACCGCTCGATCCCCCGGAGGCATCCTTAATCCTGAAAAAATGGACAGTTGGGCAGAGGCCTCCCAGCTCTCTGTCCTCAGACGCGGGTGAAAGGAATTATAGCACAAAGCAGGGCCATTTTTTCCCTATGGTGTGCAACAAAATGAGAGAGATTTCAGTTCATAAAAAAGCTAATTCAGTGTTCAAACTGGGGTTCTTGTCTAACTCTAAACAAAAAAACACAAATCATTAAACATAGACTAATGTATTTAATAAACTAGTGTATTTACTTACAAATTATTAATGCTCATCCTCCAAAATAAAATACTGAAGTAACTCAAAACATTGTCAAAAAAAATACATTGCAACATTTTCCAGCTTTATGCTTTTATATGCAGATGTATATTTGATTCTTCGAGACTCTAAATAGTGCATTATTTCAAATGCTCTAAAACCTTTCAGACACATGATTGAGTGCCTGACACCACCTAAGCACTAACACCATTACCTAACGTCAGCGCAACAGCAACAACAACTGCTCTAATGTTATTCTCACTTTTCAAGCTAGTTCATAGAATTGAAATGGTGTGGTATCCCACAGTCAGTCTGTCAGCATAGGGATAATGATGTCCTTCTGATCCTAATGCAATGCTGACTGCGTGGATAGTTTCCATACATTTGGCTTAGAGGTCGCACTGAAGGGAAAGAACGCTGGTCTCCAAGGGGTGGTGAGCGAACGTTTACAGACAGGCAACAAGTTACTTGATTCCTCTGCATTCTGCGCTGCTCCAGTTGTGCTTGATTGACAGGTCCACCCTGTGACACAAGGGGGACGAGGGGTGCAGGTTAGGAATCGGTCACGGATGACTTTACTGGCCTGGGCCGCTGAGTAATGACCACATAAAAGTTGGGGCGGCTAAATGCTCCGAGGACTCCATACTCCCCCAGGATGATCAGATTATGAGCGAAATGTGAAATCCAATCTGGCTGGCTCCCCACAGGCCAAAAGGCTATTCTCTACTCCCCCGTCGTGACCACAGTGAATGCCATTTTTACAGTCCCATCTCTTCCCCGTATTACCAGATCAACTGTGAAGACTCCCGAATAGTTGTTGCGGGATAACTGGCCCATGTGCTGCGTCGCCCATTGCATCTGTTAGCTTCCATTACAAATGCTGCTGTCTACTGCATGGAGGTTATTAAAATAAAGCTTTACACAAAGAATGGGATTACTCAGAACATCCATGCCTGGTCTGTGCGCGGAGCGAGGGACAGCTGTGATGGACTGTCTGCTTCCTCGTGATCACGAACCATCTTCGGCGTCCGTGTCCAAAAGCAACATTTGCCGTAGATTAGATTTCATCGCTAACAGCTGAACAAAGTGGTTGAGTGATTAATGATAATCTATCTCGTTTTCACCACAGCACACTGTCCACAGGCTCATTGCAGATTATAATGAATTTGTGCGAGATTTGCTGTATCTTCGCTCAGTTATTCCCGGTACACAATCCCCCCAGATCCCACACGCAGTGTTAACATCCTGATAAGCCGTTTATCAATATGATCAGATGGGACGCAAGGGCCTCCATCTCAGACATGTCAAGGTGGTCCTACTCAGTTGGTGAGGATGATGGGAATTCAAAATGGAGTCTCTTTTGTAATAATTTCTTTCGTAACAAATCATCAAGCTCCTAAATGACATTTTCTGCTCCTGACATATTTCTATTGGGGCAAGACAAACTCAAATAATTTTAGCACCATGATACTGAGCATTTACTTACAGGCACAGTGTAACAAATACATGGTCATTTTCGTATCACTATCATCTTGTTTATTTGGTCCCAGTGGACTAAACATGCACTTGCAACGACTGATATAATGATCTCTTAATGGCTTCCATTAAGTATTCATGCATTGTGCTTTCCTGTCCTGTCCATGAAGTGTATGCATTAAAGCCTGCTTTAAAAATAGCAGAGGATTAGTCATCTGGTTGCAGGCCTTTGAGCAACGGGAGAAAAAAGGCAGTACCACACAGGCTCTCTGTGAAAGAAGACACAAATGTGTTCACAGTTGAAATCTCCCCCATCCACACAACGGCGAGATACCATCTGACTAGCTCAGACACAGGTGTGGAAATTGTGTTGACATTTGTTTTGCCACAAACTTTCAATATTGCGTCACGTTGAAAACCCTCTGCCTCGATTTTCTGCTTGGCTGGGCGCAGGAAGCGTCGAGCACTCGCCAGCGTCTGCCACTGATATGATAGTCACATAAAGACATTGATTGTGATGGATGAGAATCTCTCCCGCCCTTGTTATTTTGATGCGGCATGGCAACGTAACCACACCACACCACACCACTCCAGCTACGGCGCCGGCGTGGGAAGTGAGGAAGGACACGATTACTGGCCGCCATTTGCAGTCCGATCAAGACAATCTGCAATGGTCTGATCCTAAAGAACAGTTCAGAGCATAACAAAGGTGTTGTCAGAAGTGAAACGAATCTGCCGTCACAATGAGACACACACTTGCTCAGAGCTTGGCCCATAGACTCCTGCCTTATCCAGTCCTTTGCCACTAACATTGCAATGGGCGTCACTTTTGGCATGGCGTTTTTGGATTTGGTATTAGCAGCGACAATGTTGCTGTTTGTATCACCGCAGACATCTGTGTCGCTGTGTGCTTGTTTAGCCAGTGTGTGTTGAGTGCATCGTAACGGATTGGCTTTCCCACCACCATCCCAGCTCCACCTGTTTCTTTTGGATCTGCTAGCGTATCAGGGGACTTATTCCTTTTTTTCCTTTTGTTCCTCGTCTGATTCCTTGGGAGCAAAGCAGCGCATTAAGTTCCTTCCAATTTATACTGGCACCGTCAAATGATTCAAACGAGTTCACGAGTTCTCCCGACTGAAATACGGGGAAAAGAATATTTTCTGGGGAAATCTTTCTCCCTTTTCTACTTTGGCTTTGTTCTTTTGTTGTGTGAGCTGGGGGCTCCATTGATGAGATGTTTCCCTAACATTTCTCAGGAAATCGTGGAACAGGCTGCATGATTGTCTTGTTAGGATCGCCACATCTATTATTCTTAATGATCCAAACAGTGCCTGTGGCATCCTGCGGCTTTGTCACTGCGCTCAGCGACTGTATTTTCATCTATTTTTTTTGTCACTTGAGCAGATTTAAGACAGAAAAATAACACAGACTTAATTGCTACAACTGAATGTTCTCACCCTCGTGCTCTTTCAACACATTCGTCTCCGCGAGGGTGTGGTGCGAGTGGTTGACTCCTCAGTAGACAGGCTCTGTAGCAAGTCTGTCCTAAAGTTGGAAAAGTCAGTAAATTAGTTGCTTTTGAGTTTGATTTGTTTTTAAACTCCATGTTTTATTTTAGGAGATATACAAGGAGTATATCTACTGATAGAGAAGCATGGCAAATGGTGCTGAGTGAAATTCTGTATTTCTTGTCGGTTTTTTTCTCCTTCTCCTTCTCACATTGTTGAAATCTTTGTGAAATACCTTAGCACAGTATACACAACAAGATGATGAGCCTACATGAACCCTGACAGGCTAGAGCTTCTCACCGCTCCTCCTTTGATTCTCGTGTCATAACCTCTCTGAAAGCTCAGAGAGCGCGTAGACAAAACAACTCATCCTCCCTCCCTCTCTCTGACTGAGTGGTTCTGCATGGGTGACTGTTAGGATGAACATTATCAAAAGTCGATGGTTTCCATAAAGCAAACTTTCAGGCATGTTTGTTTATTTATGGATCGGGGGGCCGGTGGGGGGGGGGGGGTGCAGTAGGCTGAAAGGTGAGGTTATAAAGTGCACTTTCTCTTTCTCACAGCACAGCTTAGTGTATGGGAGTAACCCGTAAAGACACACAGCATGGCCAGCTCCTGGTAGACCAAGACCCGAAGGGAAGTTACATAGATGGGTGCCTCGAGTAAAAATGGCCATCCTTCATATAGAACACACCATGTGTGCTCCCGGACTGGCAATCAAACCCACACTGTAGCATAAGTAATGTTATATTATGATGTTATGTGGGCGGACAGTGTACTGTATACATTTTCATGAGAGAAAGATCTGTGTGGTTGCAGAGGAGTGAGTTCTAACTTATCAGCTCCTCCCAAATGTCTGTCCTTCTCTTCTCTCTCATTTTCCTCCCCTTCCTTACCTTCCTCTCTGCCACATTACATCTTGAAGGTGAATCCCATAAATGCTGAAATTACATAGGGGAATAAATTACCCTGGAGGGATCTTTCTTTTTTTTTCTTCCCTTCTTTTCCATTTCCCCCTCCCTTCTTCCTCTCGGTTTCCCCTCTTTTGACCTCCAGGTTATTTTATCACAAAGTGTGGGTTCATTTCACTCGTGCGGCGTCTCCGTGTCTCCGTGTCTCTGCGTCCCGAAGCGTGCTCTGTAGAGAGTGGGGAGTGGTCCCCTGGAATGGGACTCAGAAGACTCCAGCCTATTCCAGAAAGGAAATGATGCCTGGAAACAAAAGGAGATATGAAAGAGAGCAAAAAAATAAAAATGAGGGAGGAATATGCTGATTATATATTTTTTTCTCCTTCCTTCTCTTAATCCTTGGGAGAATATTACTGAAGATTTGTCGCCCACCCCCCCTCTCCCTTCCCCACACCTTGTCTTAAAATGTCCCTCTTCCCTCCTTTCTCAGTTCATATCTGTGGATGTGGGCTGTAGGAATTAATCTCTGGAAGATTCCTGACAAGGTCGTGCGCAGGCTCACTGAAACACTCAGCAGGTGTTCTATCTCCCCGCTTCTTGGCGTGCACATATGTGTGTGTGTGTGTCTGTGTGTGTGTGTGTGTGTGTGTCAGTGAGAGAGAGTAAATGTGTGTCAGTGAAAAAAGATCTCAGTTCAGTTCAGTTGTGTGTTACAGTGTCAGTCGTGCAGAAGTAAACCAAGGGTGAAAACTGTCTACACTTCAAATTATGGACAAAAAAAAACACATTTCATGAAATCCAACCAAACACTTGAAGAGAGACTTTTAATGAGGATTTTAGTTACTTCTGGCAGAGATGAATCAGAAAATACAGAAAATGACCCCTGTGTGAGATTTTGTTGGTTTACCCCCCCCCCCCCCCCACCACCACCACTCCCCCCCAAAAAGGCCCCACACAATGAGTCCTCCAGTCCCAAGTGTTTAATGAGCAGACGCACAGAGCATTCTGAAGTGGCCATTATAAGATGCTGGAAACAACAGGTAAAACACTGGTTTGTGTGGTTAAAGTAATAACAACTCAAAATGGCGATTCACTCATTCTCTCCCTCCAAATGGAGAGACAAAGCAGCTGCACTTCCATTCTGCATTTAGGGTCCCTCTTGACACATTTGTTTGGCAGATATGCAATTATATTGCATCTGGTAAGTAGGTATATTTGCATGGGGAGGGGAAAAAAATCACGCATATATTGCCAGGAGATTTCATCAAGCGCTTATGCATAGCAACAGAAGAGAATGTGACATGACCTTGACACGGCTTGTCAGCGCGAGAGACATTGACTGCCTCTCAGAATGTGTCTTTTCAGCACTCACTGCTAGTGTATGCAGTGAATATTTTAAATTACTCATGTCAGTCACATTGAAGGGAAGCTTGTTATCATATAGTCCATGCATCAATCAACTTTGGCTGCAGCCTAATGGGAGGACACGGAAAGTATATGTTGGTATGGGGGTACGTCACTGTCTCATAATATTGAGCATGTGTCATTTTGTTTCCCGTCATCAGATCTGAACATCCCAAAAGGGAGTAATATATTAGTCAAATTACATCAAGTGAAAAAGGCTAGTTTATAGCATTTAGGCAGAATTTTTTGCAGCCATTTTAGGCTAATTCCTATTTAAGAAACCAAATATTGACCAGTTATAATGTATAAAGTACCCAATGGAGGAACGCCAATTTGGACGCTAGCACAAGATCATAGTGCATAGACAACTAATGTTCAAAATGTTCAGACAAAGTCTGTGGAAACTATGGAAACGGGAACCTTTTCTCCAAAAGGTCCCAGTGACCTGAACCCAGCACTCAACAAAACTTGACAAAGGTTCCTTTCAAAGCTGTGTCATTCTGACTTGATTAAATTGCACCACCATCAAAACAGAGGCCAGGGCACTGCAGACGTCCCTTGTTTCCTCTCAAGAACTTAGGAAATAAACCATGATCCATTTCCCTCAAATGTCCCATTGTTCAACCCAAATTATATTAGGCAATAATAACGGCCCGTTTAAATGTACAAAGACCGTAACATATAAAAAGCATAGTGCATCACAAATACAATTGACTTGAATCTCTGTCATAAGATTGACATGACTGTTTTCCACTCGTCATAGCAAGTGACATATCCTGTAATTGGTCAGCATAGCGGTTATAGTGTAATAATACCACAGTGCCACAATGATAATGTCAGTAATTGCCATGGCAGGTCTAGGCATTTCTGATGACACAACAGCCTATGTCACATGCTAATAAGCTGTCATAGAATCAAACATGATTTGAACGGTCATGACAATTACACATAATGAGAACATGACACTGTCACTTGAAATAGCCCATGATGAAAACCTGTGAGAGTGTCGGCATCTGTTATGGCAGGTTTATGACATAGTCATTTTATTCTTAGAAAAAGAAGGTCAACGTGCTATATATTGAACAATACACTATTAAATTACTCATTAAATGAATCATGTGCCACATGACACCTCGTACGAAAAAGACAGAAGATTCATCCTCACGTTGAAACGAAAATAGCCCCTGTTCCATTGACAACCCTGCCAATAAGAACGTTCCATAAGATCAACTCTTGTTGGCTGGCTAATTAGTTGCCAGGGATGTCATTTCTACACACCGCCCTATTCTGGCACCCCCCTCCCTCCTGTGCCACTCACACGGGAGAGATACAGTAGCGGTAGTAAGGAGAGGAGAGGAGAGGAGAGGAAAGGAGAGGAGGAGAGGAGAGGAGAGGAGAGGAGAGGAAAGGAGAGGAGGAGAGGAGAGCCAGGACCAGGAGCAGACCACAGCTGCTGTTTGATGGGGCCTGGCCAAAGGGCCCCCTACCTCTCCCCTCAAATGCCAGCGCTGTGGAGCGGTTGCCTTCACAGTCGAGCGCATGGAGGGGTGGGCACAGGGGCAGCGGGGGCACAACCTGTCAGAGGCGCCCGCGCCAAACCCAGACAGCCGTTCTGAGGCACCGACGACTGAAAGTCACTTTCATAACTTCAACTCGGGGAGGGGCGGTGGCCAACCACGGAGACGCATTTCGCTGTGGGTGAGGTTCCAACTTATTCCAGGGTAGTGTGTTTGTAGCGTGCAATCAGCACCGTGTAGAAAAAAAAATTATCGTGAGGAAATGTGTGTTCATACATTTTTCCAACAACTGTTTCCAGCGGCATTTAAAAAAAGGGATATTTTTATTAGATGTCTATTCTGGCACAACTTTATTTGAAATTCAATGGAGGTGATTGTAGACGTCAACCAGTCTCAGAGTCAACCGGGTGTCTTTTGGGTGGATGTGAACAGCTCAGGCCCAGTAGAGCTGACAAGCTGTCAACAGGTTTCAAATGGCTGAGAGATGATGACAGCTGCACAAAGACTACTGGAGGTAGCATGGTGTACAATGAGGACTGCAGGCAGGTAATTCACTCAGGCAAGACCCATGGGAAATATTGGATCATCTGTTGCACAATAACGCACCCCTCCTCCCCTCTTTTTTTTTGTTCTACAGAACACTGAACTGGAATAGTGGTTTTTGTTTAGGCCTCCAAGATAAGTTCTCTTCAGTGTAAATTTTTTTTGATCGTTTTAGGGAACACGACTGGAGATGAATATTGTCGTTGATAATAGCCCCTCCATCTGCGGCTCCACAGATGCTGAGTTCATCCACTACATCTAATTTGAGAGCAAATTCCTACTGCTGTGTCTCGGCTGTGACATCTTTGTCTGTGCCTCCCCTGCAAACGCTGGGAGAGCTTTGCCTATCTGATTGCGATTGTAATTGCTCGCGACAGAAAACCACCGTAAAGTCATCAATCAACCGCGATCCATGGGAGGTTTAACCGAATTTCATTTTCCCCCATTTTACAAGACTTGTGCCGTATATGAGCCCCAGACCGCATTGGAGAGAATTAGTTTAATGGGAAATGTCACATGCACTGCATGATGTAGTGGCATTCACATGAAAGGTAGCCACCCTTATTTCCCTTTTTCCTTTTAAGGGTGTGTATTCGCCTTGTGTCGTCTAGAAGCCAGCAGACACACAAACATATAGAAATGTGCAGGTGTTGGACCGCATCCAAGTCAAACAACGTTTTCCAAAATTATGAAATTACAAAACAACTATTTAGCGTAAAGTCACAAATGTATAGCAAAATGGTCAAAAGAAGAAAACCAACAAGAAACGATCCAGTGTGGAAGTGTGCTCTTCATGAATGTATTACCTACATATTACATATCTTCAACTGTTCACTTTACGATTATAGCACTAGGAAAGAATGTAATTATTTGCGACTTGCTAATTGCGGCATGAATGACAGTGAGCACCCACTGACAATGACCTTCTCCCTAAAATATATGTCAAGAAAATGCTCTTTGTACCCTAGCAAATATGGACACCCTATATTTGACTGTGCATACAATAAGACTGTAATTACTCCACAGAACACATAATTGCAAGTTAAATGGTGCGCAGGAAAGAGGACTTGTCCTACATGTAATCAACACAAAGAGGTATATTGTGGCACAAAATGCACTGGTCTCAGCCTTTGCCCACTTGGTGAGGGATTTTGGAGTTCTAGTTCTTATGGATTTTGGAGTCGTAATTCTTATGGATTTTGGAGTCCTAATTCTTATGGGTTGCTGTTCCATGAGTGATGCATATGAAGTCCAGTCAGTTAGGTATAGAGGTTATATAGAATAAAGTGTACATCAGAAAGCACAGATGCAGTGAGGGATTTGCTTCTGCTGGGAAGCTCTACGTTGCACACACGAGAGGCCTCATACCACTGGACATTATGCTCCACCAGTTCTTCTGATGACCATGAAAATGTGTTTAGACCATAGTTCATAACCACCCTCATCTCAAGCCCCTGCAATTACCGATACTGGACAAAGCAGCAAAGATGGAATTTCCTGTGGAATATTGTTTTTTTTTTTTTCAGCCCTTCAGATAAGCTCCAGGGACCAGCAGAACCCACGCCAAGGCACACTAGGATTGTTTTGATCCCGTGTTTGAGCTCAGTGTGCTCTGCAGACAGACATCAAGGAGGCATTGCGTTTCTTAATTTGACAAGACCCTTTGCATTTTTCATAGACTCTACAACACATGTCCCAGCAACAATGGTTGTATTCATGTCTTTATGAAATGTGTACAAGAATGCCCTTTAAATAGTGCATAGCCTTATATAACTCCATGTACATTTATTATTTGTTGATTAAGCACTTGTTCTACACATATATTCCATGTGTGGTGTATTTACTATGAAGTCCCCAAATGATGGTCAGAGAGTGTAGTTATTATTTCCATAATAAACATTTTAAGAGGACTTCTATCTGACAAGCTTTTCATTTATTAGAATATTGCAACTACCTAAACTAAGGTGAGTAATCAAAGATGAACTGAGGTGAGATTAGAAAATTAACTGACAAATAAGATAACAATAGACCATACTGTGGGATCCACAACATCCATAGTGCAAACAATTAAATAATCTGTGGCAAAAAAGTGTTATTCTGCTGTTTTCAAGTATAGTACCAAAAAGGGAAAATAAGTAACAAGTGCGATCATAGTGAGTTTTGTCAAAATCAGTGATGTATTTACTGTTGATGTTGCTGCAAAACAGATAACTGTAAATCCATGCGTCTAGTTGCTATCTTTCTGGTTAAACATAGTACATGAATTACATTTTATTTTGTATATTTTATTAGAGTTGATTTTGTATATTTGTATTTTAATTTCATCTGTATGCATTATCACATGACCAGCTTTAATGTAAAATTGTCAGTTATTATTGTGTCATTGTATACATTTATGTGAAATCCAATAAAAAGAATTGAATATATAAAACATAGTACATGAATAATTGTATTCTAAGTGACATAAGGAACAAGTAAAGTATATAATTAACCAGTATGTTGTTTCTTGTATATCTGACCTTGGTGTTGTTAGGATTTTGTTCTACCAGTTAAACAACAGGAACATACAGTATGTATTCTTCAGTTCTGTGCAGATATCACATCGTCGTATAATTGCACTTATTGGGGTCTAGGGTCACATAAAGAAAAACTACACTTCACAGGATCCTCATTTGACTTCCTACATTCACTGCACTGTAAACAGCATATTCACCTGGTGATAATGGATCTCAAGGCAAAACATAAAATCAGATGATGTCTTATACTTTCCAGTAAATATGTCTATGCTTCTACAGGGTGTCAAAACAGCAGTGTGGGGGAGAACTAGCGAAGGGTCACCCCTGAAAGGAGATGCCCAGGAGGGCCATCTTCTCAAAGCCCTCCTCCGAGTAATGACGTTGGGGCATCGGCGTCTGTGGAGGTGCTACAACTCCTTTCACCTCTAATCAGCAACGCCGGCCATAACTGCACACCCCCCCCCAATATACCACAGCAGATGTGTGTCACGGTGATCTTAATTGAAGCTGCCGTCGAGGACTAGGGTGCTAACATTCCCCATGACATGCCATGAACCTGTCCGTGGTGCAGTGGTCTCCTGCAACAGCCTTCTAATTAAAGGGCATCCGCAGGCCAAATCCCATGAATGAACACCCCTTCACACCCTTCATATTGATGCCTTCCACCTAATGTCCCTCTTAGTGTCATTGGACCACATTCATTTATTCATCATCAGGTTTAAAAACCCCACATTTTTGTGTCATTCAATTATTCAATATGTTGTAATGAGTCGGGCTTTTAGTTCACAGCCGTGAGTTTCACTCACAATCGTTACAATTGCGAGGTCCTTCTCTGAAAAGAGGGCTTTGAGGTTCCTGCGCGAGACTGCGGGAGACTTGCTCCATTACCGAGATCAGCCCCTGTTCCTTCTGCCTCATTTGCGGCCTGATTGGAGCGCTGAGGCAACGAGCGAGGGCAAGGCATTTCAGCCTGATTCACTTCCATAATGAATGAGATTCATAATTAGTAGGGAGACCCCCACCTTAACCTTCACATGATTGTGTGTGTGTGTGTGTGTGTGTGTGTGTGTGTGTGTGTGTGTGTGTGTGTGTGTGTGTGTGTGTGTGTGTGTGTGTGTGTGTGTGTGTGTTAGTGTGTGTGTGTGTGTGTGTGTGTGTGTGTGTGTGTGTGTGTGTGTGTGTGCTAATAGGCCTGTTGGTGGATCTATTGGCCTTTGTGCTATGGCTAATTGTCATTAAGGAGATAGCTGGTGGACTGTATGATGAAGAAATGACATTGGGAGAGTTGCTTGTCTGAGTAAATTGAGCTAGGTAGCCGAGTTAGATCACACAGAGGGGAGAGCTGAATGGAGCCAAGTTTCTGCTTTACTGTCATGTAAGCAGAATTATAATGCACACAATATATGTAGACTCCATGTGGAAATATTCCAGAAGAAAACAGCAATGATACTTTGGTATATGTCTGATTAAGATCTCTGCTTGGATCTGCATCATTGCACTGTGTAGGAGTTCTCTTAATTGAATGTGTTAGTGTTAGTTTCTCCTCATGTTCAAAAGGAAATGGTACATTTCCTTCCCTTCTCTGCGAGTATCGTTAGTTTTTCTCCTTTTCCACTTGTGAAGTTTACAACTCATTAGCTCAAGTACCACTTCAGTGTTCCTTCCTCTTATAGTAATTGTTAACTGGGAATAAAGCTCAACAGTGGTGGGTTAAAAATCCTAGTCTTTGGCACGTAGCTATGAAATCACCTCAATTAAGAACGCTTGATCTCTCAAAACTCTCTTTCGGGAGTTTCATTGTTGGAAATAAAAAATGAACTTCATCAGATCAAAAGAGTATCTTTCCATCATGGCCTAGATGTATTCAGCACCTCTATGCCAAGCAGTCCCCATGGCGACAGTCAGTACTACTTCCTGCTGTAAATTCTTCATCTTGCCAATTGTGCAACCCAAGCATACTAATCAGAATTCACAGCTAGATTTACCAACGAGCAAATTATTTGGTATGGTCAGTGCCAAATGTGACTCAAAGAAAAAGATGTTGTTTATACTAATCAGCTCATTCTTCTTGTCTAGGGATCAATCCTGTGTTTTCATTCCAAAAGGTTTGTTTTAAATACTCTGGAGAAATCTGTGTCTAATTGGGATTCAGCCTAACATACTTTTGTAATACAGAAATGACATTACACTGCATATCCCTGTCAGAATTCCTAAGTGATGGGAATTCATAGAGCACTGTTTGAACAGAAAATAAATAAGTTTTCCCCCTTTCAAATCTGATAAAACTTACTAATAATGAAGCACAAACTCCCATTGAACCCATGGTTCTCCATTGGTTTTCTTGTGCAGATCATTTGTCTGTATTTTAGCGTTGAGGGCAAGAAGTGTTTTCTTGTCATCCCACTGTGGGGCAATCGAGAGGGACTGATGATGTATTGCACCACAAAAAACCCACTCATCTCACAGTCATGCAAATTAATTGGTATTACACTGTCAAATGGTGGCATATTAGCTTTAAGGCAGGAAGCTGCTTATTTTGCAATCTAGAGGGGAAAGCATAGCAAGTCAGCACAATTCTATCATCCAATTCAGATGAGTGAGTGTCTTACCTGCGTGGATTATGGCAATGGATAACTAAAGACCCTCTTAATGGACTGACCTTTTTTGGTTCAAATATATTTTGAACACATAAATATACAGACACCAGAGGGTACTGAGGAGAGACAGCTAATCACTTCAGGGCTGCTGTCAGGTGAACACAATGCACAAACTTATAATTAAGTTGGGCAATCAGATTGTGTTGATAGCGAACAAAGAATCAACTCCTAGATGGGAGCCTTTGTTTAAGGGATTAGAGTAGATTTAGAATTGATAAAGGAAGTGAGCTGTGAGGTAAAACTCAATACTTCCTGCCGCCCATAAACCCACTGAAGTCCCAGGGGATGCCCAGACTGCAGAGGCAGATTCTATGCATCAGTATCACGGAGAAGTCAGATTTGCCATCATTTTTCAAGGATGACAGCTTTTCTCATTTGACAGTCACAGAGAATGTTTGCAGAACTTCAGAGAACTGCCTGTGTTGTAAAAGAAAATGTCCATTAACACACTGTAGAGGTGATTTATAACATTACCTAATACACTGAACAGATCAGTATGTACTGAATAATTGTTTTCTGTGATTAGATTCTTTTAACCCCTTAATAAACCCAGCTGATGTCATGTCAGAGAGTAGCAACATATGTTTACTCTCCCTGTTTACTCTCCTGCCCTCAGGCAGACGGTACAGATCCTTTAGAGCAAGGACCACGCGTCTTAAGAACAGTTTTTTCCCGACAGCCATCAGAACTCTAAATACCGACATGCACTAAACACTAAGCACTTTATTGACTACAAGTCACATACCATCTCAGGCACCTTACACATGTGCATAAACAAAGCTGTATTAATTGATGTATTTATTGAAGTACTTTAGTCTATGCCACCGCACTTTGTTCTACTCTTAATGTATATATATATTTTTTGGGGGGCTGTTCCTACTGTTTTTGGATAGTTGTAGTATTGTTATGTTATATGTTGTTGTTGTGTTATATGTTGTCCCTCGTCACACCAACAGGAGAAGCACTCAAAATTTCGTTGTATAAATACAATGACAATAAAGGCTTTTCTATTCTATTCTATTCTATGTCTGAAATGTTCTTTTTACTTAAACTTCATCAAACTCGTTCTGTTATCTCTTGCAACTGTTCAGCCACATAAATCAAGCGCTCTCTGGTGATTTAATACAAGAAGTTTAATTTAAAAAACTAGACACTGACATTGACAAAAACCTTGACATTGTTCCCCGACTTCCTTCAGGTCTTTCACACGCCATTGTGTTCAGCTGCCATTAGTGACCAATAACACTATCTAGCTCCATTGCACCCTCAGTGCCATGGAGAATTTAGGAGAAGTGTCTTGTTTCAAACTGTACTAAAGGTGCGATTTAATTATAATGTGGTGTTTTATCATTTCATGCAAAGCTTCCTAATGGTGCAACACTGATTTGGTATATCACACTGAGAATTCACGCTGGTTGTCTTTTCTACACAATATAGTGTTGAAGACTAACATATATTACAAAAATAATTGTAGTCTATAAACTTTCAGAGACTCCATACAAAACTCATGTATTTTAATTGGTTGAAATAAACACATACGTAGGTGTAACTACAAATGCACATTTAAGATGGATATTGTTTTATTTTGTCTTTCCTTCTGAAGTTTTAGAGTTTAATGTTAAATGATATGAAATACTTCCCATGTCCCTTGAATAAGAGGCCATCTTGTAAAGCAACTTGGGTCAGTGTTCTCACCCAATGTTCTCAGAGGGCTGAGTCATCAAAAATTCATGTGATTACCAAGGTATGAATTAAAACCAAATTAAATAATTACAGCTTGACAAAATCTTAAGAAAAGTTTGATAGAACAACTTTCGCAACTCAAATGATCAGCAGGGGGTGAAGGTGTTATTACTAACTATGCCACTAACTGCCAATGACCTTTAAAACGTACTCCTACCACATTTCACAAGTCTGTCTATGGTTCTAAATTAATTAGACTTGTCCAAATAAGGACGTGGAAATAGGGATATGAAACGAACCCCTGAGGGGTGACTGGAAACATGAAAACATGTTTCCATACTTGAACTTACTTGCCTTTTTTACGTGTCTTTACTTATTCTTATGCATTTACTGCACAAGATCTTTTTCAATCTAAGTGAGGTACAAGCTGCCCCTCAGCAGAAAGCTGCTGTTGCCTGGTAAGATGCCGCAATTCATTGTTTCAACTAGCTTTAAGTGTCATATCATCAGCATTATGTCAATTGTCAATTACATAACAGAAATAATTCTACTTAGCACTTCAGCCAAAAAATATCATAATATAATCTCATGCCAACATAAATTCATGTTATTTATTTAACCCTGTGGGCTTATATACATGACAAGCTGTATTGAGAATACTTGTAAAATAAAGTATTTAAGTAAAGTATAAATCAAAGTACGGGACAAACAAAAGTATAACACCTTCTTTATTTAACGTAATTTACAGACATTGTACAAGACTGAAAGCCAATATTTTGTGACTAGTGGAACAAATTTGAATTCATTGTTTTTATTTGTGAGTCAAACAGTTGAATATTTGCCACACTTGCATTCTATGTAAACAAGCGTAATAAAAAGTCTAGGATTGTCAATAGCACTAAATGGTCTACAGAATAAACATTAAGTTGATCCTTTACATCAAAAACAATGCTAATGCAATTTACATAGAACCATCACCTTTGTTTACACAGCACACACAGCATACTGACACAAACACTGACCATATGTTGTACAACTGAGCATAGTTCACACAAACAATGTTAGTATTATCGACATTAGCTGACACTTAAGAAGCTTGATTACATGAATCCCTTAACATGGCTTTGAGCAAGAGTTTGAGCTAGTCTGCCGTGCTGACATCGGTTGCCCTCGGTCTGATCTTCCCTTGCCCAGGACCTTGAGCCGAGGCCCTCTCCATGCCTCTTTATTACTCCCTTGTTGGCTCAACATTAAACAGGGGACCCGTTTTGAAAGGGGGCATTCATTCCTTCGCTAATCAGCTGAAATTGCTTCCTCGATGCACCCTCTAATTTTCATCACCAAGGTCAAATGTTTTCCCCTCTTCAATTTTCTGGTTTTTGTTTCCTGTCTTCATGCAACCTTTTAGCAAGCAGCAGCAGCAGCAGCAGCAGCAAAATGTTGTTTTCTAAATTCAGAAAAGGACACACAAACTAAAATAGGGATTTGTCAAAACATTTTCTGTTATTAAAAGCACATTTGTCATAAATTACAGTGTTTTGGTTGTTCTGACATTGAGTGAGTAAGCCCTGATTATAACGGAATATAAATAGCAGTCGATTAATGGCTCTGTCACTTTAATCATATAGTGAATGGCCATGCCATGTGGATGTCTAAATCATTACTTAATGCCCATTCTACGTACATCTGCCAGTTGGCCTGGCAACAGGTTAGACTTTCTTTAAATGAGGTCAGTGTTATTGTTGCACTCGTTTTCTTCTTTGATTGGGGTACTTACAATTATTTTGCCAATGTTGACAGCCTTTTCAAAGTATCCTCCTTGTCCTGGTTCTTCACTTCTTCACAGAAGTCTAACCTGTTGCCCACTGTATTTCCCTGACTATTAACCACACTGCATACAGGCCTAAACCGCATTACAGTATTTTATGTAATTTTACAAAACAAACCAAAAGTATTTCATATCATTTAACATTTAACCGCTATTTATTCAACATTTATGTTATGTTTTATGTAAAACTCAATGGTTGCGATGTCCACTGCAAGGGTATCAGAAGATTGCCGTTCATGGTAAGCCTACTAACCATAAACGGCAATCTTCTGATACCCTTGCAGTGGGCATCGCAACCATTGATTCTCCCCCATCTTTCACTACTTAGTAAAGTTGTTTAATGATGGTTGCCTAAACTAGAGACAGTTAGGATAGTTAAAAAGCTATGATGCCTGTTAGCCTACAGCTTGATGTTAACGAGTTCATATTCACTTCATATTAAAACCTAGCAAAAAAAACTGTTAAGATGTTTCCCTAACTTAGAGATAGCTATTAACTGGCAAGAGACCTTGTATGTTCAACACCTCTTGTAGAGGTTCACACTCCAAAGCTTCACATTCAATACAGTCAAGTGGGAACAGATGACACCCTTTACTTTATCGTTATGGAACACTGAGTGTGAAAGAAAATGTGTTATCCATCCCATGTTGTTTTTACCTGAAACATTGATGGTTTGGTGTCTTCCCCTTTTTAGGAAGTCACCCTTCACTTAAACATACGAATGACTGCTTGAAGTAGGATGTATGAATGATTGTGTAACATTACGTTGGTGTAAAGGTCATGTTGAAAGTCTAGCATATGAATGCCTTTAGTACCTGATAACTGAATAGCAATGTCACTGGCACTGACAGCATGACCTGAGACTGAAGTTCTACAGAACAGACTGCTGCTACAAGTTTTGCAAATGTGTTTTTTTGTTAGTTAGACTTTCTTTTTCCAGCTCCATTCAAAAGCACTTACACTGGTCTGTCCTTGAGTTGGCTTTCACTTTTACCGAGATTTATAATGATTGCTGTCTTCATCCTCAATGGTTATTTCTTTTTTGTATGTGGAAGAACTCTTTGCACCCCCCCCCCCCCCCCCCACCTCCTTACAGTGACATCATTTAATGATGTCCTGCTGAAGATCCTGGAATGGGTGTGTTTGGTTTGACTACATCAAGCTCAGATAAGAGCCAGGGTCACAGACTGGGGGTGGAAAACTATCATTCCTGACTGAGCAGATTTTAATATTTTTGGCCTCGTATTATGTACAATCGTACAATGAGGTAATGTTCAGGTGTTGATATTTCCACTTGTTGGGACACTCTACACTTTGCACTGTTACCTGCATACATGTCATCCATTTTCCCATAGATAAGGACAGTTAGAAGCCTTAATCCCTTATGTGGTTATAAGACTGTAAGGCTGCCCATTGAGTTACAGTATAAATTACAGAGGGGCAGTGTGTCAGGAATGGCATCATGATTGGATAGAAGCACACCATAACAGGATTTCTTAAAGTGTTTGGCCATTATTATGAGACCCCATCATTATGCATCCAGCTTTATCTCCCCAGAAGTTTCTAATTTTGTGTTGAGAGAAAATGTTACAGAATGGATTGCGCCGAAGACTGTTCTGATCAAATCAGTGCATGCCCACACGTGCTTTGTGTGCTGTGTTTGGGCCCTCTTCTTTTTTTAATGCGAGGGACTCTGCGAATTGCACGCTCATAACCGACATTTCTACGTCTCCTCAGTCCCCCCCCCCCTCCCCCTGTGGTGTTATACAGCGGTTAAACTGGAATTTACCACAGATCACCACAGATCAGGGGAGATCAGAACTCCTCTGCCAAGACAATGGGTTAAGCATATTTTATCAGGCAAACATTAAGAGTGCCGTACATGCCTGTGATGGGAACTGGATGCATGGTATTCCCAGGGTGTATTATTTACTTGAGGTTGAGCAGAAGCAGCTGAGCTTGTGTTCGTAAAATTACTCAAAATAACCAATTATCCATCTTTCTGTGTGGAGAATCATCCCAAAACCCCTGAGGATGCCTCCAGTCCTGACACTAACAGAAGAAACAACTCATGTCATCCTGTCTATATATAGCAGCCCCCCCCCCCCCCCCGCCCCCCTACCACCACCACATCTCTCCTCTGCTCACTCGCTCTTGTTCTCTATCCCTCTCTTTCTTCTAGCTCTCTGTCGTGTTATCAGGTAGACAGCATGAAAAGAAGTCAACATTTCCATTTCACTGGGAAAGACAAGCTGTGATGATAAACTGTGTTTTTCACTTTGTGTGTGGCAACTCCCACAGAAGTCACATTTTCAATGTATTAAAATAAAATATACAAAGCAAACTTCACCTTTTACTTCAGTATCCATTAGTGTTCAAGGGGAGGGGGGGGGGGGTGGTTCAAATAATAGGCACATGTGTTGGGCAAAATCTTTCGACAGTAAAGACTGTGCATTGCCACGGAAAGGCCTCTGAAAGATGGTAAAGTAATAGGTTGAGTAATGCCAGTTCCCCTGGCAACAGTGGGTGTGTCAAACATCCATCACCGTGCCGATGAGCATGAATCATACCTGACGAAGCCCTGGCAGGGAGCGCCGGTAAGGGAGCTGGTCAGACACCTCTGCACATTGATTTCCAAGCTGCACCTGTGTGGGGGAGGAGGGGTTGGGGGGGGGCAGGCGTGTACGGTCAACATAGACAAGTACCTGTAGGCCTTCAGGATCCCACCAGAGAGAACTGATCACTCGAGCCCCGCATGTACAGTCAAAGCAACAGCGATCCTGCACCTCTGAGCAATTCTACACAGGAACACAGCATTTCCACTCTGCCCATGCGTTCGCACTGAGGCCCACCTGAGGCACAGTGAGGTACACTGAGGTACAAGTAAACTCTGCACACGGTTCACAGCCCTGTGCTTTCACAATAATACGCCTAGCTGCTTTAAAAATTTAAAGGGGTAGCACTCAGTGTGAAAAAAAAAAAAAAAAAAAAAAAAAAAAACCTAATCACAATGTGTCACCGGCCCCTTCGTGATCCGCTCCGCAGTGTCTCCATGGCTTAAAGTGGCAGTTCCATTCCGCAGTGTCTCAGTGGCTTAAAGAAAGCCCACTCACCAGGGGCCCAGTGAAACATATGTCTGTGACAGTAATGATGTAGTGCAGCTGCTTGGGCAGGCCTCTCTCCTCTCCTCTCCCTTCTGTCTGGGAGCCTCTCAGACGCTGTACATGCACCTGACAAATAAGGCTGACATTTCATACTCCAGGCCAGCCACATTGATTGTAGGTGGCACAAAACTCCATTACTCTACAGGAGAGATCGTGCTCGATCTAAGATCCATAAAATTACTCATTTCTGCTATCTTATGGAGGTATCAGAGAATTGTGCTGAACGTGGTCCAAGCAACCGCCTTTGGCAGCTGGCAGAAGCAGCTTATAACTGCCATCAATCTTAATATGGGCCTGTGTCTATGAATTTGCCCGAGACTTGAGATGAGGGAATTACAAGAAACCGGCATATAGGCATGAATAAAATGTAGCTGAAATGTTGCAAGAGGGGAGGGCAGGATGGCTAAAATTGGCACAGGTTTGAAGAATTCCACAGAGCTACCTTTTAATTGGGTCTCCTAGCCCCAGGGCTGGGCATAGCCACTGGCCTGCGAGTATGCAAAGTTCCTGGAGGGCTCCTAATGGAATGATTGACTGCTCTAGCAGAGAAACTGATGATAGCCTTCATGAGCATTGCACTTGAGTTTAATTACCCAGGGGTTTGCAACACATGATGAATTACTGCCTCATAACCCCATGCATAAAGATCGATAATTGGCATTCTCAGTTTGGAATATTAATATTCTTTTTTTTAATGCTCGCAGAGCATTTTCTGGCATATTTTTCAAACTGCAGTGGGTCTATCAACTGCCGGCTGTCTTATGTGAGGCATCCCTCCGCACCGATGTATGTCACTGTCATGGCTATTGTATAGCATAACTTGGGTGACAAAAGGACAGCCTTCACAGGGAGGTTCAAATAGGGGGAGAAAAACCCATCCCATATGAATGTTTGCATCAGACTCTATGGAGGGTTAATCCTGTTTGGTCTGTACAGTTTTTTGGTCGCCTTGTGAAAGGCGAGAAGAGGCTGAGGCCATAACTATCGGCTTTTGTGCTCCGCCTAATTGGCCGACAGGGGAAATCAGCTGTTGAAATGGTGTCGCAGTGGATACACACTGCACTGTCGAGGCTCTGTCTAGGAGAACCTGTCAGGGGCCAACATTAGCAATATGCATATGAAACATCTCCACACTCTTTCAAAGGGACGTGCTGTATATCGCTACAACCTGCACCGGCCAGACGTGAAGCCATTGTCTACCTTTTTTCAGGGATGGGAATGGGTTGCGTTGTGAATGAAGTCTACCGTGGAAGATGAATGGAGTGCTATAACATTTTAGAGTTCAAATTCACACCCTGAGCTCAGTACTGGCTTGAGTTATGGTGGAAAACATGGTGCTGTGATGAGTTGTGCATTGTTTCACCAAGAACCAAAATAAAAACGTGTGAATACTGGAAAGAAAGTTCACCCGTGGTTAGCCGCATGTAAGTCCTCATCTTAGAACCGGCTTCATGTGGTGAAATCTATTTCATGTCAAAACTCTGTTGTGGTTTGACCTTTTCTTTACAGACTCATTTTACCCCATAGATAATTGTAATACATTTTTTTAATGTTCAAATAAACATTTCTGAATGGGTCCCCTGAGAGCACTGCACGCTCACATGCACACTCGGTTGGTATGCAGAATATTATCATATATTGTGCATCATATTCATTTTCAAATGGACGGACGACTAGTTTCAAATTAAATCTCCTCATCAGGCAGTCAACTACTGACTTCATGTTTGTCTCATATTTCCCCCTGTGTTTAGTGAGCATCATTGATGTGGATATTGATCATGGAGAATCTATCACTCTCATGGCCAAGCCTTCAGTGTCAACTGGGAAAGTGTTAATCAGAATGATCATCAATTTCAATTAAACGGCATGCACATGCCACTTGCCGTTTTCAAAGACTTCACATATCTGCTCTGAATCTTGCTGTAGTTTCTGCAAATGAGCAGTTTGATCTGAAAATGATCAGATAATGTAATTTGTTCCCACAGGATTGTCAATCTGTGCAGGCATGTGTTTTACTCATATGTATATTAATATCAGCCTTAGACACTATACATCACATTCAAGTTTTGTCTGCAGCCTGATGTTAAATGAGTTTTAGTCATATGCAGTGGTAGAATTATAGATATGTTTTGTATTTTGGGCTGCAATGTCATACCATGGTTTTACAACAACCTTGTTGTGTCTGTGCATGTTGATGCTCTATTACAAGTTTTTTTGATGCATTTATTAAAAATGTAGAGGCCCCGGACATGTAAACAAACACATGAAAGAAGGCTGACTCAAAGGCTGTGAAGTGCACCGCATTTGGGAAATGAGGTTTGTTCATCATGCTTTCAGAGTTGCATCATTAAAAGTCCAAAAGCATTTTTCATTTTCTGGCAACAAAAACTACTCACTACACCTTTAACACGGCAGACTCTGACGTCTAGTTCTCACTTCTCAAGCAAATATGTAAGATATTCATTCCAAAATATCACTAAGGGTACAAACACTGACAGTTTCACATCAGAATTTATTTCATCTTTACTTCTCATTTTTTATCCTTTGATAAATGCAATATGTATTTTCGTTTAGTGTAGTCACTCCATAGCTTTTCTATAACCATGCTCAACAAAAGTATTTCTCAAAACCATGAATCAGAAACCAAAATGAAGCATGATTGTGTTTTCTCGCTGTACTTTCCACACCCCTACAATCATAATCCAGTCTAATAACTTGTCAACTAAAGACGGTGAAAAAGAATATGTAGTCTCTTTATTATCTTTAAGTCTAGGCGAAGAACATAACTGTCAACATGATATATGTACACATACATCGAAATTTCATTTCAAGGCTTCATTTTTATACAGAGTGCATGAATTCCACTCTTCATGCAAATAGTGTTGCATATTACAGCCAGGTAATTCTCTCCAGTAGACTAAAATGTATATTTCAAACATATTACCACCATCTTGAAGTTGCACTCTGGTATATTGAGTTCTCCAACTTCAGGTAAACCCAAGGGATGATGTTGGAGACAATCAATATTAAACATATCACACCTTATTGGATCTGGTATGACATTAATTCTCTTCTGTTTTCAACTCCTCCTTTTGTGTGAAGGTATACTCTGATTATATAAGGACATTTCCACGCTTTCCACGGTTTTCAGCTGTCATGTCAGTCATCAAAACAGGTGAGAATTCACTGGAGGGTATTTGTCACTTGAGTGTGTACAGGAATGCATTACTGTGGAATTGCACACTTTCAAGGACTTCTTTTAATGAGCTGTACTTGAGTGCATCCTGGCAACGGTCTGTCACCAGTTTCATTATTTTCTAAGCCGACTCAATTAATGGATGTAAAAGGGCCGACGAGTCCTAAAGAAGAAAAAAACTTATGACATTATGACTTTGATGAATGAATGAATCAATAAATCAATTCTCAATCAATCAAAAAAAAATCAACTCTCGTGTTACTCGGTATGCTGAAGTCAATGACAATGTGCAATGACTTTAGCACACAACTGTAGGCTGAGGGCAACCAGCTCAAGACAACAGCAAATAATTATCAACCATGACAATGCCAATGATTTCAATTTTGAACCAGCATGTCTCGACAAATGTAGTTCCATTAGTTTTGTTGTATTCAGATTGAAAGTCAACTGTCTTGACTACCATGTATTTTGTCTGTGTTTTCAATATGGTGTTATTTATATTAAGGAAGTCATGTAATAGCAGCATTTTCCAGCATCTCATTTGCAGTACAAACCTCTTATTTGACTTCATGTCAAACAAACAGTTACAAAAAAATAATAGCATAATGGGTTGTATCAAATAAATGAGTAGAGTCAAGTTTTTACAGTCATAACTGCTGTTTTTATGTATGATATTACAATACAAATTGTTTGTGTATATGAACTTCATCATTCACCATATTTCATTTGACAACTAATGAGAGAACACTGAAATATTGTTCCTCCTCACCGTAAAATTAATAAAAAAACCTACAAAAATAACAACCATGTAAATGTGGCTCCCCAAACCTTTGAGACAGGCTTGAGATCCTACCTGATATGGCTTACATATTAACAAATTGCCATGGCGACAAGTTTGCGGGAGTTACATAACTTTATTTAGCAAATATATGCCGAATGCAGACCGGTTGCCGAGGTATTCTTGAAGCACTGGTTGGATTTAGTGGCATAGATTGGAAATAAAGAAGTTGCTGTAGTAACCAATTTAATCAGTCCAGGGTCCTGTGCGCAGCTTCTCTTTGCTCATTAAAGAGAAGGGACTGACATTGTACTATTGCACCACAACCACCACCATGAAAATGAAGACAAAACTGGAAATTATAATGGGCAGCAAGCAACTCAACTTTATAATGACTTTATGCACTTTCTCGAGGTTAAAACCATAAGGGAAAAGTAGATTTCTCTCTGAGTGACCTTATAGTTTAATGATGGCTAAATGGTGGCATTTAAGTGGGTACGTTGGAAGGGGCGACAATGGCAATGGTTTGGGGGCTTTAGTCAACCCCCCCCCCCCCCAATAGCACCATCCGGATGCTTTTATGCTTCATTTTGTACCGGGGAGGGGGGTCCCTAATCCCCCTGGCTCACCTAATGAGGAGGCAGAGGAAGGAGGAAAGTCCACACTGCTCCTCTTTACGCCGCCAGTGGCTAATGCTGCTTAAAAAACTCCGCTCTCATTAACTTTTTAAATCAGAGGCCATTAACAACAGGTTGGGAGGCTATCCCTCAGCAGCAGCACCCCCCCCCCCCCCCCCCCCCCCGTCCCACCCCCGCCACAGCCGCTGTCTCGGGCTCTCCACGTGAACACCCGAGCGCAATTAGGGAGAGAAATTCTCACTACGTGCTGACCTCTAATTAGGATACAGCCTGGACCTTCAGGAGCCCAGCTGTCAGGGTATCGATTTAACTTCAGGCAGCGCGCATCTTCTGGGGCCATGAGTCTGGCCTCCATCTTGGAGATGTCCTGATTCACTGGGAATATTGGTTGATGCCTTGTTTCCTTCAATAAGCTTTTTTTAGGTTGTTGGGTGAAATGATACTTTTCAAATGAGATCAAGTATTCGCAGTGAAGTGTCCATAGGGGGTGTTTCGGGTGATGGCAAACTCGTGAATGGGAACTGTACCAACACGACATGGTCAATCTTCCTAACCTGTCAAAACATAATGATTTCCCACTGAAAATCAGCAATGATCTGGGTTGGGCATTAAAAATTAATTCACTGGAGGCTTCTGAACAGAAACCTTTTTTGTAGCTTTCCACAATAATCTAGATAACAAGCACAACTGTCTTAAAGATGCATCAGGTAAGATGCATCTTTTGGTAAGAGGACATAAACAATGAAACATTGTCCATCAACGCATTTTACTGCCTGAAAAGGTAAGATTAGATGCTGAAATGGAGGGCAAAATGTGTAGACTGTGCATTCCTGTGGTTTTTCCTGACAGCTCTCACTTGATTAGCCATTTACAATCCCCCTGTCGGCGTGATGCTCCCTTCTATACTGCGACTCAGGAGAGAGAGAGAGAGAGAGAGAGAGAGAGAGAGGAGGTTAATGAATGAGAATGAGGCTAATTTCTTTGTCCTTGTCAGACCACCAACCACACTGAAGATCTAAATGAAACATTTCACTGGCACTGGCACTCCAACGTATAAACAGAAGAAAAAAACAAAGGAGGACATAAATGATTCATAAGATATTGTATTAAAATGTTTTAATGTATTCTTTTCTTAATTTTAGATGCCCTAATTCCATCCTCCTCTACTTTTGCTGCATTTCACTACTTGTAGTCTATTTTTAAGCATTTTTTTTCCAGAACTTCGGTTACCATACTTCCTCCATAAATATGCAATTCTACCTGTTATGTAGGATGTAGTTACATCCAAAGACGCCATTCAACAGAGAGCGCAGTGTAATGGAAGCTTTGGTATGATGAAGTCAGTTAATTGCGATGGGTGCATGCTGTTGCATCCACGTTGAAATTTTAATCAAATGCAGATCAGACAGCCATTGAGGCGCTGGGTGTCTGTCAGTGCTTTTATCTGGTCCTCGGGGAGTCCCCTCGGTCCCAGATTGGGCGCCACCTGTGCCTCCATGCACCTTATTGTGCCAATCAAAACAGCTCGCCACCTCTGGAGGCTCAGTGGAAGTCTCTCTCTCTCTCTCTCTCTCTCTCTCTCTTTCTCTCTCTCTCCTCTAACTTTTTAATCCTCCTTAGCTTCTTTAGTCTTCCTTGACTTTGTATTTGAGCTGTTTTATGCTCCCATCCTTAGTGCACATGCCTCTTTTAGTTAGCTGTTAACTAACTCTGCCCCAACTCTTTCTTCTATACTCTGAAAACCCCCACAGGTAAAGATATATTTGTTGTATCAAATATCCATATTTACTTAATTAACCTTGCAATATTTAGTGGCATTGTGGAAATCAACTATTCATGCATTTGCATATTGTACATCTATATTATCATCTAATTTATGGGGCACTAGAACACGAATACTCAATGAAAGTGGATAAACAGAGATACTAGTATGGTTGATTATTTGCACAAACTCATTGTCTGACATCACTTTACAGTCTAAGAAAAGTTGTGATTTCTGCTTCCCTTTCCTTGGTTGTGGCTGTTAATTGGAGGCCTGGTTCTGTGCAGGATCTATGGTCGTACCCTGTTGGCAGTGGAGTCATTGCCTGCATGAGATTAAGTGGGAATATATTTTATGACAGGGTCACAGTGGGACCATTGCAGTTGATCACGAACATAATCATTCAACACTGATGTATGGGTGTCTCTCTTCTCAGGGACACTGTGGAGCTCTGAAACCTTCCCTACATTGTAGTAGTGCATGTCTGCATCACTGCCTCCATATCTCTCCTCCAGTGCAGGGTGACGTGTGTTGTATGTGATGTATTTTCTTTTCTCTGGTGACTCAAAGTAGATTCAGGAATTAATTTGTTGGGCTGCTTTGTAATTTGGTAAGCATATTTTAGCATATGTAATACATTAGTTATGAGTTATGTCTTGAGGTACACCTCATTGCCGTATTGCAGAATCAATTTCTCTTCACTACAAATAGATTTATGAGCATGTGAGGGCTGAAACTCCAGGGTCTTCTGTTGACTACCTTCACCTATTGTATGCAATTGCTGTTAGGGAAATAGATACTAGAATATATACTTAGAATACAGAGCCTTACATGCGGCTCTATGTAGTTCTATTGGTGAACAGGAATCAGGCTAACATTCTGTGGGCTCTTTTATATTTGGTAACTAATTTAACCAGGTCAGTGAATGTTTAGACAGTGTGTGATCGTATGTCATCTCACTTACGGTAAAATACTTTGTAATTAGGTATTAACTTGGCATGTAGTGCTCGGTTCAGCAGTCTTGTCAGACAATGTTGGCTGCAGTAAATAACATTAACCTACGGGAGAAAAACTGCATGTGAACATGCGTGCAGTCATTTGGAACTTACATTAGAAGCATATGGACTCACTGCACATGCTTTCAAGATTTCTGGGTCTGTTAAAACAAAAACATTAAATATACAAGATTGCTACAGGGCACTGATATGCTTAGGGCCATGTACTGCTGTGGGCTAAGCCCCACTGCCAATTCACTTATAATGCACAGAATAGTTCTATACATGTGTAAACTAAAACATCTTTGTTCAACTAACTCAGCACACATATTACATGCATGTTTGCCACATGTTCCAAGAGGAATATGACAAACCATTCAGGATATTACATGCATGTTTGCCACATGTTCCAAGAGGAGTATGACAAACCATTCAGGGAAAAAATGTTGCTCTGTTTTTGCCTCCAGTGTTCTGTACTTCACATTAGTTTTTCCATTTCATTTGAGATAATAAAAGAAACACAGGGTAAGTGGTATGCCAATGATTTGCGGCTGGATTTGTTTATTGGCAGCTGTGTTGGGTTGCAGTGTTGACTCTGGCAGTGTTTCCCGATCACACATCTCATGATTGAGTGTGGTAAGAGGAACAAGTCAGGAATATTTACTTTAGATGATAGGGAAATGCTCAATTGGAAACAGATTCTTACTAACACTGACTGTTTGAGTATCCAATTGGCTAAAGGAACTGACTTTTTTACTCAAACCATTCTTCTAAAACAGAGGGCCTTCTACAGTCAGCAGAAAAAAAGAAAGTTATGGCAGAAAGCGCTCAACCCTTAGACAGCCTAAATGCTTCAACCCTAACGCAGCCTAAATGCCTCAACCCTAACACAGCCTAAATGCCTCAACCCTAACACAGCCTAAATGCTTCAACCCTAACACAGCCTAAATGCTTCAACCCTAACACAGCCTAAATGCCTCAACCCTAAATGCCTTGAGAATGTGAAGAAATTTAGTTGAGCTTTTGAAGATGAGTAGTTAACTGTAAAAGCTATTAAACTAATGTGAAATCCTGCACTTTTTTGGTCTCCTGGCTAGTGGCTACCCGTACCTTCTTCAACTAACCTTTGAACCCTCCATGAACTGAACGAAAAGGGTGAGTATAATAATAAGCAAGAGGCTGTTTTACAGTCTGTATTAAGCCATGTTGATAGCTAAGCTATCGTGGTAACTTCCAAAAGTAATGACTCAATAGAAACAGTTTGACTAATACTAAATAAGTAATTTAACAAACTGACAATCAGACAGATACACAAAAATTATACTCAAGTATGCCTTTACATGATAAACTAGTAATTAGTTACTAAACTAGACATTAGTATACTACCAGAGTCCAAAAGTGGTACCATACCATAGTCAAGGTGAGTAGTCATAGTCCGGTAGTGCAAGATCTCATCTGCAAAATGTTTTATATGATTTAATTCATACATGGTCAACTAGTGGCCTGTTAAAAGAATACTTCTGGAGACTTCCTGTTCTTTATGTGTGTGTTGTTCACTACTTTTATTGTCTTCACCGTCAATATCAGTGTTCATTGCAGACAGTGCTAGGTGCCAGATTTTCAATCTCTTGTTGGTGAATCTGGTCCGGTTTTGATTTTTATAATCTTTACTGCCATGTTTTACACCATTTCATCTCTCAGTTTAAAGCTGATAGAAATGGGCTGGTGTGTGTGCTTGGACAGATAGTCTTTAAATTCCTCTGGTTTAAAAAAATCTACCTTCTTTCTAATCTATTACCAACAGATTTAGAATCACAGTTAATGCAGTTACAGCAACAGAAACAACAGCCCTGCTTCAGCCCACTGGCATGTGTGGAGCCGCCATCTTAACTGTAAGCACAGAGGGCACTCATTACCAATGGGAGAAGAGCCTACGCCACTCCACATGATTCATTCATTATAATTTTCCATCTCAGTGTGTCTCTTAGGGAAATGGCATTGAACCATGGATGCTACATCAGCAGTTGTCACTCTGCGGGCCACGTAAGTTGAGCACCACACTGTGTACTGTGTAATATCCACAAATAAAGGGGCATAATTTGATACAGCAAATGTAATTGGCAGATTCACTACACTTGACATTAAACCTATTTTGTAGAAACATATGCAATTAAAGTGATACTGGACATGCTATCGCATACCCCATGCTTAATTAGTTATTTAGTGCTGATTAAGAATTGCTGTTTTAAAAATTGCCTTGATTTATGCCCTTTGTTAATATATTCAGTTACGAACTCAATGGAGTTCAGAATGTGTGGTAGTGTCATTGTATTTTGATTGCTCCAGTTAATATGAGACAAAAAGGGAAAAAAAGTAGAGTAGATAACCCATTAGAAGGGGAAAAAATATCTCTAATAACTTTAATTTAAAGAAATATTTTGATAGGGAGTCAGTAAAAAAAAAATTGCCTTTAAAACCAACATTTATCTGCAAGGGCTTGTGTTTAATTTGGCTGTAAACTGTATTATGGGATTTGTCTCACAGACTTGGAGTTTCTGAAACTTATACACGTACTGTAATCCTCTGCTTCCCTTCCAGTGACACTAAGTAAATACTGGCTGTATTGGCGCTGCACTGTGACGTGTAGTATTTTTTATTTTGTGTGTGTGTGTGTGTGTGTGTGTGTGTGTGTGTGTGTGTGTGTGTGTGTGTGTGTGTGTGTGTGTGTGTGTGTGTGTGTGTGTGTGTGTCTGTGTGTGTGTGTGTGTGTGTGTGTGTGTGTGTGTGTGTTTTTGTAGTACAGCTTTGGACATATCTTTCTGTGCTGAGAGACCATATGCGGCCGCTCAGGGTTGTTGGCACAGGTAATAGGCCAGCTGAAGTATTAGAGTCTTTGTGACACCCCCGCTTGAGTGCCGAGGCTGCATTCGTCTACGCGTCCCTTCAGGAGCTACTTTAGCTCAGCAGAAAAAAGGCATTTTTCTTGGAGCCTAATTCAGGCCATTTCCCTGAACCAGTCAGCTGCACACGCTAACGGTCCCAGAGAGGCTAGCAGAGGAGTGGTAAACGCTAACTGTGCAAGAGGAAAACTTCTGACTAACAGGGCATTTGTGGCAGAGCAATCTGTTCTAACTGACATGTTTTGTTGTTGGTGATGTTGGTCTTTTTATTTTCTTTAAAAAAAGAAAAGGAAATGAAGAAGGCATTCGAGCTATGGGGGAAAAAAAGTTTTTGTGTTTGTTGCAGTTAGCTTCATTGGCAATGGGTGTGGAACACAATAAGACTGAAAAATAAAGAAATCTGTGAAGGCGAGCATAGAAGCATATCACCACAAGGGACTTGACTGCAGGAAAAAGGTCCATTCCAACCGTGCAGGAAAGGGAGTGCTGTGTGATGCATCTCTAATTGGATGTTAGAGAGAACATCTCAAATAAAAGCAATCTGATGTTCTGCTGACCATGGTTGTAATAGTTTCCCATTTTCAAATTCTTTTTTTTTTACTTTGATAATATGTTTGTATTCAATTTGAATTTCCGTTGAGTTTTAGTTAGATTCACCAGTGGTTTCATTAGTTTCGATTTAGTTTTTATTTCATGGACTCATTTCTATTTCGTTTCGTTGTCGCTTTAGTTTAAGTAATTTTAGTTAAGGTCAAAAGTTGTAAAGGATTAATGCTGTGTGAAAAATAATCTGTTTATCATTGAAGATATCAACATTAACAGTTAATCTTCACTAACATATGCAGTACATTTGTTAAAGATGCAGTTCATGATTTTGTTTTGGTTTGGCGAAAGGTTGTTTATATTTGTGCTCAACAGCCAATCAAATGACCCCCTTCCTTTCTGAGTTGAATTGTGTATGGCTCGTGTTTGAGTCACATTTACAGAGCCATGACTGTGTACGAACACCAGAGTTTTTTTTTCAAACCCTGAACAGACAGCCAGAGGACTGTGAACCAGACAGTGTATGGGTTCAGAATCACAGACTGGGTTCAGAATCACAGACTTCTCTTTCAATTCATGGGCCTACACAAAAAAGGCAGGAACACAATGGAATATTTAAACCATTTACTTCAGACAAACAATATGACTTGGGTTTTCACAGACAAATCTACCAGTATAGTTAACAAAAAAAAAAACTTAAGTACTCACATGTGAGCTTACGTTACATTCATCACTCTCGCTACATCCTTTTCATGGATAATGTGTTTTTCCATCCATGTAAAACTTTGAAGGTGACCTTTAACATTTTGAGGATTTTTCCCTTTGATTTCTACACCTGTTACCTGAATTAACCATGTATTAGCTTGTACTGCTTTCACTATTAAATTCTAAATTGTCCCATCTAGGACTCACACGTTTCCTCCTTGACATACCTGACTTATTCACTTGATAATAAGGCCTACTACCATTAGTTAGTGAGTGTAGGTCCTGACACACTATATCACCATCTTGAGGTTGTCGGCTATAGCTACACAGAATGGATTGGATTCGTCATCGATAAAGACAATTCGTTTTTGTCTTTTCTTATTTCATTTTGTTCCTTTTAGTTTTTTAGCAATCATTACTAGTTCTGTTTTAGTTTTAGTTTCACATTTTCTTCAGGTAAATTTCAGTTAACGAAAATGTCTCAAAACCATTAGCTTTCATATTAGTGATAGTTTCCGTTTACAATAATAACCTTCCAGTTGACACACATAATTGGCAGAGGTGTGAGGCTGACCGAAGGAGAACAGTTGCTCTCTTACGTTCTGTCTTTCAGGAAATTGCCTGTCTTCAGCCGTGCACTTGTCTGTGTCTGTCTCTGTCCATTACTGAACCTACCAGTCACATGAATTAATCTAATTGAAGCACAAGGTTAATGTGAAGCTGTTTCCGTCTTATTTCAGAATATGTGCATTACACGGTATCCAGGGCTCCTGCGTGAGGTTAGCATGCCTTGAATGGAATGAGATGGAATTCACAGCAGAAGGGCCGATTTAATAAGATCCCTAAATGATAATGGGAGGTGTGATCTGTGTAGTTCTCCACTCCCTGCCTCTTAATATCAATATGAAACCCAATGGGTAAAACTCGCCTCCTGATCGATCACGATCGGGGCCGAGGACTAGAAATGCATTTCCCCTCGTCCATACAGCAGAGAGCATTATTGAGGATAAGTGATTTTAATCACACCGACCAGAGGTATCGATCAAGAAGGTGTTGTGTTCAATATAAAACTAATTTTCGTGCCAATTATTCATTAATGAGAGTATCTCAGCCTACCCAGCTAATGTCTGATTCGTCTCAGCAGCAAATGTGCATGGACCCGTGCTTCTGCTTGTGGACATGTCAATAATATTTGTCATGTGAAAATAAATGAAAAAGGCCAGGGAGTCACTGATTGTGATTTGCGAATGGGAGGAGCCTGCTTATTGTAGACACGTAATTTATTAAGACAAATCCAGCTCTGTAGCTAATTATACCGCCGTAAAAGCACACAGCGTGCAATACGGTCGGCCGTGGTGTCGGACTGCGGTAGGGATGGCAAACACTGTGGGGGAACAGGTGGCGGCAGAGCTCATGAAAAGCTGCACAGCAGAGGAGAACAATGAGGCAGTGCAGTCAATGGCCGTTGCTCAGGGTCATGAAGCCAGCTCAGTGGCTTTGTGCAAAGGCTTTGGTCCATTGGCGTTTTTTTATTGCACCAGAAAGGGTTATCAACCTCCACACATTCACAGAAGTCGCACTCTCCTCCCACAACAAACATGGTCCCATAAATATGCAAATGCCTGGTTTAGACACTGCATCTCGACCACAAGGCATTCTGTTCGGTATACAATCCGGGGAGCGCTCAATGGATGCGGAACAACATCCTTTGTCTTTGTAATTGAGCACGTCTATGACACTCCACAATGTTACCTAGAGGAAGAATGGTAAGACATTTTGGCAACCCTTCGCAGCTGCATGAAACAAAAAAAGAAAAACAGTGCTAGTGTGGCTACTTGCCATTATCATTTCTCTCCCAACTTTTCCCCTTATTGGATCTGTGCAGCTACAATACACAGTGCATGTAACATTTCTAATCTGGTGCGCATTAGAATCTCTATTTCTTTCATTTGATTATTTCAATGTATCTGTTTTCCCCAGAGAATTATTATGGTCTCCAATGGCGCTGGTCCAAAAAGGAAAAAAAGAAAATTGAGTGGAAAACAACGGTGGTGTTCAGTCACAAATGAACCTCATAACCCCACTGTCAGGAAAATGACAATTCAAAACACCCTTAAGATGAGAGTAACAATAATAAAATAAAAATCAGAGGCATCAAAACACCCTTAAGATGAGAGTAACAATAATAAAATAAAAATCAGAGGCATCTCGCTGACTGTGCTGCTGATGGCGAGAGATTGATTTGAAACGTTAGTCGGGAGAGGATGGGGGAGGGTGGCTGCCTGGACAGTGGTGTCGAGGGAGAACTCAATCGGGAGGCCGGCCAGGCAGTGGTGTGGACCCGCACGCTGCTCATCCATCCTCATTACGGGCCCTCTCTTCTCCATGGGAAAACTCAGCGAGTGAAGGACACACGTCAGGGGAGAGCCACCGCCAAGCATCCGTGCACAGGCACCACGAAATTGCACGCGGGGTCTCCTACTTCCTCCTGGAAGTGTCCTCTGGGTACGGGGGAATTGTCTTAGGCACAGCACCGTGAGGGGGTGGGGTGGGGGGGGGGGGGGGGGGGGGGGACAGGATGACAGATCTCTCCGGTGTATCTGGCAGAGGTCTGTGCATATACTTCAGTAAATAATCCTAAATGACATGCTTATTTACATATTTATTGGGGCAATGTGTTTGATCACAGCTTATCACTGCCTGATGGAAGGGCATAATGTCAATACAGACTTAAGCATTATTTATGGTGGCGGAGTGTCTTATTGATATTTCACAAGGTGTTTTCTGCTCCACTCTCAGTACTATCAAGAGCAACACTCGAAAAACAAGATACACCAATACGAAGACAAGAAATGAGAATGAATCCCTTTTCTTCCTTAATGACTGAAACTGCAACTACAACTACTGGCAACCCTTCAGATTTAGTTAGGCAAGATATGATTGGTTCTCTCTCCTGTTGGTGTTTCTTTTCCCCTATAATGTGTGTCGTGCAACTTTGTATATCGCCATGAAATATAACCAGTGTTCATGATTAACATTTTTGACAGGTCTGGCTGTAATTGCATTCTTCTGAGTGATTTGAATTTGACACTTCACTTCAGCAGTGACATATTCTAATTTCACACATTTTGGGTGAAATATCAAAATGAAAGACAGAGGCATATACCAATCTAAGACTTCACAAACCAATTATTTTACCAGTGTACAACAATCTAAAAAAGATGTGCACTAGACGCTAGCAACTTTTTCTTAGTGAACTACTTGTCAGTACATACGGTAGGCATATATGCAAGTATTCGTTTTTTATGCTGAACACATGTTAGAAATGCAAGCTAATCTGACTTTTAGTTGACTCTGGAGGCTATTTGTACATTATTCATCAACTTTTTGAAACTGCACGCAGCAGACAAAGTTGAAACTATGTGCAAGATCAATTTGAAAGTCAGACAGATTGATTCACTGAAAAACAGGTCGCCGATCAGGTCTTTCATTTGTTTTCTTGTGGCATTTCATCGTGGCAATATGTCAATCAAACTGATGAATGTCATGACATGCAAAGGTAGAGTCGCGGGTAGAGAATTTGGGCAGGGAGCTCTGTTTCGATAGCAGATGACTCCAAAATGGATCTGTCTGTGATCCAACATTAAAGTTAGCTCTTCTCTGGGTAAGTTCTTTTTTTCTCTCCCTGTTTTTGGGGGGGTATGGGGGGGTGGAAAGACCTTGATTCATGACATGGGAAGAGAGGAGCAAGTGAGCATTAAAAGGGAGTGAATGAGGGATGAGCAGAGATGAGCGGAGGTGTAATTGAACGTAGAGAATCCCTCCAGGTGTTTTACGGGCACAAGCTCGCAAGGTCGGCCCCAATGTGCTTACGAGTGCACTCGGCGTGAAGAGGAGTCGGCCACATGTGAGCTCGCCAAAGCGCCCGAGCACGTCAGGATGCCGCTGTCGACGCACCGGCCCATGAGTTCCGCCAGAAACCCACGTTCCACCGACGGAACGTCTGGCGGTGAGTCGCTGGAGGGCGTCGCCCACTGAAACGCATCATGAGCCCAGTGAAGCGGGTTACCAGAGCGACGGCAGTCCTTTTGCCCTCTTATCTTTGAATGATGTATGGGCGGCCAGACGCAGACTTGCAGGGCTGAACGGCGATCCAGCCAGGCCTTTCACTGTACGCTTCCATTGCAGCAAATTTCACTTCGGTATTGTCACATAGGTTGAATAGGGGCGAAATTACCTCTGAATCCTGCAAAGCAAGCAAAATTTAATTGACGAATCCCCAACTTTAAGCAAATCAGAACTATTTGAGAATCAATCAGTTCAGCGTGTGACATGTTTGGTATGTGACGTTCTCTAGAGATAACTATTTGAGAACCAATCAGTTCAGTGTGTGATGTGTTTGGTATGTGACGTTCTCTAGAGAGGGAGGAGTAACAAAAACAAGCTGGCTTAAGGCGACAGGAAGCAGGAAAACATTTACATGATTAAAAGATGTCTGGGTGACCATTAGTATCTATACCAACACAGATTGTTGTTTACATGTTACATGGGGCAAATAGACCACTGTAGATTTTCATGTAAGCACTTGAACTTTTGAGCTAACTGACAGGCTAACCACTAGTTAGCATGCCGACTATGCACTGCGCCACAACCACACTTGCTACTAACAGGATAGCCAAACATGCTTATTGTTTTCGCAAACCACACCCTCAGAGCAAGGTGTTTCGTTGTAGGGAAACTTAATGTAAATCTGGCTAACACAGCCATTCTAGAGCTACTCACAGCTGCAAGTAAATATGTAAATATCAGAACCAGTGGTTGCTGAAACTGATCATACAGCATCGCAAATGTTCAGTAATGACCAAGATTTAGATTCTTGTCCTCATTGGCTGCCCTTGCTGCTCTCCATTAAAGAGATATTATCAATTCAGATCCAATTTTATTCTTCTACATGAGCATGATGATATTCTCACCCCTCATATTGGCCTTGATAACACATTGTGATAAGACTATCTGAAATATTCATGAACTTTTTTTTCCCAGCAATCATGTCATTTGCCTTCAAATCGCTGTCCAGTTACATTGTCCATCAGTGGTTATTGTGCTATTGTTGCTTAAAAATCGAACCGCAATCAAGACCTACACATAAAAAACATTTTTGTTATCTCACCGTGAAATAGACAATGATTGTAAAAAGCTACATTATTACAAATAGTATCTTAATTCGCTACCATACTGTCATTTAGGAGGCTCTTCTCTTAAAAGCTTTTCACTTATCTATCACTAATGAAGCTTTTGCTAGATACCTCCTGAACAATATGATATCACTGCCATTCAGGAGGCTATGGTGCTGATA
>NC_045171.1:5744878-5754878 GCF_900700415.2 Clupea harengus
GAGAAATAAGAGTTCGGAAGCTCCATTTTGAATCGTTACAGTTCTTTCAACACTTGTGTCACAATTTCCCAGGTTGGGGGCTCACAAAGCGGCAAAGACATCAAAGGCTCTGACAGAACCCAAGGCAGGCAGACCTCTCTATGGCAGCCTCCAGCCATATTGTATAAACCGGCCCTTTAATGGCAAAAGTGAAATGAAAGGTGGCGCATAAGCAGAGAGTTCGGGAGGTCCGGCTCTGGTTGAAACTTTAATGCTAATTGATCCCAGGGAAGAGGAGTGGACACAGGTGTGTAGCCGCGGGCGCTGGCTGCCATGAGAGGCTACGCCAGACCACAGAGCAGCAGAGCAGCGGGGCCGGGGCCGTCACTGCACAAGTGCCACCGGCTGGGAGAGTGACCTATTTTTTCCCCCCTCTTTTTCATAAAAGCACAACCTTGATGGTGTGTGCGTGTGCGTGTGCGTGTGCGGGTGCGTGCGCGTGTGCGTGTGTGTGTGTGTGTGTGTGCTCGTGTTCCAGGATTTCCGCTAGGATTTTTTGTTGCCAGTCCAGTGTCTGGAAAGAATTTAGCCACTAAAATATAGGCTACCTATAGGCTACCAGGTAACATCTTAATTTCACCTTTTTTTCATTGAGGTAAAGTCTTGTGCTGCCATCTTGAAATCCAACGTGTTCAATGTGTCTTAGCTGCTAGCGCATTAGCTGCATCACTCCTCCTCCAGACCACTGTGCAGCGCTGTCTGAATTCCACTATGCAGAGAGAAGCCCCTCTGGTGGCACGCTTGACACATGCAGAACACAGGCATGGTTTTAGCCAGTGTATCCCAGTCAGGGTACAGCTTGCTGAACTCATAGATAAGCACTTTGCATGCTGCTGCAAAAGTTAAACCCCCATAACCGTGAAGCGCCATTATCAGTGTCACTATATCTCAATGTGTGCGCTTGGAATCCATGAGAGGGGGAAAAAAAGTACTGTTTCACTGTCAGAACAGAAATGTCCTGTTTAGGGATAGGTTTTAATTTATTGTTGTTTAATACAATTTACCAGGCAAAACAACTGTAATTACCGACTAACGGAAACCCTGGTGTCTTCGTTTGTGTGTCTTTTCCTGCAATTTGTTCATATTGTAGACATTACGAGCTGGGTTTGTTTATGTAGGTTATGTACAGTAGGATGCTTTATTTCTAAGCCTATTGAGCTCAGGCTAGGCTTTGAGCATGTGGTATTTCCTCTGTTCCGCTTCTGATAAAAGAAAAGTGCATATGATGACGCATTGTGCTCGAGCATCCTGCTTTTACATCTTCTCTGAATGGCCTGGCTGCGTCTGATATCCGCGCAGTGGGTTACCCTGCTATTAAATACAAGAGGCCATTTGAAGCACTAGACGTGAGGACAGTGTGCTCAGCAGCAGTTCTCCACTCGGTGTGGATACCTTCAAACTCCAGGGTTGCATGTGTTGTGTTCAGATATGAATGTATTAATGTTATGTAGATGATCAGGGGAGATGGTGGTGAAGGAGGCAGTGATGGAGACAGAGATAGTGCTGCCGGTGACATGCCTTCGTGACCCGAGGCACATTACTGTGAGCCCAGGACATGGACCGCCCTGGTTCTCTTTACCCCCACCTCCTCACTCCCCCCCCCCCCCCCCCAGGTCTGGGGTGATTTGGCCCACGTTCCGTGACCATAAAAGTGTGATGAGGTGCCCAGGGAGAGCTGTGTACAGGCACTTTATTCAGGAACGCTGACTTATTCATAGGTGTAGAGGAATCGTGTTGTTTGCTTGTTTTATTGAAAACCTTGCGGGTGAAGTGGTGAGTGCCTGGCATGTGAGCGGGATCTCTGGAGGGCTCCCCTGCCAAGGTCCTCCCCCCCCCCCTCCCCCTCGTCCTCGTCCTCTCCACGATGAATAAGTGAAACTAGGATGAATATTTCATTCGCATGGAATCCATTGTCACCCCAGATGTCTGCGGGGACATGTCACAACCCCTGCGCAAGCTGGAAAACATCTTCCCTCCTCCCTCCAACTCTGTCCCTGTTCCCTTGCTTGCCCTCTCTCTTTCCCCATGCATCCACCGTTCCTCCCCTACCACCTCCACCACCTTCTCACCCCCTAGCCATGCCCCATCCAAGCCAGTGTGCCCTGCAGCTGTTTGAGCAGAGGGAGCCGAACAAGCATAATTAAACAGGATATGCATATGCGTTAGCCAGCGACTGCTGAAGGAGGAAGCTAACAAGAAAATTCCAGGGCCTTGGGAGCCTCCACAGCTGTGCTGGAGGAAATGATCTCACGTTCTGCTTCGCGGTAAACATTACCTGGAGCTGCATGGCATGGGAGATGACGCATCAGGATAAGGGCTAACGGCCTGCAGCTGTCATCCATTCTGCTGTAACAGGGCGGCAAGTGAACTCGTGCCTCAGAGCACAGGTGGAGATAGGAGGCGACTGAGGGGTGTATTTTAAAGGGAGCTGAGCATGTGCAGTAAGAGAGCAGTCTGAATGAGAGAGACAGGGAGTACAGGCAGCTACTGCGGAGAGTAAGAGAGACAGGAAGTGATGGGCAGTGGAAAGCAAACCCAAAAGGAAGAGGCAGGAGACGTCCGTGGCGAATGGGATCCAGATGCACCATTCTTGGGTAGAAGCAGCAGGGTCCCGCACACCGCATCTGCAGACAGGAAGACACAGAAATAGAGAGGAAATGGAGGGATGGTGGGGTGTGTTTTTTTGTTGTTGGGGGGGGGGGGGGACAGGCGTTCTCACGTGAAACCATCACAGGGCAAGAACGAGCCCACTAGGCCGTCCCTGCCTGTATGAATCATTTAGGAACCGGACTCCACTCATATCTCTCTGGTTCCCACAGGAGCCCAAATGGGTTGAAGGCGCTTGAGGAAAGACGTCTCTCCCTGTAATCTTTTTGCTTTTTGTGTGAACGAAAAACATCAAAGATAGATAAAGAGATAGATGGATAAATAAATAAAACGTGGCGAAAAAAATATGTTTTATTCAGCCTTGCTGTCTGAAAGGAGACATCAAGAGTCTGAGAGGGCCACAAGGTTAGCCTTGAAAGTTGGTGTAAGTAGCTAGGCAGGACCATTTTGTAACGGATAAAAGCTTTCATCTGATGGACGCCAGACAGCTTTTTTCTTAGTTAGGGAGAGAACATGACCTGTACGAGTGTCTTTGTACAGGTACATGGGATGTTTAGGGGTTCTAAGCCACCCCCGCCACAACACCCCCCTCTCTCTCACTTACACACACTGATATGGGCAAGGCAAGTTTATTTATATAGCACGTTTCTTAGAGGAAGGCAATTCAATGTGCTTACATGAAAAATGTAATGATACAATATTATGTTTGTTTGCTTGTTGTTAATTAAAAGAAAGTACAAGGTACATGAAGTAGAAATTAAAATATATACATTCTTATATATAAATATCTATCTTTATTTATATTTATTAAGATAAGTGATATAACTACAAGTAAGGCGCCATAAGAATAGAGTGCATGTTTAGAGCTCGAAAAAAGAGAAATCGTTTTAAACTGGATTTTAAAATTGCTACATTGGGGCACATCTTAGATCTTCAGGTAGTTTATTCCAGTTGCATGCAGCGTAACAGCTAAATGCTGCTTCGCCATGTTTAGTGTGGACTCTGGGCTCAACAAGCTGACCGGAATCCATGGATCTAAGAGCCCTACTCAGTTTATATTCTTTAAACGTATCATAGATGTCTTGAGGGCCTAAACCATTCAGAGATTTATAGACTAATAGCAGCATTTGAAAGTCTCTTCTGTAACTTACTGGAAGCCAGTGGAAGGGCTTTAGAATTGGAGTAATGTACTCTGTTCTTTTGGTCCTGGATACAATCCTAGCGGAAGCATTCGGAATGATCTTTTGGGCAGACCAGTTAAGAGACCAATACAGTAGTCCACCCTTCTAGAAAATAAAAGCATGGGTGAGTTTCTCTTGGTCTCTCTCTCTCTCTCTCTCTCTCTCTCTCTCTCTCTATCTATCTCTCTCTGTCTATATATAAATGTGTGTGTGTGTGTCTGTGTCTGTGTGTGTAGGGGGATGATATGATGTCCCTGCCCAGGGTTTGTTGCACACTGAACTATAAAACACATACTAATGTATGTTGCATGTATGAGCTGTACTCATGTCCAGTTAGTAGCTAATTCTGTTATCTGGAGTGAACGGGGCCAAAATGAGGTCCAGATCCGTTTCAGCTACTATTTGGAAGGCTTGAGTCTCAGAACAGCGCCCAGCCAATCCCCACTCGCTATAGCGCTTACCTTCACTTCTCCCTCTGTGCCATTAGCCCCCACTGGAGATTAGTTCATGTATCCCGTATGGAGCACAGCATCATATGGAGCACAGCATCATATGGAGCGCAGCATCGCTTGAACAGATACCACCCCAGAGCTGACATGCCCAGGTGTTGATTGTTCAGATAGGGTTCCAGAGTTTTTATATCAGCAGACCGGCATGTGTGCTGATGCTTGCTACTATGGACCACTCTCCTCCTCCTCCTCCTCCTCCTCCTCCTCCTCTATCCTAAAGACTCAGGGCCTGCAGGTAATGCAGAGAGGCCTCCTGTCTGTCTCGGCAAGTGGCATCGCTGCTAATCCAATGCCACATCCTCAAACCCCTTTGCCACCCTAACATTCCCACTCATTCCCATGTTGTTGGTGGTATGACTAGCTGGTACAGGTTGGCACAGACCAGTGGTGTGAGCTGGTAGCGTCCGGGAGATACAAGAGACCCATCATTCCTCCCCTCTTCCTCTTATCCGGCCTTTGATCTTTATGACGTCTCTACCTGCCTTTGATTTGTGGTGGCTGAAGGAGACCCTTCTGGCGTCTGTCATGTGCTGTGTGTCTGTGTGTGTATGTGGAAAGAAGAGTGTGTGTGTGTGTGTGTGTGTGTGTGTGTGTGTGTTGTGTGTGTGTGTGTGTGTGTGTGTGTGTGTGTGTGTGTGTGTGTGTGTGTGTGTATTTGTGTATGTGCGTGCGCGTGCATATCTGTCATTTTTTTTTCTCCCCTGGTGCGTAGACGGATGGCTTTATCGAGTGAGATTTATAGAACCCACCCACGTCAGAGGGATGTTTAAAGGCAGTGACAGCCTCGTGCTACCTCAGATTTAGTACAGCGAGAGATGGAGACATGCCTTTCCCCTGTTCCTACTGCTCGTCACACTACAGAGCTCACTGTCTCTCTCTCTCTCTCTCTCTTTCTTTCTCTCTCTCTCTCTCTCTCTCAAGCGCTTTCTATCTATCTCAGTTATTCAACATACATCCATAGAAAAAATCTCATTTGAGGGGCAAAAAAAAGAATGAAAAAGAATAAAGCAATCTATCGATCTCCGTGTATCAACCCTATCCATCTGTGTTTATCTCTGTATCTGCCTTCCCATCATGGACACTTTTTCTTTTTTTTCCGGCATCCGCACCAGGCGTTTTCTCCCTCTATTTGTTTAGAGATCCATCAGTCTATTTACCTTATCATGCTGCCAAACCATCCATTTACTCTGCCATCTGCCTGTCAAACTATATCTTACTATCCATTTGTCTAACTATCTCTCCGTCTACTTATCCCGCTGTCAATCACACAGCTCTCTCCTCCTTCTCCTCCCCACCTTTCCTCCTCCTCCTCCTCCTCCGCTCCAGTTCTTTCCTCCTGTGCATGTGTACAAGCAGGAGCTTGATCAGACCTATTTAAGCACTGGAGTTTGTCTTGTGTAATCACGCCACCCGGCTGCCAGCGCGTCCATTCGTCTCGGCCGTGCGCTCCGTGCGTAATTAGAGCTGCCCTCCTTCACCCCCCCCTCCCCCCAACACACGAGTGCCCCCAGCACAGTCTGCCCAAGGTCTGCTCGTAGTCAAACACGCTCAGTACGCTGCAGTAGATGGTGAGAGTGAGAGCCTACAGTGAAATCCCCACTAAAGTACTCCATTTTTCATTCCTTTCTCATTTTCCCCTCACTTTTCTTTTTTTCCTTCTCATTTTGTTTCTGCCTTTCTTTCCCTGCTCCCTCTGTTCTGCCTTTCTTTCCCTGCTCCCTCTGTTCTGCCTTTCTTTCCCTGCTCCCTCTGTTCTGCCTTTCTTTCCCTGCTCCCTCTGTTCTTTCGCTCTGACCTTGTGCCACTGCGGGAGCAAAGCCAGGCGGTGCCCTGGTGGTGTGTGGTGGTGGCGATGGTTACGGTGGTGGCGATGGTGGTGTCTGGCACCAGACGGTGCCCCCGTGACGCTCTGAACCAGGTCAGCGCCCTGCCACCGCCAGTCTGGCCCAGCTTGTCTCCGGAGCAGGACACTCTCCTCCCGCCTCCTCGCCGCCGGCAGGCAGCACTTCCAGCTGCGGCCCAATAAGTCTTGGATGATGGAGCTGGTGAGGGGCCCCCCCTCTCAGGGCCGCGGGGGCCACGGGGGGCCCCTTATGAATTAGCCGCTCTCCCGGCCACGCTTTGGTCTGGAGGGCTCTGGCCTCGCTCTGGCCTCGGACCGCTCGCCCACTCGCCCATCTGCCCCTGTGTGACACAGCCCTCCCTGCCTCCCAGCTAGAGGCTCGGACTGCTAATGAACTCTCCCCCCCGCTGCAGCCCCGGCCACAAAACACACCATGTGATTGCGCGAACACACACACACACACACACACATGCACACACACATGCACACAGGCAAACTCTAACACACTCACACACACACACACAGACACACTGTCACAGAGGCACACACACACACACACACACAGCTCGCACACACCGCACACACATGTACAGAGTCACAAACATATTTAGGGACATAATCACTGCATGTGTCCTGCATTGCAGACATGCACACAGAGATGGACGGACTCTCAGATGAGAACAGAAAGGAAAACTAAATAGTATTATCTCCACATGCAAAAGAGGTATCCAGCATATGTTAGGGTCAGGTCAAAATAATTGTTTCAGACATTGGAATTCAAAGGAAGTGGGCGGTAATATAAAATGCTAAAATTATTTTATCATTTATTCAACGATGTATTCAATGATTTTTGTTATGTAAAGTGTTATTGTTGCCCTATTGTGACCCCATCTACTGACTTATAAAGCCTTCTAACCCCTTGTGAGCGTTTGAGCCAGACTATAGATATGCCCAAGGCCACAATCAATGTTTAAGATGCGAAAAGGAAAAAGCATCTCCTCGTGGAGCGGCCACATTTCCTTATGCTTCCTCCTTTCTGCCGTTTCTCCTTTTTGGTCGAGGCATCCGCTCACAAAGTGTCAGGAAGCATCCGGAAGAGTGCCACTCAGCCGCCTCTCTCTGCGATGCCACGGCTGCGATGCCCAGGAAGTCAAAGAGCGTGTCCGGCGTGCGCCGCTGACGCCCAATGAGAAATCACGTCAACTTCGAAGCTGTCGAGCTTTTCATTTTTAATCAAACGCCGGCCCTGGCGTTCGAGCAGGCCCTTGCTCATGGGAGCGAGGGAGGGAGGGAGGGAGGGAGGAAGGGAGGGGAAAAAAAAGGGCCTAGCCTCCTCTCTTTGGAAAGCCAGACGCAAAGCACTCCACACACACACACACCATGAAGTGGTCAGAGAATTCCGTCTGCTTTAAAAGCTCTCTTCGCACTCTCTCCCTTTCTTTCTACTTGTTTCTTAGCTTTCAATGGTGGTCACTCCATCCTCCTCTCTGCCACTCTCTCCCTCTCTTTCTACTTGTTTCTTAGCTTTCAATGGTGGTCACTCCATCCTCCTCTCTGCCACTCTATTTCTCTCCATCCTTTTGTCCCTGACACAAACCTGTCAAACACCTCCTTGGCATGGATAAACTACCGCCTCACCAGGCCTCTAAAAATAAGCATTTGTTTATGGACGTGCGCTGTGATTTCCGGCTCTCCCATGCTCCCATATTGTGTGCCAGGCTGTCAGGAGACATTACTCTCGGTCAGGGCTCCTCTTTCAGTGCCGGCGAACCGGGGGGGAAAAAAAAAAAGAGCGCGCGGGAAAGAAAGAATGCAAGCCAGGGGAAAAAGAGCTGGACAATGGCAACAGAGAACAAGGGAGAGAGAGAGAGAGAGAGAGAGGGCACTGGGTCTTTGGGCGAAATCTGTTAAGACGCAGTCCGTTTGAAAGAGCGGCGTGGAGGAGTGCGGCTCCGCAGCGGTTCAGCCTGAAACTTTAATGCAGTCCTCTAGGTAGAGTCGTGAGAGGAGAGGCACATGGAGAGGCTTGAGTGTGTGGAGGATATCTGGGTCACTCTTGCAGAGAGACGGCCCAGCGTGCCCGTCCAACAGGAGCCGCTGTGATTGAGAAGCGGGAGTCACAGAGACAGGGGGATTAAGCACGCCAAGGCTCCTGTCACTCCCCATTCGTCATGTTATTTGCTCTGCCTTTTAAATTTCATTACTGTGATTATGTTGCGTCTTAACAAACCGCCACATACCTTCCTGTCGTGCTATTGTGTATGCGATGAGTATACAGTGAGAGGGGGGGGGGGGGGAAAGAAAAGGAAAAGAAGAGAAGCTAAGGCGTGCCTCTGTTCTTCGTTCACTCCAGTTTAATGGAGAAAGATGGAGAATGAACAAAGGTGACATTTTGTCACAACCCCTTACTATGCCGTTTCCCTGTCTAAAGTCTATTTGAGTCTTCATTTGCAGTGTTTGTGTTGCAGTGTCAGAAGTCCCCCAGATTACTACACCATCTCAGAAACAGCTGTGTGCTTGCCCTGAAAATGAAGCTCATCAGCTAGCCTAGTCAACATGCGGTGCTGTGACTGGGAATTGTGTACAAATAGCCAATGGATTCCCACGTGAAAGCATTTTAAGAGAGACACTCTAGCCCATTGCATCTTTTATTTCATGGGAACAGTGTTTGCAGTGCTTCCCTGCCATTCCTCTCAGCTATGATCAAAATGGTCCCTGTCTATTTTTAAAAAACTTTTTAGGATATTTTAGTGGTTTTGGCTCCTTCTAATTTCCATGGATGTTTAAAGACTTTCCTTGCATCTTCTCATAGTTGATGTGAGTTGCCTGCGGCGTGTGTTTGCGTGTGTTTGTGTGTTTTGTGTGTCTGTCCATCAGTTTGAAGTGGTTCCCTGGCCGCCGCCACCGCCCTGACCTTCTGCTCTCGACTGGCTTGATCTTGAGTTGCCTCTCTCTTGACTCTCTCGAAAGCAATTACTCCTCGGCTTTGAATGAGGGTCTGTTTTGGTGCATCTGTAGTTTTCGCTCACTGTGCGCCATAACTTAGACCGAGAGAAAATGTTCTCCCTCCCTCGCTCTCTCTCTCTCTTTCTTCCTTTTGTTTCTCCCGTGCCCCTTCTCTCGCTCCCTCCCTCTTTCTCTCTCCCTCTCTCTCTCCCTCTCTCTCTGTCTCTCTGTCTGAAGTCTCCCCCTGCATTCCATTTCTATATCTTGTTCCTGGATTTGGAGCTCAATTACTGGGCGAGCTCAAGAGCCTGGCAGAGGATGGCTGGAGATGAAGGGCTGAGATAGCTGCCACTGTGGCTACTGCTACGCTGCCTTCTGGAGCCCGGAGGAAACACAATGTGTTGACACATGGGGCCAGAAAGATTGAATCACTTGTATTGCACTTTGTTGGTATCATGAGAATATGAAATACTTTCAAATGCTTTTAAGTGTGTATGACTGAAACTATAAGGGAGTACAGTTGAATGCACAGGTTTGGGCCCCCCTGTGGACATTGTGTGTGAACGTGAAGGTAAATACAACCCCTTCAGCAAAGAAACATTTAAAATGTCCTTAAAATTTCAATGCTGTTTTACCTTTTAAGTGATGAACTTTAAAAACAGATACAAATGTAATAGTAAGTGTGGCCTGTGCAAGTCAGCACAGCATTCCTTTGACAGATATCACAGTTTGCAACTGATTTTATGTGGACAGCTAAACGTCTCTTCATTCTTGATTTATGGATTTTCTCCTTCACTTCAATGTATGTAACGTATCACTTCAAGTTCTGAGATACATTACAGACATACATTTCAGTCACTGGAATGTTCAAGCTG
>NC_045171.1:5759878-5767378 GCF_900700415.2 Clupea harengus
TCTGTGTGCTGCATCGATTCTGGGCAGAGCCATTGGTTGGATTGGATTTATTTAGCTTTTCATTCCTCATTCCCTTTGCTTTGCATATTTAGCATAACACATACTCTGCATCTTTATACTCTCTCTCTCCCTCTCTCTCTCTCTCTCTCTCTCTCTCTCTCTCTCTCTCTCTCTCTCTTTTTACTCTCTTTGTTCCCTGAAGACCCTTGCCCCTTGTTGTGTCAGTGTTGTATCTCCCTGCTAATGACTAGGCATTCCTCCTCTGATGTGCATATCTCATATCTGGCAGATGGAACAACGCTACTTAAGAAGCTGCTGCATTTCCACAGCACTCCCATCCCCCAGAATGCACTTTTTCCTCAATTTAACATTTGTCGCAGAAGGGCATGAGCAACCACTTCTGAGGTACCGCTGTGCTTTAGCGGCTCAGAAAGAGTCTACGGCACCTAGCCGCTCTTGACCCAGGAGCGATATCCATTAGTGTAGGGGGGGGAAAAAAAACACACACGGGTACCACAGACGAGTACCCAAGGAGGAGTCAGCAGCAGCCACCAATGAAAAGGGAGCAGGAGTTTTGGTGATGTCACTTGTCTCTCGCCTTGGTTTTCTCACTCTGCCAACGTCGACCCCCTGAATTTCTGACTAAATGATCAACCAGTTACCACTAAGTGCTTTTTCTTTTGTTTGTTTGCGCCACTGGAAATTTAACACTGCCAATCCAGCCTCTTCAATTGCCGGTTGACATACAACAAAAGAAAGTCAGTCTATCAACGTGGGATTTTGCGTACAGGACTAAATTGGGCTGTTTGGTGGGTCGTTATTTGAATTGCATGAGGGTCCGTATTGAATTCTGTTTTGATGTGTTTTTTTTCCCAGTTCGTGGGTTCATCTTCACCTTTTGCTTAAAGTGGCCGCTGCTTATCTGTCCTCTCTCTTCAGTGGCAGGTGGCATATTCCAGCGACTGTATCCTCCATTTTCATAAACCCTTAAATCCCTTAACATCGGTGAGGGAAACACAAGGAGGTCTCTGGGCATTGTCATAGGCCAGCAGGCACCAGTGGATGAACTGAGCTTCAACTGCAACCAACAGAAAGGATCAAGGCGTGTTAGCATCCTGTGTCTGTGTGAGAGAGAGCTGTCTGACCCTGAACACCCAAACACACATCTTTTACTCTGCTGCAGAAGAAAGCCAGGGTCAGGAGAGGGTGGCTAGAGTGTGTGTGTGTGTGTGTGTGTGTGTGTGTGTGTGTGTGTGGGTGTGGGTGTGTGGGTGGCTAGACCTGCCACACAACACTGTCTGCCCTAGCCAGGGCCACACTCGGTCTCAGGACTAAAGAACACACACCCCTCCCCTCCTACCAGTCCTGTTTACATAGGAGGCGTGGGCCAGGTCACATGACGGACCGGCCAAGAGCAACGTTCCTGTTCGCCCACCTCTGTTCTCAATGCGTCATATATATACACACATACACACACATACACACACACACACACACACACACACACACACACACATATAGAGGAGAGAGCCCTGGCAAAGCCTCAGCCCTGCTTTAAGGCATTGATTTGCTTTTTTAATTAAAACTGCCCTTTTGGTCTGCTTCCTGTCAGCGCCGGCCCGCCACACACAAACCTGTTCTCACCGCCATGGCAACCAGCGCATACACCACTCTACAGCTATAAACGCTATGGTGTCCTCGTAGCCTATGGCAACCAGCGCATACACCACTCTACAGCTATAAACACTCTGGTGTCCTCGTAGCCTATGGCCTACGTCACAACGGTACACCTTTGCTTTGCAATAACGCACAGCATGGTCAATAACGCACAGCATGGTCAATAACACACAGCATGGTCAGCACACATTGGTTTGGCACTTTTCCATTCCCAATTTTTTATTTATTTTTTTTGCTTCGAAATGTATGTGCCAAGTTTTCATTGTTTAAAAGATTCATGGAACTGATATTTACCGTTTGTTTTATTTTTTCATAAAAAGGGACTTTAAAAACTAGAGATATATTGAAACACATGGCGCTCAGCTGATGCTAATACTGTTTTATGGAACTGACAAAATAAGCTGGCGCTCATGTACTGTGCACGCATTGTAAAAAAAAAAAAAAAAAAGCCACCCTCACAGCATAAGGAAGTTATCCACCATTTCAGATAGCTGTACTCTGTTAAACACAGAAAAACTGTGATTTGACCTTTTCAAATATCTAACAGAGCATATACCACATGCACATATTCAGGTACCCCATTATCTGTCACCATTGCTTGTTTCAGACTCTTATGCAGTTACAGTTTACTGAAGCTCACTGTGTATAATTCACTGTAAACCAATGCCATTTGTCATTCCACCTTACTCCCAGAACAGAACATAAATGTCCAAGAGAATAGCAGAGTCCAGGGAGAATTATCTTCCTGATCCTTTTTTCCAGCCTCAGATGCCAGATGTTAGATTTACACAGTGTTGGGATTGCATAAGAGTGTCTGATAAAATGCATGGGTAGTGCATTGTACCCAGAGGGGCTTCCGCAGAACTTTTGTGTGTGTGTGTGTGTGTGTGTGTGTGTGTGTGTGTGTGTGTGTGTGTGTGTGTGTGTGTGTGTGTTTGTTTGCTTTGCATTCTGGGGCCGACTGCTGTAGGCAACGAGAGCATAGCCTGCCTTTGAGCAGCTATGTTGTGATGGTTCTAATATGGTCTGTGTAATATATGGTTTTAACGTGTGTGGGAGAGGTAAACTACTGGAGAAGCAAACACTCGGCTGCCACAGAATTAGCATTGTACTGTATCTGCCCTTGTCATAAAGATCCACACTAGGCCTTTTTCATTAGTAGAGTAGATTCCATCTCAACAGATCCTGACTCCCTCTGTCCTTTTAGATGTTTTTTTTTTGTTTTTTTTCCCCTGATGACAATTAGAAGAAATCCCTCATAAACAGCGTATTTATGAGTGATTCATAAATACGCTGAATCTACAAAACTTAAATTACAACACATATATACATATATATATATACACCTTTCTGCTTTTATAGGAGGCTGGATTGTGAGAGGTTTTTAGAAGTGCCATCTTCAATTCCAGTCTGAAGGTTTCAGTAAAGATGGCACTCTCTAATCTGCTATGTACTGACCCAGAGAAATCCTTTAGCCCTCCATATTTCTTCATGCCATTGCCAAAAGTGAACTGCTTGTGTACAACTCCCACACCACATATTTAACTCTCTCTCCCCATTCTTTGGGTGGGAAGCAGTGAAAAGATAAGACTGTGTAAGCATTAGCTGGTATATCCCTGCCTACCCTTTCATTTGTTGTCATTTTAAATATGGTTTAATGTCTTAAGAATACAGTTTATATTTGTAACATCTTTAAGTTTATTTTTTATCTGTGATTGGAAAAAAAGACCATACAATGAAAATAGTTATCCCGAGTGTTCTTGAGTAGAGTATGTAACAGAAGGTGATACTAAATAATAACCACATTTCTTACATAAACTGAGAGCTCTGTGTGGTTTTTTTGTTGTCAATAAATGTCTACTCTTTTTCCATTCCCTTTCTTTCTGACGAGACCGAGCTATGGATGGTCAATCCCTGTCATTGTGAATGTCTTCAAAGAATGCGTTTGGCCCGTCTTTGTTGGAAGCGACATTTGTGCGTAGTTCACATCGCCTCGTAAAACATGTCTGTATCTTCAGATCATCATAGTTATTCGGCCTCCGCCTAGACAATATCTCATTCAGACCACACGACAGACAAATGACCGTGTGAATAGTGAATGTCATTTCACATAACACTAGACGGTATGAACCCACTCATTTCTCTGCAAGGTAAAAAAAAAAAAAGACAGTCCTATAACACACTTCATCTCAGGCGAGCTGTAATGCCACACATCAACAGCGGTTCGGCTAAATCACCATAGCCACGGAGGAAAAAAGAATCTCCAGACTTTCAAATGTGCCACAGATTGCTTCCATTCACGTCGATTGAATAGTTTTTTTTTCATACCTTTATATTATTCTTTATCGTTCTCTGTCTACCAAAGATCACTGCACTGTGTTGTTTGCTTGAGGGGTAATTTCCATCCTCCCCTCTCTGTGACACCACGACACTTGACAGAGCAGATCACATTAACACACGTGTTATTTTGTTGTAACAGGTTCGAAGAAGGCCATCTGTGGGGAAGGAATCATAATCCTTTTGTGCTATTTATAAAAAATCTGGAACAATGAGCTGAGTCATGTTCCCTGTTATTAAGCATTCACGGAGCATTGTGTGCCTTTGACAGGAGACTGTTTTCAGAATGCAGCGGAAAAACGACTCATGTATTATGGAGTGATCGCCTGCCATTGTTCTAACTCTCGTGCTTCTTTTATTGCCGGCTTCAATGTGACACCTATAGTGCAGGGTAACACTGTGCCAGCTGTGTGCGTGTGTGTGCGTGTGTGCGTGTGTGTGTGTGTGTGTGTGTGTGCGTGTGTGTTTGTTTGTGTGGGTGTGTGTGGGTGTGTGTTTGTTTGTTTGTGTGTGTGTGGGTGTGTGTGTGGGTGTGTGTGTGTGTGTGTTTCGTGTCTGTTTGTGTGTTTTAGTATGGTTCTGTGTGTTCCTGTAAGTTTGTGTGTGGCCTCCATCATCTTGGCGCTGTCCCTAAAATGGTGCTGAAACAGAACAGAGCAGAGCGTTTAATGCACTTGGCACAGAGATGGCGGCGTGAGCGTCACACACGGTGTGTGCCTGGTGGTGTCAGGCATATTTTCATGTATGTGTGTGTCTGTATTTTGGGTTTCTGTGTTGGAGCACCACGGAGCTCCTGACAAACTGGGCCAGATTAACAGTGGGCCTAGGCCTGGCTTAAGCCCCAGAGCCGGAGGCTAGCAGGGCCCTGGTTGACAGAGGTAGTAGGCTAGGCCTATCAGTTCAGCGTATATTCGGCCAATATACGTGCCTGTTCTTGTACTTTTTTTTTTGAACATTGTATTTATTGATTTTTGGTTTACAACAACATACAGGTAGTAAAGACATCACAAATGAAAATACACAGATGTAAACTTTTCACCCCGCTGCCCCATCCTATTTCTTTGAGGAGATCATAGATTTGCCGGGATATATCTTGTACTTGATGTCGATGAAAGTACCATGATACAAGTACAGGAACAAAAAAGGAATCTGATTTTGTGATTTTTGTATGCTATACCTTTAGAGAAAACACAAAGTCAATTTTAATACCAGCAACTTAAACATTCGAAAAGTGAATCTACCGGCAACAATGGGCATCAACCAACCCTGCAAGAGTAAGAAGATAATACTTTAAGTTCTGAAGATCACAAGACCAGCCCCTGTTTAATTAAAAGTACTCCTAACTAGGATTGTAGCTATAAATTAGACACTGGTTGGACTGATTGCACTCTTGTTTCTCTCATCCAGTCATAAACTAATTATTAATTATTAATTAATTTGTGTAGCTAAGTTGTCATGGAATAACCTTGGCTACCCTAGTGTGTGTGTTCTGTTATCTGTCTACCACTTGTGCATGTGTTGTGTTGTGTTAAGGATGGTATGGCCATGATGTAAAGGGTGTTGTGTTAAGGATGGTATGGCCATGATGTAAAGGGTGTTGTGTTGTGTTAAGGATGGTATGGTCCTGATGTAAAGGGTGTTGTGTTGTGTTAAGGATGGTATGGTCATGATGTAAAGGGTGTTGTGTTAAGGATGGTATGGTCCTGATGTAAAGGGTGTTGTGTTGTGTTAAGGATGGTCTGGTCCTGATGTAAAGGGTGTTGTGTTGTGTTGTGTTAAGGATGGTATGGCCATGATGTAAAGGGTGTTGTGTTAAGGATGGTATGGTCATGATGTAAAGGGTGTTGTGTTAAGGATGGTATGGTCATGATGTAAAGGGTGTTGTGTTGTGTTAAGGATGGTATGGTCATGATGTAAAGGGTGTTGTGTTGTGTTAAGGATGGTATGGTCATGATGTAAAGGGTGTTGTGTTGTGTTAAGGATGGTATGGTCCTGATGTAAAGGGTGTTGTGTTGTGTTGTGTTAAGGATGGTATGGTCCTGATGTAAAGGGTGTTGTGTTAAGGATGGTATGGTCCTGATGTAAAGGGTGTTGTGTTAAGGATGGTATGGCCATGATGTAAAGGGTGTTGTGTTGTGTTAAGGATGGTATGGTTAAAGGGTGTTGTGTTAAGGATGGTATGGTCATGATGTAAAGGGTGTTGTGTTGTGTTGTGTTAAGGATGGTATGGTCCTGATGTAAAGGGTGTTGTGTTGTGTTGTGTTGTGTTAAGGATGGTATAGTCCTGATGTAAAGGGTGTTGTGTTGTGTTAAGGATGGTATGGTCCTGATGTAAAGGGTGTTGTGTTAAGGATGGTATGGTCATGATGTAAAGGGTGTTGTGTTGTGTTGTGTTAAGGATGGTATGGTCCTGATGTAAAGGGTGTTGTGTTGTGTTGTGTTGTGTTAAGGATGGTATAGTCCTGATGTAAAGGGTGTTGTGTTGTGTTAAGGATGGTATGGTCCTGATGTAAAGGGTGTTGTGTTGTGTTGTGTTAAGGATGGTATGGTCCTGATGTAAAGGGTGTTGTGTTGTGTTGTGTTAAGGATGGTATGGTCCTGATGTAAAGGGTGTTGTGTTGTGTTAAGGATGGTATGGTCCTGATGTAAAGGGTGTTGTGTTGTGTTGTGTTAAGGATGGTATGGTCCTGATGTAAAGGGTGTTGTGTTGTGTTGTGTTGTGTTGTGTTAAGGATGGTATGGTCCTGATGTTAAGGGTGTTGTGTTGTGTTAAGGATGGTATGGTCCTGATGTAAAGGGTGTTGTGTTGTGTTAAGGATGGTATGGTCCTGATGTTAAGGGTGTTGTGTTGTGTTAAGGATGGTATGGTCCTGATGTAAAGGGTGTTGTGTTGTGTTAACGGATGGTATGGTCCTGATGTAAAGGGTGTTGTGTTGTGTTGTGTTAAGGATGGTATGGTCTTGATGTAAAGGGTGTTGTGTTGTGTTGTGTTAAGGATGGTATGGTCCTGATGTAAAGGGTGTTGTGTTAAGGATGGTATGGTCCTGATGTAAAGGGTGTTGTGTTGTGTTAAGGATGGTATGGTCCTGATGTAAAGGGTGTTGTGTTGTGTTAAGGATGGTATGGTCTTGATGTAAAGGGTGTTGTGTTGTGTTAAGGATGGTATGGTCCTGATGTAAAGGGTGTTGTGTTGTGTTAAGGATGGTATGGTCCTGATGTAAAGGGTGTTGTGTTGTGTTAAGGATGGTATGGTCATGATGTAAAGGGTGTTGTGTTAAGGATGGTATGGTCCTGATGTAAAGGGTGTTGTGTTGTGTTAAGGATGGTATGGTCATGATGTAAAGGGTGTTGTGTTAAGGATGGTATGGTCCTGATGTAAAGGTGTTGTGTTGTGTTAAGGATGGTATGGTCCTGATGTAAAGGGTGTTGTGTTAAGGATGGTATGGTCCTGATGTAAAGGGTGTTGTGTTGTGTTAAGGATGGTAT
>NC_045171.1:5772378-5782378 GCF_900700415.2 Clupea harengus
AGCCAGACGAGAAAAACCCTCCTGTTATCTAGGCTTATAAAATATGGTTGGTGATGTTTTATAAGATTCATGTTTTTATTTGTTTTACTTTTTCCTAATTCAATGTTCAATGAGGTCCCAGCTAAATAAAAATATTATTACATTTTGCAAAATGACATTGCATTTTGTTCAGATGAACTACGGATAGCTCTTTCACTTAGGTGTGATAGTCCAACACATACACATATATTGTATGTGCACACATACATACACACAGAGAGACAGACACACACACACACACGCATTAGGTAGGGTTTCTCCAGCAAAAAAGGGCTGGGTATAGGATGGGTTGATACAGGCATGGAAAAAGAAGGAAAAAGAGAAAAGACAAAAAGTTGATAATTTACATTCACTAATGTTTTACATTCTCTAATGTTTTACATTCACTAATGTTTTACATTCTCTAATGTTTTACATTCACTTTGATTTAGAAAGAAATGTACCGCTGATGATAGTGGAAAGTAGCTGGTGTCTTACAGATAATGTAAAGGATCCTGATTTTACAAATATATTATACTGTATACATTTATCATCTGTACATCATGTGAAAAGTAGGGGAAACAAGAGGACTGTCATCTAGCCCAGCCTAGTAAGTATATCAGTGGATATAACCTCTATGGTAGTGTCTTAGCCCAGCCTTAGTATCGCAGTGGATATGGCATCTATGGTAGTGTCTTAGCCCAGCCTTAGTATCTCAGTGGATGTAGCGTCTATGGTAGTGTCTTGGACCAGCCTTAGTATCTCAGTGGATATGGCGTCTATGGTAGTGTCTTAGCCCAGCCTTAGTATCTCCGTGGATATAGCGTCTATGGTAGTGTCTCAGTGGATGTAGCGTCTATGGTAGTGTCTTAGCCCAGCCTTAGTATCTCCGTGGATATAGCGTCTATGGTAGTGCCTTAGCCCAGCCTTAGTATCTCAGTGGATGTAGCGTCTATGGTAGTGTCTTGGACCAGCCTTAGTATCTCAGTGGATTTAGCCTCTATGGTAGTGTCTTGGACCAGCCTTAGTATCTCAGTGGATATGGCGTCTATGGTAGTGTCTTGGACCAGGGTTGGGGAACCTGGGGCCAATCTGGCCCCAATGTTGATGTGGTGATGGTGGCTGGTGGGTGTATATATTGTATATTTGTACATAGTGACCAATGATAAACCCAGGGCACTACTAGCTGTTCCAATTCCTTTTACAGAAGGCTCTACACTTCTTTTCAATTTGACCCAAGGCTAAAGAGCGTGATTTTTTTTTGGATAATAGACCATTTTAATGTGAATATTTTTGGATAGCAAAATAAATAGTTTTTTTGTTATTTTTTGAATTGCCCCTCGAGTTCAAGAGATGAGAAATATTTCAAATCAAGTGTTCTGAGTTTTTTTTACCACCATTCTATTACTATTCCATCAGTGTTGTACCATATGCGCAGATCCCTAGATTGTGGTTAAACAGACTTGTTAAAAAATAGTCATGGATGTTCTGATTATAAATAAAGTCAGAACAAATTCAAAACAAGATATTTGTTATTTATTGTAGTTTAAACATCATCATCACTTTCAGCACTGCCACAATGGCCGCGGTCTCTGAGACCTCAAGGATAAGGGAAGTGAAATTGATTGTAGGATAACAGGGGGGTTAACCAGTGATTTATCCGGGGACAGAATTGGAGAGATGAGATGGCTAGATATTGAGATCTCTGAAGCAAATTCGACCATCAAACACAGAAGTACAGCTTTTGATCCCACTTCATATGAAGTTTCCTTATCACAGTGTCCTGATATTAAGTACTTCTTAAAGTACGTGCATATTATAACGCAGTACCAGTCATAAACCTTGCCCTTACCTGAACCCAAAGTACCTCTTGTGAGAACAAGAACTAATATAAAAAAGTACACTGTATCTGTTAAGTGATTAAGTTATTAAGTATACACTACCTGAGGGCACTTTATACAAAGTGTGGCCCAGCTGTCTTTTTTTTCCGTCCACACCAGAACAAAGACACATGGACTATCACTTTGGCATCAGACGGGAGCTGAGCTGAACACATCAACAACCGAAAATCGGAGATAAGCCTCTTTTAACACACGCTCCCGGGAGCCGCTGCTTATCTTCCCGAGCCTTCAACATTTCGATGAGCACACTTAATGAGTCGGGCCTCACCCTGCCGCGGGCCAGCCGCTACACACACAAGACCGCAGACAAGACAAAGACACGTGACGGACAGACGGACGGACGGAGAGGGACGGACAGAATGAAGGGCCGGCGTTGTAAAGGGTACCCGTCCTTGCTAATCAGTCAGCGGGAGTGCGTGTCAGTGTGACTCACTCGTTTGGGGGACAAAGGACTGTGAGTCACAGGCTCTTGATAGACTTGCAACGATACTCGCTCCGTTCAGGGGAAATATGCGCGAGGCACGTCGGCATACTGCTGGATGCGGCCGATACCCATCGTGCTGGTGCTCAGAGCATGGCCGCTGACGAGCAGGACTGCTCTCCTTCTCTCCCCGTCTCTTGCTTTAGTTTCAGGATTTTTTTTTGTTTTTGTTTTGTTGCTGGTGGTGTTTTATTTTTCTTTCTGTACGTTGTTTGGAAATCATGGCTTGCCTGTGGATGTTTGTGTTGTAAACCAGCCAAACCTAACCACTCACTCTCTCTCTCTCTCTCTCTCTCTCACACACAAATGCACTCACTGGGACACACACACACACACACACACACACACACACACACACACACACACACACACACACACACACACACACACACACACACACACACACACACACACACACACACACACACACACACACACACCTACATACCTACATGTACCCTGCTCCCCTCTGCCCTTCTGCTGAGGCGGTGAGCAGCACAAGGTGACTGTTGACATTAGGTGTAGCATTGCCACGCTGGGCGACTCCCTCATTGCTTTTTCATGTACCGCCACGGCCACATTGGTCACGTTTCATAAACTCCCTTATTATTCAGCGGTGCAGGGTAATTCGGCAGCTGCCACCGCCAACACCCCCAAAGGAGAGAGACAGGCATGAGATTGGAGGCTGGGGGGGGGGGGGTCTGTGTGTGTGGGCGAGGGGGGGTTGTGGCTGTGTGTGTGGGCGAGGGGGGGGGGGTGGCTTGTTGTGGGCGAGGGGGGTTGTTTGCGACTAGAAGCATGAACCTGACTCCCTCCTGCCCATCTACCCCTCCCTCCCCTCTTCTACTCCCCCTTGAGCGCGTCCAATGGAACGGCAACCACCTCAGAGTGGCGGGCGAATGCGAGCGCCGATCCTTTCCGATTTGCCTCAGCCCCCCCAGTGCGTGCGGTGCAAGGTGGCGGAGGTGGTTCGGGGAGGAGACTCTCCCCTCTCCCCCCTGCACGCGGTTAATCGGCCCCGGCGTCCTGGAGGTTTAGGCCAAACAGAGATGTCAGCCGATGACACGGGCCCCATTACAGAGGGAAGTGAAGGGGAAGAAGATAGAGAGGTAGGCACAAGGAAGAGAGCAGAGGAGGAGAGAATGGAGGAGAGAGGAGAGGAGAGGAGAGGAGAGGAGCGAGCGAAAGGCAGGGAGGGAGATCCATCAGCCCCGGCAGCACGAGTCCCTGGTGCCCCCCCTGCCACACAGTCGAGGAGCCAGACGAATGGCTCCTGAGTGGGGGCATATGTGGCGGGCGGACCCCGCCGTCCCTCCTGCACGCCCTGTATATGTCTGCTGGCATGGGCCGGCGCCGTAAAGAAGGCCAGGGCTGTCTTTTATTCCGAACAGGTGGCTGTGTTTGCTCCAGCCAAAAAAGCAAGAGAGAGTGAGGGGAGAGAGAGAGAGCAAGAGGGAGAAAATCGTTCTTGCCTGCAGCTTTCCCCCCACCAGCTGTGTAGCAATAAAACACATTTATTTTGTGATGTCCATGTTGTCCCTGAAGTGCGATTCAGACCTACTGAATTCAGGGCAAAGGTATGGCGGGAGACCAGTGTTTGTACAGAGCACACAGCTCTAGATAAATAAAATAAATAAAAGCCTTCGAGGGGCTTTTCGTAAGTCTGGCTAGCTGTCGGCTAGCAAGCTAAATTATTTCATACTCCCTACCCCAAGCAGATTGGGGGCAGTGTTCTACTATGTTTATACTCCCTCTACTTCCCCTTCCCCTTCCCCTTCCCCTTCCCCTTCGCAGAAGTTAAAAAAAAGGCCAAGGTGGGGAAGGCTGAAGGCTACATGTAGCATGAAAACATTTATATGATATGAAAGCTAAACTACCATTAGTGTCTCCATCAACCTCAATTGGTGTTTATTGATTTGTTACATTAACTAAGGCAAACAGACCCCTGTAGGTCTTCATTTAAGCACACAAGCTTCTGAACCGGCTGATAGTCTAACCAGTAATGTTAACAGATGGTGAACTGCTGCGCTACTTGTTGATACTAACTACTGGATAGCCATGCTTAGGTTGGTTCGTAAATTCAATCCAGCACACTGAATATGGATTGAGGCTCTGTAGTCCAAAAAATGGAGCATTCCATTTCTCCACGAATTGACAAACACTTCAAACAAACAAATAACTATCATTATTTAAGCCTCTGAAATAGGATTCTAGCTATTAAAAACACAATTCCTGACAGTGTGGACTTACGCCCGTGGCGGCATTCTTGCTTTGTCTTGCTGTTTCCAGTACAGTGACTCACGAGTGCATCTTGAGGTACAAAGTGGTCTTATGGCCAGAGAGGCTCTAGACGTTTAGCATGTTAGATTTAGTAGATATATGGGCAACACAAAACATAGGCATTTTTGGCATCACGTCAAAACTGTTATTTCTTCACATTCTGTTGCTATTTCTAGTTCATTCTTCCATTTAGCACCTTTAACACGGAAACTAATGATCTTGCTTTGTTTTCAATAGCTTTTTAAAATGATGTTTACTCCCACGGTCAACTGTGTTTTTATTTCCGTGTGAGTGTTCAGTGCAAATGCTTTTAATGGGAAAAAAATAAAATAAAATTCTAAATGACTTTGTGATGTATTTGACAGCAGTCACCATAAAATGCCATCACTGAACTGTTGGAACATTAAAAGGTGGCACAACACTTTATCAAACAATGACCTATTGGTTTAAATGCTGTCTGTCCAATTATAAATCATTTCAATTACTTCTGTAATAGTACCGTAACATTTCAACCAAATGAAACCAACGGAAGAGAAAAGTCACTGAGGACAAGTGTGTATGGGCTGCCTGTAAGTCCTCTAAGAGTGACAGGTGGCTTAGGTGTGGAAATGGGTTAACTTCTCCTTTAAGTGCAAGAATAACACTTATGCCTTTGTCAGGAAAAAAGACTGTGTCCTCGAAAGAGAATTCTTTCATAGAAAAAGAAATGCATTCACAGAGCCTTTCCAATTCATTCTTCTCAGAACTTTTCTTTTGGGGCTGGGTGGGGTGGGGGCTTTTATTCAGTGGTTTTGAATTTGTCCTTTTCGATTTATTTAGCTCCTTCCTCTTTTCCCATCCCTAGTTGTTTTCTTCCCCTTAACTCAAATCCTCCCACCTGTGTTGTCTGGTGAAATGAGATTCTCCTTTGGTCAGCGCAATACAGAGCGCTCGCTGAAGCGTAAAATGTGCCACGGGGGTGCGGCGGCGGCGCCACATTATGGGCGCGCACAAAGCGTGACCCTCGAGGCGGCTCACCTAGCGGTATGGAAAAGTCTGATGCATCCCCGTAAATCTTAGCGCCAGTCGGAAGGGGTGAGCTCCGTCTTCAGGTCTGCCCATAGGTGCCAGTAATGGAAGGTCAAAGCAGGCTTCGGATGGACGCGGTGACAGGCCAGTCAATACGGTTCTGAAGCCTTTTCTGTTCAAGTGCCATGTTTATGTATGTTAAATCAGAGGGACCTTCACAATGACACCGCTGGACAGACAGTCCTCCACATTACCGCAGTCACCCAGAGGGACCTCAGCATCACCGCCACCAGTCGGAACGCAACCAGAGGGCTAACACACCGTCACCTCACCAACCCCCGGAGACCAAGGCCCTATACTTCACCAGCCAAGACAGCCTCCCTAAGATGGGGCTTGGCGACAACATTGAATTCCCCAACACCTTGGGAGTTCTTAATTGTGTGCTTCAAAATAAAAGGCCTGCTGCCAAAGAGAGCTACGCAGTGTCATCACTTTCTGAGAAACCCAGGGGGTGATAAAAACACCTTGTGTCGCACTGGTTTCTATACCAAATTCCCCAGTTGGCCAGAGTCCTTTGAACAACTATAAATAATACAAATATTGTAGGGAAGTAGGGACGCCTATACTAAATACAAATAGCGCAGCTCTGATCTCTGTGATGTACATCAAACCGTCATCTCTGGATACTTTCAAACTTTCATTCCAGCACCCGCTTTCCCCTTTAGATGTGTCAATCAGAGTGATTCTGCATTCATTCTTGGCAGTGCTGCATTGTCGTCTGCGATTGAACTGACAAGCGGCAGCGCAGTTTTTGTGTTCGTATTAAATAATAGATTTGTGCATTTCAGATACCAAAGCAATTGAACAAATGTTTACAAAATACCTAAAGTTCTCTGTTTGTAGCAACCCCCTCCACATCGCACCCCTCCAACCCCACTCGATATTTGTCTCTCTTCTGAGGTAAAGTGGAAGAGGAGGTTACGATTTCTTGGCTGTTAACAGGGATGTGAGCTTGTCTGAAGTATGGCCATCAGTCAAAATCGGACGCTTTAAAAGAGCAGTCTTGCGGTCAGTGGCGTGCATGTACTGCATTAGCTGCCTCCTCCATGTTCAAAACATTCTGATGGACCATGTTTCAAGAATGCATTAGCCAGGGCCAGAGGTTTGCATGTATTGTCAGGATGGGGACGTGATCCCCACTATCTAAAGTCAGCGCAGCTCTGATGCTGAATGATAATGGCCCTTTCTCCTCCCGTTTGATGAATTATTAAAAGCCGAATTGTTTTGCAAACAAAACATATTTGTTAACAGAATGAAATCTGGGGTGAATGCTGGAGCTGTTATCAATATTTAATCTTGTCTGTAGACAACAATATCGCCTTTGGCCACTCTCTGGTGCATAATTAATGAAAAGGCGACAAAAAACCAACAAAATATATATGCCTTGCAACCTCTGAGCTGTCAGGTTTGCAGAGGAGATCAGACAAGCAATAGTAACATTGAGTTTCATGTTACTGTTTTTTTTATCATGATGCAGGAGGAAGAATAAAATCTGCCTAATCTACATTATGTCGCTGAGTTCTCATGTGGTGAATTCCATCTTTATATAAAGTAGGATTTGAATGCAGATGCTGTTCAAATCCATAATTCAGCAAGATTTTGTATTCATTTAATTTTCTTTTAAATATCAAAATTACTTGAAAGGACTGTCACTGATCAACTTACTGCCTACCTATCCACCAAACAAATTTCAATCTGGCTTTCAGTCCTGTCATTGCACTGAAACTGCCTGACCTGAGTAATCAATAATCCGATACTGATTGTGACTTTAGACACCATAGACCACAGCACACAGCACACTCCTTAGCCGCTTGGAGAATCATATTGGCATCCAGGGGCGGCGCCATCGTGGTTTCAGTCCGATTTATCAAATAGAACTCAATGTGTAATTAAGCAATATGATACGTGTGAAACTGGGTTTAGTAAAGAGTATCCTCACGGCTGTGATTTGGCCATAGGCACTAGGCTGGAGGCAGAGTACCGCAGGTAATCACAGCTGTGGAGATATCCTTTACCAACCCCATGAACACAACTGTCAGATTGCTTTCATACAACAGTTCTTACACCAACTAATTGAGTTTGAAGACACTAGATTTTAATTTGTCTATTCATTCTCCGCCCCAAAAAATGGTTCCAACCTGAGTTTTCAGTGTCAAGCGTTGCCAAGCAACTACAACTGTCACTCTCAAGTTGAGTCAGAAAGGCTATTTGTGTGCATTAATTCTTACACCCACCTGTTTTCACGTTACATGTTCAAGTCCTACTCCAATGGCTCCCTTTCCTCACTCAAAAACTGTCAGATGTAACGTAAAAAAAATTGCTGCTTGCTATTCTGCTCTCTCTGCTCACTCCATTTTGCTCTCATGAAAGAATGGAATGTTGACGTTGTATTCAACAGTTAGATTATAGCAAACCTGGTGTGATTAATGATTGAAGAATCCAAGTAAAGTTGTTCCAGGATATCCTGGATATCCTATATTGTCCAGATGGATAGATAGATGGATGGATACTTTATTAATCCCGAGGGAAATTTAGGTCAGAAATGAGTATCGTTCAACTGGCTCTTACTGTTGTATGAGTCACAATAATCCCATCCCTGAATTTTCTAAAATAAGGTTTGGAGTGCCCCAGAAATCAGTCATTGGACCTTTACTCTTTTGATTTATATACTTTCCCATCATTTGCAAATACGATGTAAATTTCCATTGCTACGTTGATGAGACGCAGCTAGTAATATTGCTAAAATCCGACCTATTCTATCACTGTGTGGTGTTGACCTGACCCAATTTTGTGTGCATTTATGCAAAGTATCTTCAAGACTTGATTATTGTAATGCTATTTTCTCTGGTCTCCCTAATTGTGCTACTAGAAGTCTTCATATTGTTTAAAATGCTGCAGCTAGAATCCTGACAAAACCTAAAACATTTGATCATACAACCCCCATTCTGGCCAGAGCCGACTTAACTTACAAGGCCTTACATTGACTTGCATCACCTTATTTATCTAATAACTTTTGATGTAGAGCAACCTATATGAGCTGATTTGTCTCACTGAGTGTTCTATACACATCAGCCCTTTCCCTCATAATCATAACTAACTGTTAGAAAGTCCATTTCAAGAAAGCTAATTTAGCCTGCTAGCTTACTAGCAACTATCGATGTTTTTCTACGGTGCATCAAAACCACTAATTCCACACAATAAATCCACACACTTACACACAAATATTTAACTCATCCTTTGGTTTGGTTTTAGATATGCTTAGACCTTAGCACTTTGACCTAGCCTCTCTCTTTTGATGGTGACTGAATTTTTAGCCCTTATTTTTAGCTAAATATACCTTTGCAGTAGGGTTAGCATTGGCGTGTTGGTGATACCAATATGCGTAAACTCGAATGATGAGTCTCAATCAGCAAATCGGCTAGTTAAAATGAGACTCATTCATGGACGGGGGTTAGGGGAGGTGGGCCGCCCATTTTATGACGTGGATGAGTCCCAAATGGTTAAGTCCATGTTAGCATTGGCCTTGCAAGGTTCAGGACGATTGTAATCAGCACGTGACTTTGTCAATATTAACATGATGGCATTGATGTGTTTCATAACAGTTCAGTCATATCATTAAGTTAAAAGCTAAAAAAAAAATTAAAAAAATTTTTTTTTGAGTGCAGCACCATTATAATTGATATATGTAAATCTCTTCTGCTCTTACCAATTTTAAATTATAAAATGTTATAATTGGTTCATTAAAAAGTTGGCACTATAGATTGGATTTTGGACAAGATGGTTTCATTTCATGAACAGTTTAAAAACAATATTAATGCTTTTTTGGGAGACTGAATCATAGTTTCACCTATGTTCACAACATTTCCCTTCTCCTTCCCTCTCCTTCTTTTGGGCGCTACAGAGAGAGAAATTCAGCTTGCTTTGCAAACTATTCAGTTAAATTAGTAATTGTAACACTATGCCAAATTGTAACTATGTACTTAAATACTTAGGTGAGTTACAAGACTTGAATCCCGGGTCATAATAATCTAAAGGTAAAAGATGTTTTTTTTTTTAGGACAATAGGAGGGTTAATAAAACTTCAGGTAATCCCATAGCCTTTGCCTGCCGTCCATTACGTGTTAAAGAAGCACGTTCAGTTCTGTTAACTTCATTACCCGAGAACTTAGAACGTAGTCAAGTTCATCACCTTTTCGAACATCCCTTTAGCATTGATGTTTTTACTGTGGCTGTTTGTTTCATTAGTTTTTCC
>NC_045171.1:5787378-5807378 GCF_900700415.2 Clupea harengus
CCTCCCTCATCCCCTCTTCTATCTCGCCCTGTCTTCCCTGCCTCTGTCTCTTCTCTTTCAGCTCTGGATTCTAAAGGGAGAGGGTCTTCTCCCTGAGGGTGCCATTAAGGATTCTTCATGAATGTGTTGCTGAGCGTTCTTCTTTTTGGGGCAGATGACAGGCAACAAGCCAGCCTGCCCACCCTGTCTGCTCCATACCACACTGAGTCCCCTTCTTAACTCCAAGGCCAGTGATGGGACACCATTTTCATACCGCATCTCAACATTTCAGGTACACTCCTTTCACAATGCGCTTACGCAGTCAGTTAAAATATGTCTCCTAAGTTTGTCACAGCTCAGAGAAAAAAGGGGATTTGATGATGATGTTCATCCAGGCGCAGGTTAGTGACGAAACGAGCTCAAATACGATGCACGCACGGTCTGATGCCAACACACTCTGTGATCCGCAACACTGAGCAACCCCCGCTGAGCCACCACACAATCTCTGCACGTTCCACCTCCACTCTCCACTAGGCCATCGCCTCCATGCCTTTTCTCTCTCCTTTTTTTTTCCTACCACCCCATGTACTATCTTTGGACCTCACATTCCAGCAGAGGTGTCGTAACTCGGGAGAGCAAACAAACCGGGCGAGATCTGGTGTTTGTAGGCGCCGATAGGGGTTTAAGTGCCCCGCTGGAAGGGGGTGCAAATGTAACAGCGAAGAAGCTGCCGGGGCTTTTTACCACATTCTGTCCCCATGAAATAAATATCAGACATTTAAAAGCCGGCACAGCCTTGAAATATTCAGCATGCTTCTCTCAGAGCGAGCGGAGGCTCTGTGTTGCCGGTTCAGGGAGTGCAGTCATAGTTTAGCAGTAGTTGAGTAGCATTTAGCCCCGAACCTTATTTTGGTCATTTAGAGTGCATACTTTTCTCTTGCTGTAATGCCTGTGGCCAATTTGTGTCTGTACATGAATAGTGTGTGAAAGATAAATCAGCACTTTCATGTAATCCTTTTTTTCTTCATCTTCCTTCTCCCCTTCATTCTCTGCCTCTCTCTCTCTCTCTCTCTGCCTCTCTCTCTCTCTCTCTCTCTCTCTCTCAGTCACACTTAACACAGCCAACACAGACACACACATACACACACACACACACACACACGCACACACACATAAACAATCCGTCCCTCCCAATCTGATTCTGTCTCACTCAGAGACAAACAAAACACACCCTCTCTCTCTCTCACACACACACACACACACACACACACACACACACACACACACACACACACACACACACTCCCCTTGTTGATCTGTGGCTCATGGTAATAGGCTGTTACCCTGTTGGGGTGTTGCAGGCTGACCGGGGCCTCGCCTCGGCTTCTCTTTAAGATGAAAGAGCCGGCGTTTACCGCGAGGCAGCGGCACCGGCACCGGCGCCGGCGCTATCTGTGACCCCCAGCCCGGCCACCTCATTAATCTTGAAAGGGGGCGCAACTGTTTGGAGTCGCACCTGATGGCTCGTGCCGCAGGGGTGCTCGGCGGTCAGCGGCGAGGAAGAGAGCGGCGATCTCATGAATCACGCCGGCCCCTGCCGCGTCGGCGCCGCGGATACAAACGACAAGATCACAACGAGCGCCGGGCGGGCGGGGAGCGGGGGAGAGCGGCGGCGTGCGGTGCAGAGAGGGGCATCATGCCACACGGTGCCCACGTGTGAAGAGGCGTGCGGAGCCCATGCCACCTACTCATCAGTCAACCCTGCAGTCGTCTCTGGGATTAGTATGCAGGGAATGACAGGCGTTTTCCTCCCTGCCCACAGTGAGTTAATGTTAGTGTGTCGCTGTTTTCTCCCCGCCTCTCTGTTTGGTTCTCCTAATGTCTCTCTCCTGATCACATCCTGATCTACAGGACTCCCCTACCTTTCTCTCTCTCTCTCTCTCTCTCTCTCTCTCTTCTCTCTCTCTCTTCTCTCCCACACTCTCTCTCTCTCACACACACACACACACTCTCACACACACACACACACACACACACACACACACACACACGCTAGTTCTCGCTCTACTCCTCCATCTCCACTCTACCTTCCTCACCCTCCTCCTCCTCCATTTACAGCCCATCCATTCCCGTCCTTTTGACCTCCATTTTTTTTGTATTCCTCTTCACGGCTGTGCCCTCTCATCCACTATCGCTCCCTCTCCTCAGGAACCCCTGCTGTCTCCCTCCCACCCACACCCACCCCCCCACCACCACCACCCCCTGTGTGTGTGTACAGTGGGATTGTGGGACAGGTGGAGTGTTGTGTGAAGGTGAAGTAGGTCCTCCTTCTCCTTTTGTGTGGATAAAATGATGATTTCTCCTTCACACCCTCTCGTACTAATTAATCCGGCTCGACCGCCACTGACGACTTGCATTGGGGGGGGGGGGGGGGGGGGGGGGGGCAGGGGGGGAGCGGGGGGAGCAGTGGTGTCTGGGGAGTTGCCTGCTATTTGTCTATTTGAATTACTGACAGGGACTCGGCACGGCTCTAATCCCAAAGACGCCAGCAAGAATCCCACCCTTGTCTCTCTGTGGCCGTCTGTCAGTTTGGGTTTAACGATTGTAATGATCATTTTAGCTGTGTGGATCATCGCTCGGGTGAGGGGGGGGGGTGATGTGAGTGTTCACAGCTGAGCACTTCTCTCCCAAAGGAGTCCTCAATAGGAGTGATAGAACTGTGTGTGTGTGTGTGTGTGTGTGTGTGTGTGTGTGTGTGTGTGGTGCAGGGGGTTTGTGTGAGAAAGAGCTTTGTGTAGTGGCGTCATACCCCCACAGATGTGTCCACCAAATGACGCACTCACACCTCACAGTGCTCACACGAATACACCAAGCCACAGAGTGACTAACACACCGACACACACACACACACACACACACACACACACGCTTACACACACACACACACACACACACACACACACACACACACGCTTACACACACACACACACACACACACACACACACACACGCTTATACACACAATGAGTAAGACACGTATGAGCATCTGCTCACAGTGTCTCCATGACACGCATATACACACACCCTGAGACCTAGTGACACACACACACACACACACGCGCGCACAAACTGACACACTTATACCCATGCACACAAACAGATGCATGCATAGCTGCATAATACTGACAGATGTCCCATTCTGCACACACATACACAAACTCAGTACAGAAATGAGCTTAACCACACACACACACACACGCGTGCGCACACACACAACCTCCCCCCCCCCCCACACACACACACACATACACACACACACACACACACACACACATATATAGAGCGTATGAGGGAGAGAGAGAGAGAGAGAGAGAGATACAGACTGCATTTGGAGGTCTGTCAGAACAGCAGTGACACCACCATTTAGCCCTTATGGCAGACTCTGGGCAGATAGCATTGGCCTGTAAATGTGATATACTTTTCATTCAGGTAAAGCCCCTATCTATTAACCTGAGCCATATCAGTGGCCGGCAGCCTCGCCTCATCTGGCCTACTGCAGTCTAGCTGCTGTCCCTGGAGTGACGTCTCTCTCTCTCTCTCTCTTTTTTTCCCTTTCTCTTTTTTTCCTTTCTTTTTTTTTTTGGTCAATAGTGGGGAGGGGAGATAATCACTGGTTTTGTGCCGCAGAGCAGTCAGAGGAGTTTGAGGGATTTTGTTTACCGCGTGTGTGCAGATGTTTGATGGGCCACGGCTCAGAATACATTAGCATTATTTGATACTTTGCCAGAGACAAAGCGCTTCATATGCTGCAATGGGCAATATCTGTCATCCTGTCTTACCTCTGTGAGATGAGATGCCTGTCTGGGTGGATTGCACCTCGTTCTTTTGATGGATCTAGACAGAAGACCTATTTGTATATTTATTCACTTATTTATAATTTTGAAGTGAATTTACATCTTGAGGAAAAGATGGAACACACTATATACTAAAGCTCACATCCTCTGCCGTACAGAGTGGGAAAAAAATCAACATCCTGCTTGCTGTGTACCCTTTTAATTAGCAAGTGAAATTAAATACTGAAACTATTTTCTCCCGTTTGTGTGCATACCTGCTGCCCTCCTCCTTGTGTGTGCTATGGTTCCAGGCAGACAGAGGAAATGAGAAAATTACCCCTGTCACCCAAACCCACACTTACGTGCTGTAATGACACTGCCTGGCATGGCATGGCATCTGGCTCACCTTGGCTTTGTGGTGGCGTGGCTCTCGCCGTGGCTCTCGCCGTGGGCCCCGGCATGCTGCGGAGGCGGCTTGAGTACCCCACCCCACACCGCCCCCCCTGGAACCTGTGGCATGCATCTGCACTAAGAGGCTTTTCCCAAATCTGCAGCCTAGCAGGTGTTAATGTCGGTGCTGTCTGTGTGCGCCACATACCTCGGGAATCTGGGCTCGTGCCCCGTTCGTGTTATCTATCTCTCTCCGTCTCCGCTTCTCCTCCTTCCCTCCCTTGTTTTGTCTCTGTCTTCCTCTCCCTCTTTGTCTCCCTCCTTTTGTTCCCTACCAAACTTAGCTTCCAACCGAATCCCAGCTCTCCGGATCCCCTCCTCTTTGTTTGTTATTCTCGAACATGTCTCCGGGGGCAGAGCGAGACGCTCCCTCTGTGTTACAGGAGAGGCGCTGAGACGGGGAGACGGGGGACAAACAGGGATGGGTCTGAGGGATAATGCATGTGTTTATGTGTGTGTGTGTGTGTGTGTGTGTGTGTGTGTGTGTGTGTGTGTGTTACAGAGAGGAAGATATACACTGTGTGAGAGAGGGTTTGTGTCTGTGTATCTGTGAATGTGTGTGTGTGTATGAGAGAGAGAAAGAGCGAGAGAGAGCGAGAGAGAGAGAGAGAGAGAGAGAGAGAGAGAGAGCCTGAGGCAGTGACTGCTCTGCTCTGTGGGGGCTGCAGTGATGGTGAGGACGGGGATGGCTGTGGCTGCTTAGCCTCACCGGCGGACAGAGAGAAGGGTTGGAGATCTGGGCTCGGTGCCCATGGAAACAGCGGTGTGAAACGCTCCGCTGAGACGTGCCCGGGCCAGGAGAGCCAGTGACTGCCCACGGTAGGGGAGGGAGGGAGGGCACGGCACCGGCTTTGATGTGGATCTCAGATCCTGCCAGGCGGCTCCACACAGCCTCCTCAGCCCCTCAGTGCTGCAGGACAGAGAGAGAGACACACAGCATCACACTCCCCAGCTTGGACACTCTTATCTTCATGTACCCTTTCTCTCTCTCACTCTCTCTCTCTCTCTTTCACTCCCTCCCTCTCTCTCTCTCTCTCTCACTCTCGCTCTCTCTCTCTCCCTCTTTCTCTCTCTCTCTCTCTCTCACTCTCGCTCTCTCTCTCTCCCTCTTTCTCTCTCTCTCTCACTCTCGCTCTCTCTTCTCTCTCTCTCTCTCTCTCACTCTCTCTCTCTCTCTCTCTCTCTCTCTCTTCTTCTCTCTCTCTCTCTCTCTTTCTCTCTCTCCCTCTCGCTCTCTCTCTGTATCTCTCTCGCTCTCTCTCTCTCTCTCTCGCTCCCTCTCTTCTTCTCTCACTCTCTCTCTCTCCTTCTCTCACTCTCTCTCTCTCTCTCCCTCTCCTCTATCCCTTTCTCTCTCCATCTCTCTCTCTCCCTCTCTCTCTGGGGTGAGTGTACGTACTGTAGCGTCGGAGTTGTGTTCTATGAAGAAGGCAGAAGACGTTGGCTTCGGCTTCGGCTTTATTTTGAAGCACATTCAGCAGAAAAACACAGGAAGACAGCAATGGCAGTCAGGTCTGTTCGCGACATAACAAAGTCACTGACAGAGCACAGAAAACTAACACAAACACTTGGTTCTTGTGTTGTTTTTTTGATTGTGTTCTTTTTCCTTTTAATTGTCTTCGATTTATTATGATTTGTGACACTGATTGACTGTTTTGTAAAGCACCTTGAGACTTCTTTGTTTGTTAAAGTGTGCTATATAAATAAAATTCATTATTATAATATTATTGATAAGCATTAATGGTCTTAACATTTCGGATGGCAGACGCTAAACAAAGAGACAAAGCCGCCATTCCCTTACTCCGTACCAAAACTTAAGTGATAAGGAGTATATACTAATATATATATGATTATACTAAGGAGAGAGTATCTGTGGTAGGCCTACTTCCACTGGGCAAAGGGGTAGAGAGCTAAGCATTCTAAAAAGGGTGTTTGGAAGGTGCCAGTGTTTGCACTTCTGTGCCCTACCAAGTTTGTGCGTGATGTAGGCTACTGCGAAGTGAATAGAACCGTGTGAGTTATGTGGTTCTAGTTAATTCTAGCATTTTTTTCTGTTGTGCAGATTTGATGGATTTCAGCTGTCCTCTTCGCTATGGAGAAGCATCGTGATAAACCAACGCTTGATCCATATGATGAATACACTAATCAATTTACCTTCCTGTTCAAACTTTGTTGAGATATTAATGACTGCAATGATGTGGTGGCATCAATGTAGGCTACAGCACATTTTGTGAGCTGGGGCATGATAAACAGACATTATTAAGTAGGCTGACAGTTAAAGTGGTTTGTTTTGTGCAACGGTGTCATTATTGCTTCATGTGAATGGCAAAGGTCTGTCAATACAAACTGTAATCAAATGATGTAACACATATGTCATTTTCATTCATATATATGTAGGCCTAATCATTTATAGCCTATATCTTGATAAGCACACAAACATGTGAGGTGATTCATGCATGTATAGTTCAATAGACCTAGCCTTAGATGTCTAATGGTGTATTGTATAATAGACCTATAGCCTTTATTTCATTGCCCTGTCCTTCAGCTAAATCACTGTAAGATGGACTTTGAACAGAGCATGCACAAAACGCATAGTAAACACGATCTGAATCAGGGCCCCCTGGACACCATCACGGGGCAACTAGGCTACATATTCTGATTGATATCCTTGGGGTCAAAGAACTATAAACACTTTTCTCCAACTATGCTAAAAATTACATCGCAAACCTGCAACATCCAGTGGACAGGAGAGAAGTTACCATTTTTGTTCTGGATAAGAAGCTCTCAGGGAATCTGGAAACACCGATTCAGCTAATTAAGGTCTGATTAAACAGAGCCAGACTACCGTTTATGTATATAGGACCAGGCAGTCCTTAACTATGTTGTGTTCCAACGGCCAATTAGAATAGCCTTGGGGTTGAAGGTTATGTTTAAGAATGGGCAGGGAGGTTCTACTGTAATCATGCCTGTGTGCAAGAGTTAATTACAAGAGTATGCAAAGACTAATTTGTTATGCATACAGTAGTTAAGTTCATTTCTACTGTGCATCACATAGCACAACAATGTAAGATACCATTTAGTCCAGAGCAGAACTATTTAGAGAAGTAAATGTACTGCAAACATGTTAAACGCTCAGAATTCATGGTGCTGTATTATCTTGACGAAATTACATCTTAGTCAATAATCAGTCGTGGATATTCTTTTCTGTTTAACTTGCAGATCTCCTCTGAAGATGAATGTGGCAGTTTAATTCCCCCCTCGTGATCTAAAGTTACAAGTTGTTCAACTGGGCCTACATGAAGCTGTGAAATTAAAACACCCTCGTCTTAAGTATTTCTGACTAATGTGTATGACTGTGTCCCAATTAGGAAGTTAGCCAAACTAATTTTGGGGCGCAGCTACCAGAGAGTACCATGTTTCTCATGGGTTTCTTCTGTTGCCTTGTGTCACCAAACTGGGCCTTATGCAGTGCAGTGAGAGGTCAGAGGTCAGTAAGAGCCTTAACTGCTCTCCATTCAATGCCAACACTGCAAAAACTGCTTTACTAACCTAGGGTTATTATTCTTATAATAAGATGAAAAATCTAGTTGGTCTTGTTTTTAGCTAAATTGGACTTACCTAGTGCTTTCTTGGTAAGGTTATTTTGACCTATTTCAAGCAAATATTACTTGCACTCTCTTGATAAACACATTTGAACTTAATTTGAAAGTTCTTTAAACCTAGATTTGAGAACTTGATCTTAAAAGATTCCCTTTAAGTGTGGGAGTCTTATTTTAAGCAATAGTGTGTCAAGTTATAAACGTTCAATTTCAAGCATAAATTCACTTGTTATTTTCTTATTGCATTAAAGGTCATAATTCACTAACTGCTCTCCATTCAATGCTAACGGATTGGATCTGTCTATGAAGGATGAGGGAGATGTCATGAAGGTAATTAAATTACAGTTACTAATCAAGCAAAGGGGTTACATCTGAATATACTCTTTCCAGTAAAAAGGTTTAAATCTATTTAAATTCTAATATGTAGAATATAGCATTCATGCTGTTGCTTTGCATCTTTTCGCCTAGACAGGCTCCATACATTTGGCAATATTCGCTTAAATTTTGACTTGTTTTTGATTGGTTCTCTTGTTTGAAATTGCACTGCCTCTCGTCTGCCAATCAAAAAGTAATATAACATAATGAAATGTCATAAATGACATTGCTCTGATGAAGTGATTAATATTTACATTACTTATTACAGGGTAATCAGTAATCAAAAGTAACCTTCCCCACTCTGATTAAAAGGTCAAAAGTTTAGCAATCAGGAAATAGATATACATGCAAATAAGGTGTCATCAAAACAAAGAGATACAGGGCAGTAATTCTACACCACTCAAAAATAATATTTGTGCACTTTGTTGACTATTTGTGCAGCTATAACAAACAAATGCAATAATGTAGCAGGCATTTACATGAAGGGAAGTGGAGGAAGTGAAAAAGTGAAGGCAAGCAAAAGTAAAGAAGTCGGAATCTCGGAATACTTCTTGCATTGTTTCTGGAAGTCTCTCATATTCTCAATCTGGATTTCACTTGCTTTTCAAAAGTGCAAAAGAGTGAACAGCGCTGTCCCCCACAGTTTTCATACATACAAAAGAATACATCATCAGTCACTCCTTGCACTTCTCCTTCAACAGCTCCCACTTTTTCTTCGACCCGAATGCATGCAAAAGTCAGAAGCAGAAGGCAGAATGCAGTTTTAGCATGTTTTCAGCAGGCATAATGAGGTTTTATCATGTTAATAGCAAGCAGAATGTGGTTTTAGCACGTTTTTAGCAGGCAGAATGTGGTTTTAGCACATTTTTAGGTGCACACTGCAACATAAATACGTCTAAAACGGACACTGCCCCTCTGTCTCTCAGTTCAACTCAACAGGCTTTATTGGCACTGGTATTAGTAATGTCACCAAAGCCGATCATTTTTTAAATAATGCTCAGGAAGCTCACAGAGAACAAACTAACGGAAGGATAGTAATAATAGTGATGACTAAGATGATATAGAGTGGTAAACAATTCAAGGTTACCAGGTATGATATGTATCATAGGTATGAAGCAACACAAAGTAACATGGATGCACAATAGCAATTTCTTTTTCTACCCTCTGTCTTTCTCTCTCTCTCTCTTTTCTTGCCATTTCCCTCTGTGTCTCTCTCCGTCTCTGTCTACACAGATCCGTGTGCTGATAGCTTTTGGGCTTCCTCCATGCTGAAGCAGAGGCATGCTTGTCAACACTCCTCAAAATGTCAGCCTCTTGTGAGCTTCCGCTCGCCTTTTGTGTGCACGCCGTGATTATTCAGGGGAATCAAAGCGCCGGGGAGTTGGTGAGCGTTGATGGGCATGCACAGCGCACACACACCCACACACACACACACACACACACACACACACACACACACACACACAGAGTGGAGAAGAGATTTCCCCTGTACACAGGGGACATACGCCACATTGATGCAGAGGTGCGGTGCATTTTGACTGTAAATTTCCCTTTACATGGTCATTTTAAAAATCAGTATGTTTTTGTCTCTCCACAGAAGGTTGACATAAGGTGTGTGTATGTGTATGTGTATGTGTATGTGTGTGTGTGTTGTTGTGTGTGTGTGTATAGGTGAAGTGAGTAGGAGCTGGGGAGTTGCAGTGGACTTGCAGCATTCATCAGGGGGGGGGGGTGTTTAGAGGGGGGGCCCAGTGCTTTTATAGCTTCCCTTTATTTCATCTCTGCTCTGTGAGACTCCGACGGCTTCCCCATGCGAGGAGGAGCGCAGACAAGATGAGGCAACTAGACCCGTTTGAAGATATTTTCATTGTCAAAGAGCCGTCTGGGGGAATAACAATATAAACCGAAAAGCAGATAAACAAATAGGTAAATAAATAAATAAAGATAAGAAAAAATAAGTGAAATCCCTCTGATGGCGCCCTGTTGCATCAAATGATCTAACATTGGAAGTCTCATGGCTTTTTATGGAATGGGCAACCTACTGTGAATAGACCCCAAATTGGCGTGTGAGAGTGTTGGCTTTCTTGTGTACAAGAATAATCCCTTCCTTTCCATAAAACTGAATGCAAAGATATATAATTACATGTGTATATATACTGTACGTTTCAAGTGACAGCTTCTGAATATACATGCATCTCTGTGAAAGGTTGTAATGCGAATGTTGTTTGTAATTGCGAGATGCGCATAAACTTCAGGGTGTGACTTTGTGAATGAGTTAATGGGCCACTTTCCTTGCGCCGTGACGTGCCCAGCGGAGGCCTCTCTTAAGTGCAGTGTCACTCTGCTGTGGGAAAGTGAGGGCGTGCGAGAGCGTGCACCTCAGCAGAATCTGTAATTAGCACTAATCTACAGTCAGAGAGGCCCCTACCTCACTCACTAACTCCCACTGCCCCAGCCACAGACACTCATCCTGCTGTTTTAATTTCCCTGGCCACTTAGAAAGATCATGTTTTTATTTCACCCACCAGTGGCACTCAAACGAACCAACAACACCAGCCATTACGGCTCGCCTCCCCATTTGCTCAAGGCAGCTGAAAATCACCAACCATGTCACTAAGCTGAGCGTGCTCTTCCATTTCCGCCCATAACCACGCAGCGAGGGGGGGGGGGGTGTTGGGGTGGGGAGAGGCACACAAAGTGGGATAATATCAACCGTGACGCTTCCGCTGGGGAATCTGCTGCCCAGTCCATCCTGCAATGACCACGAGCTTGTGTATTTACAGCAGGCCACTTCTGCTCCTAGTTGTCTTCTTTCCATCCCATGCAGCGTGGCGTCTCCATCTCTGAAGCAGATGCAAATGTGTCTCTGTGAGACTGCTTGCCGTACCCGGCGTTGCACCAGCAACTAATGGACTCTTAAGCAAAAATGGAAATCGCTTTTCCTAATGATGTGAGAGGGTTTGATGATGGAAGCTAATGAATTACTGGCCTAACACGAGTGTAATGTGTGATTATGTGAAGCTGGGAACTGGGAAGCAATGCCATTCCTCTCTATGCTTACTAACCCAATCATGGAGGGGGAAGGTGTACTAATACTATAGAATTTCTGCTTTTTAAATTTCCGTTTAATGACGGAAACTGAAATGAAAAGTATGATTCACAAGCACTCTTCTTTCTGAAAAAGGCTTTTCGAAAAAGGCCCTTTTCAAAGGGACTCTTTTCAAAGACTTCACCGGGTTGTGTATTGACAGAGCATGTGAAAACACAGATGTGGCTTTTAGTTCCTCTGGGTCGCATTATTGGTGCTGATAGAAGCGTTCGGTGATGAATACCAGATCAGTCGGTGCTGAAGCGCCGGGCCGGTTTGTATGAAGGACGTGTCGCTTGCTCTCCGCCACCGCACAAGTGTGTGTGTGTGGGTGTGTGTGTGGCGCTGCAATCACCTGGATGTTCGCCACATCCCAGAACTCGAGGTGCTGCTTCAGGGGAGAGGCAGAAGGCCACCCTCGTGTCACTGATCCCCTCATGATTGCCCCTATCCGCCACCCCATCCCACACCCACCCAACCTCTTGACATTACACATATAGCCCGCGTCCCTGACACACATACACACACAGGGCCAGCGTGCATGATGCTCTAGCCTGGGACAGAACTATCAATGGGCCCTGCCCCTGCCCCCAAGCCCATCAAAATAAAAAAAAATTGCTTGACGCCATACTTTATTGTTACGTCAACTTCACCCTCACTCCAAAACGTTGAAAAAACATGCTTGCATGAAATCATATCAAATTAGTACCCTAGCCTATCAACTTATAAGATAGAAAAGGGAGTTGTTTATGTACATACATACATACATACATACATACATACATACATACATACATACATAAATTATATACATACATACATACACATATACACACATACATACATACATACATACATACATACATACATACATACATACACACATACATACATACATACATACATACACACATACATACATACACACATACACACATAAGTACATACACAGGTACACACATAAGTACATACACACATACACACATAAGTACATACACACATAAATACAAGACTTTGTAAGGTCTTCCGTACCACCAGTTTACAACTAAATTAGTGGTGGCTTTCTCCTGTGCGCTTTTCAGAGAATTAATGTGAGGGGGAAGGCTGTGTGTTTAAATGCCAGGCTCTGTCAGGCATTTCAAATCCTGATGAGTGTGAGCAAACACAGCAGACATTCAAATTCAGGTTTGGTCTCAAGCTGGCAGGACGTCCTTCTCCTTTATGTTTGAGCGAAGGGGAAATAGCTGCTGATAATTCAGATAGAGCCGGACTGTCATTTGCACAGACTCGGGCCACATAGCTTTCCTGGGAATACAATGGTGACTTTCTATTTAACCTTTAAAAAATCACCAGCTGTTGTCCTTCTTCGGCATTCATTTATTCACAGCTACCTCTATCGCTCTCTCCCCATGTTTGACTTCGCCGCCCTGAAATAGAGAGAGCATGAGTGTCAGTGTCAGTGTATGCATGTGTGTGAGAGTGTGTGTGTGTGTGTGTGTGTGTGTGTGTGTGTGTGTGTGTGTGTGTGTGACAGCCAACGAGAGAAGGAGACAGAGAGGACAGGATTCCTGTGGGACAGTGGGAACGAGTGGACGCGCAAAGGTGAACGTTACTTCAGCGTGCCCGCCCGCCCGCCCAATCTGTGAGCAAGGGAGAGGGGGGTTGGGTAGCTGGTGTCCTGCACCTACCCCTGTGTGCCCCCCTCACCCCACAGCATCGACCCTTGGCAGCGCTCACCTCACTGGGGATGAATAATGAATGGGGCTGGAAGCAGGGAGGGTCACGGGTGACATGTCTGTGTGGAAGCACATTCCTCTTTGATTAGTACATAAAAGCAGCGCCCATCTGCTTGTGCATTGGAAGGTGACAGCACATGCCAGAGAGTGCAAGCAAATTGGGTATGAGTGTGTTACTGTGTGTGTGTGAGTGTGTGTGTGGGGGGGAGGGGGGGGTGGGGATGGGGTTGCACGCTTGAAGGGAGTCTTCTGCAGACACAGAGAGCCACAGCAGGGGATGCAAGCTCAATCACCTTCCCTACTCACACACACAAACACCCCCTCTAGGCTGCTCAATGCCCCCTTCTCCGCCCCTCCAACGTGACATGCTCTGTCTCATACCTCTCAATCGCTCAGAGTTTCGAGCACAGCAGGCAGCAGCAGGCATTTCATACAGTACAAGCATACTGCAGCGCATTATTTGATACGGCTCGGAAATGCGAAGAGCCTCTCCGAAACAACAAGAGGAAACGGAGGAGGCCAAAGGCTGCAGTGTAAATCTAATTGAGGTGTTTAATTGCAATTGGAAGAGGTTCCAGGTCAAGGACGCTGGCTGTGGTAGACCTTCTTTATGGGAAGTGTACAATTACAGGGCATCTTTACACATGGCTTGTTGTAGTGACGTGAGCTCGGGGGAGGAAAAAAAAGAGAGAAAGGTTGCAAGTGTCGACGCTTATCATGTCAACTGACAGCGCCTCTGGCTGACGCAGCTCTGTGTGCAGGACATACAGTGACCTTTGGTGACCTTTCAGCCACAGGATTCCATCAGGTGTTTGTCCAGCCAGTGATTTAACATCGCTCTCGTTCTCCTGATGATCTGACTGCCTCTTAAAAAAAAAGAAAAAAATTTTGTAGTACAGCTTTGGACATATCTTTCTGTGCTGAGAGACCATATGCGGCCGCTCAGGGTTGTTGGCACAGGTAATAGGCCAGCTGAAGTATTAGAGTCTTTGTGACACCCCCGCTTGAGTGCCGAGGCTGCATTCGTCTACGCGTCCCTTCAGGAGCTACTTTAGCTCAGCAGAAAAAAGGCATTTTTCTTGGAGCCTAATTCAGGCCATTTCCCTGAACCAGTCAGCTGCACACGCTAACGGTCCCAGAGAGGCTAGCAGAGGAGTGGTAAACGCTAACTGTGCAAGAGGAAAACTTCTGACTAACAGGGCATTTGTGGCAGAGCAATCTGTTCTAACTGACATGTTTTGTTGTTGGTGATGTTGGTCTTTTTATTTTCTTTAAAAAAAGAAAAGGAAATGAAGAAAGCATTTGAGCTATGGGGGAAAAAAAGTTTTTGTGTTTGTTGCAGTTAGCTTCATTGGTAATGGGTGTGGAACACAATAAGACTGAAAAATAAAGAAATCTGTGAAGGCGAGCATAGAAGCATATCACCACAAGGGACTTGACTGCAGGAAAAAGGTCCATTCCAACCGTGCAGGAAAGGGAGTGCTGTGTGATGCATCTCTAATTGGATGTTAGAGAGAACATCTCAAATAAAAGCAATCTGATGTTCTGCTGACCATGGTTGTAATAGTTTCCCATTTTCAAATTCTTTTTTTTTTACTTTGATAATATGTTTGTATTCAATTTGAATTTCCGTTGAGTTTTAGTTAGATTCACCAGTGGTTTCATTAGTTTCGATTTAGTTTTTATTTCATGGACTCATTTCTATTTCGTTTCGTTGTCGCTTTAGTTTAAGTAATTTTAGTTAAGGTCAAAAGTTGTAAAGGATTAATGCTGTGTGAAAAATAATCTGTTTATCATTGAAGATATCAACATTAACAGTTAATCTTCACTAACATATGCAGTACATTTGTTAAAGATGCAGTTCATGATTTTGTTTTGGTTTGGCGAAAGGTTGTTTATATTTGTGCTCAACAGCCAATCAAATGACCCCTTTCCTTTCTGAGTTGAATTGTGTATGGCTCGTGTTTGAGTCACATTTACAGAGCCATGACTGTGTACGAACACCAGAGTTTTTTTTTCAAACCCTGAACAGACAGCCAGAGGACTGTGAACCAGACAGTGTATGGGTTCAGAATCACAGACTGGGTTCAGAATCACAGACTTCTCTTTCAATTCATGGGCCTACACAAAAAAGGCAGTAACACAATGGAATATTTAAACCATTTACTTCAGACAAACAATATGACTTGGGTTTTCACAGACAAATCTACCAGTATAGTTAACAAAAAAAAAACCTTAAGTACTCACATGTGAGCTTACGTTACATTCATCACTCTCGCTACATCCTTTTCATGGATAATGTGTTTTTCCATCCATGTAAAACTTTGAAGGTGACCTTTAACATTTTGAGGATTTTTCCCTTTGATTTCTACACCTGTTACCTGAATTAACCATGTATTAGCTTGTACTGCTTTCACTATTAAATTCTAAATTGTCCCATCTAGGTCTCACACGTTTCCTCCTTGACATACCTGACTTATTCACTTGATAATAAGGCCTACTACCATTAGTTAGTGAGTGTAGGTCCTGACACACTATATCACCATCTTGAGGTTGTCGGCTATAGCTACACAGAATGGATTGGATTCGTCATCGATAAAGACAATTCGTTTTTGTCTTTTCTTATTTCATTTTGTTCCTTTTAGTTTTTTAGAAATCATTACTAGTTCTGTTTTAGTTTTAGTTTCACATTTTCTTCAGGTAAATTTCAGTTAACGAAAATGTCTCAAAACCATTAGCTTTCATATTAGTGGTAGTTTCCGTTTACAATAATAACCTTCAGTTGACACACATAATTGGCAGAGGTGTGAGGCTGACCGAAGGAGAACAGTTGCTCTCTTACGTTCTGTCTTTCAGGAAATTGCCTGTCTTCAGCCGTGCACTTGTCTGTGTCTGTCTCTGTCCATTACTGAAACCTACCAGTCACATGAATTAATCTAATTGAAGCACAAGGTTAATGTGAAGCTGTTTCCGTCTTATTTCAGAATATGTGCATTACACGGTATCCAGGCTCCTGCGTGAGGTTAGCCATGCCTTGAATGGAATGAGATGGAATTCACAGCAGAAGGGCCGATTTAATAAGATCCCTAAATGATAATGGGAGGTGTGATCTGTGTAGTTCTCCACTCCCTGCCTCTTAATATCAATATGAAACCCAATGGCGTAAAACTCGCCTCCTGATCGATCACGATCGGGGCCGAGGACTAGAAATGCATTTCCCTCGTCCATACAGCAGAGAGCATTATTGAGGATAAGTGATTTTAATCACACCGACCAGAGGTATCGATCAAGAAGGTGTTGTGTTCAATATAAAACTAATTTTCGTGCCAATTATTCATTAATGAGAGTATCTCAGCCTTCCCAGCTAATGTCTGATTCGTCTCAGCAGCAAATGTGCATGGACCCGTGCTTCTGCTTGTGGACATGTCAATAATATTTGTCATGTGAAAATAAATGAAAAAGGCCAGGGAGTCACTGATTGTGATTTGCGAATGGGAGGAGCCTGCTTATTGTAGACACGTAATTTATTAAGACAAATCCAGCTCTGTAGCTAATTATACCGCCGTAAAAGCACACAGCGTGCAATACGGTCGGCCGTGGTGTCGGACTGCAGTAGGGATGGCAAACACTGTGGGGGAACAGGTGGCGGCAGAGCTCATGAAAAGCTGCACAGCGGAGGAGAACAATGAGGCAGTGCAGTCAATGGCCGTTGCTCAGGGTCATGAAGCCAGCTCAGTGGCTTTGTGCAAAGGCTTTGGTCCATTGGCGTTTTTTTATTGCACCAGAAAGGGTTATCAACCTCCACACATTCACAGAAGTCGCACTCTCCTCCCACAACAAACATGGTCCCATAAATATGCAAATGCCTGGTTTAGACACTGCATCTCGACCACAAGGCATTCTGTTCGGTATACAATCCGGGGAGCGCTCAATGGATGCGGAACAACATCCTTTGTCTTTGTAATTGAGCACGTCTATGACACTCCACAATGTTACCTAGAGGAAGAATGGTAAGACATTTTGGCAACCCTTCGCAGCTGCATGAAACAAAAAAAGAAAAACAGCGCTAGTGTGGCTACTTGCCATTATCATTTCTCTCCCAACTTTTCCCCTTGTTGGATCTGTGCAGCTACAATACACAGTGCATGTAACATTTCTAATCTGGTGCGCATTAGAATCTCTATTTCTTTCATTTGATTATTTCAATGTATCTGTTTTCCCCAGAGAATTATTATGGTCTCCAATGGCGCTGGTCCAAAAAGGATAAAAAAGAATGAAAATGAAAAAAAAAAAAAAATGAAAATTGAGTGGAAAACAACGGTGGTGTTCAGTCACAAATGAACCTCATAACCCCACTGTCAGGAAAATGACAATTCAAAACACCCTTAAGATGAGAGTAACAATAATAAAATAAAAATCGGAGGCATCAAAACACCCTTAAGATGAGAGTAACAATAATAAAATAAAAATCAGAGGCATCTCGCTGACTGTGCTGCTGATGGCGAGAGATTGATTTGAAACGTTAGTCGGGAGAGGATGGGGGAGGGTGGCTGCCTGGACAGTGGTGTCGAGGGAGAACTCAATCGGGAGGCCGGCCAGGCAGTGGTGTGGACCCGCACGCTGCTCATCCATCCTCATTACGGGCCCTCTCTTCTCCATGGGAAAACTCAGCGAGTGAAGGACACACGTCAGGGGAGAGCCACCGCCAAGCATCCGTGCACAGGCACCGCGAAATTGCACGTGGGGTCTCCTACTTCCTCCTGGAAGTGTCCTCTGGGTACGGGGGAATTGTCTTAGGCACAGCACCGTGAGGGGGTGGGGGGGGGGGGGGGGACACAGGATGACAGATCTCTCCGGTGTATCTGGCAGAGGTCTGTGCATATACTTCAGTAAATAATCCTAAATGACATGCTTATTTACATATTTATTGGGGCAATGTGTTTGATCACAGCTTATCACTGCCTGATGGAAGGGCATAATGTCAATACAGACTTAAGCATTATTTATGGTGGGGAGTGTCTTATTGATATTCACAAGGTGTTTTCTGCTCCACTCTCAGTACTATCAAGAGCAACACTCGAAAAACAAGATACACCAATACGAAGACAAGAAATGCAGAATGAATCCCTTTTCTTCCTTAATGACTGAAACTGCAACTACAATTACTGGCAACCCTTCAGATTTAGTTAGGCAAGATATGATTGGTCTCTTCTCTGTTGGTGTTCTTTCCCCTATAACGTGTGTTGTATAAGTCGTGCAGACTTTGATATCCCATGAAATATAACCAGTGTCATGATTAACATTTTTGACAGGTCTGGCTGTAATTGCATTCTTCTGAGTGATTTGAATTTGACACTTCACTTCAGCAGTGACATATTCTAATTTCACACATTTTGGGTGAAATATCAAAATGAAAGACAGAGGCATATACCAATCTAAGACTTCACAAACCAATTATTTTACCAGTGTACAACAATCTAAAAAAGATGTGCACTAGACGCTAGCAACTTTTTCTTAGTGAACTACTTGTCAGTACATACAGTAGGCATATATGCAAGTATTCGTTTTTTATGCTGAACACATGTTAGAAATGCAAACTAATCTGACTTTTAGTTGACTCTGGAGGCTATTTGTACATTATTCATCAACTTTTTGAAACTGCACGCAGCAGACAAAGTTGAAACTATGTGCAAGATCAATTTGAAAGTCAGACAGATTGATTCACCGAAAAACAGGTCGCCGATCAGGTCTTTCATTTGTTTTCTTGTGGCATTTCATCGTGGCAATATGTCAATCAAACTGATGAATGTCATGACATGCAAAGGTAGAGTTGCGGGTAGAGAATTTGGGCAGGGAGCTCTGTTTCGATAGCAGATGACTCCAAAATGGATCTGTCTGTGATCCAACATTAAAGTTAGCTCTTCTCTGGGTAAGTTCTTTTTTTCTCTCCCTGTTTTTGGGGGGGTATGGGGGGGGTGGAAAGACCTTGATTCATGACATGGGAAGAGAGGAGCAAGTGAGCATTAAAAGGGAGTGAATGAGGGATGAGCAGAGATGAGCGGAGGTGTAATTGAACGTAGAGAATCCCTCCAGGTGTTTTACGGGCACAAGCTCGCAAGGTCGGCCCCAAATGTGCTTACGAGTGCACTCGGGCATGAAGAGGAGTCGGCCACATGTGAGCTCGCCAAAGCGCCCGAGCACGTCAGGATGCCGCTGTCGACGCACCGGCCCATGAGTTCCGCCAGAAACCCACGTTCCACCAACGGAACGTCTGGCGGTGAGTCGCTGGAGGGCGTCGCCCACTGAAACGCATCATGAGCCCAGTGATGCGGGTTACCAGAGCGACGGCAGTCCTTTTGCCCTCTTATCTTTGAATGATGTATGGGCGGCCAGACGCAGACTTGCAGGGCTGAACGGCGATCCAGCCAGGCCTTTCACTGTACGCTTCCATTGCAGCAAATTTCACTTCGGTATTGTCACATAGGTTGAATAGGGGCGAAATTACCTCTGAATCCTGCAAAGCAAGCAAAATTTAATTGACGAATCCCCAACTTTAAGCAAATCAGAACTATTTGAGAATCAATCAGTTCAGCGTGTGACATGTTTGGTATGTGACGTTCTCTAGAGATAACTATTTGAGAACCAATCAGTTCAGTGTGTGATGTGTTTGGTATGTGACGTTCTCTAGAGAGGGAGGAGTAACAAAAACAAGCTGGCTTAAGGCGACAGGAAGCAGGAAAACATTTACATGATTAAAGATGTCTGGGTGACCATTAGTATCTATACCAACACAGATTGTTGTTTACATGTTACATGGGGCAAATAGACCACTGTAGATTTTCATGTAAGCACTTGAACTTTTGAGCTAACTGACAGGCTAACCACTAGTTAGCATGCCGATTATGCACTGCGCCACAACCACACTTGCTACTAACAGGA
>NC_045171.1:5812378-5817378 GCF_900700415.2 Clupea harengus
CCCTCATTTGCATCTGTGTGCCTCTGTGTTTCTCAGTGATAAGGATTGGGGTGTTTTGTTTATGTCTCGTAGGCCATAGGGTCGCTCTTACTTTTGAGTGCATATCCTTCGTCAGTTGGTCACACGTTAGAGGTGGACCCAGGGTGGCCTACGTAAATCCAAGTTCTGTGATTCACACCCCCCTCTCCTGTCAGATCTAGGATACTTAAACTGAGACTTCCTCTGTTCTGGTCAGAGACGCTGGTGAATCTGTATGTGGAGCCATGCTCTCTCTCCCTTGATGCGCATCATTGTCAATAAAACCCTTGTTCCTGATTTTTATACCATTGAGGTCTACATTCCTGTGGTATAAAATGACTACCACATGTGAAGGAATGATGTCTCATTTGTCTTCTCTGATTCAGTGTAAAGGCCAATTTATAGTCCAAATGACAACAGCTGCTCAACAAGAACACACGTAAAGGTTGCAATATATATATATTTGTATAGTACTTTTTAAATACTAAATCGTTTAGTGTTTATTTTTAGTAGTTTATTTTGATACATGTTGTGATTGCTGTATTTTGTATTTCATTTTGATACTTTTACAACAGTATTTTGTACCTTATATCAAAATAGTTTTTGATGTATTTTTGCCTCACCCTGATCACCACATGGCATTACAAAAACAATAATTCTGCAACATGACCTATAATGACCCATAGACACTGTATAAAGACACAGTTTCTGACCAGTTTTGTAGCCAGGGTAGAATTGTAAATAACCTTTGTTAGATAACCTTAACAACAACTAAATCGCACTACATGACTGGTTCACCTATTTTATGTCTATATGCCTGTTTTAGTGAACAAATGAGTCAACCACAGTGGTGTCTTGTTGACGCTTGTTGACATGTTGTTTGAGTGCCAATGCACAGCTTCAGGCTTATTGCTTGTCCCCCTGATTCCTAACCCCACCTGTCTCGATCTGCTATAAGTACTGGGGAGTCTAGATCTATACTTTATAGACATGGTCTCTTTGTCATGTCACTGAAGCAACAGCAGCGCATTAAAACAGATCTAGTTTCTGAAAACCTAGCCTTGCATTGTCAGATAAGTCTTTTTATCAATATCTTCCAGCCGGCTTTCCTACCGTTAAATATATTTATTGTCCAATCCAATAAACACAGTTGTTGCACAGTCAATTGTCAGGGTTTTATCCAAACCATCACCCACATTGTCAGTTATTTTCATAAAGATAATTTGTATTTTCTGTTCAAAATGGTGTGTGTGTGTGTGTGTGTGTGTGTGTGTGTGTGTGTGTGTGTGCATGTGTGTGCATGTGTGTGTGTGTGCGCGTGTGTGTGTGTGTGCGTGCGTGCGTGTATGTGTGTGTGTGTGTGTGTGTGTGTGTGTGTGTGTATGTGTGTGTGTGTGTGTGCGTGTGCGTGTGCGTGTGCGTGTGTGTGTGTGTGTGTGACTGAACAACCTTTTTTTCCAACCCTAATTGACTGCTGCACTTCTCAGCAGCCTGAAATGTTCAAATGAAACATTTCTTTTTTTAAAAACTTCACAACTTGGTATGGGCATGTTCTCAAACTAGCCCGTGCCCTTGAAGTTTAAGAATGCACAGTTCACACCACGACTCGCCTCCCAAAGTGATTGTGACATCTAATCAACACCTGAACCCCTCACACTCGGCCATGTGTCCAAGTGAGACCTCGAAAGCCTTGCCAAGCACTCACTCACTGCACGAGGCTTAGAGCGAGCGAGCGAGCGAGCGAGCGAGCCAGACCCTGAGATGGACAGAAGGAAATAGAGAGAGATGGGGGAAGGAGTATGAACATTATTTTTCCAGCACCCATATTGGGAGGCAACATGGGCCTTGTGCCTCTTTAAGCTGCAGGAGGAGTCTTTTTACAGGGGCCGCGACTGTGTGCCCCTGTGCAGCTAGATTACAGTGTGGCGTCTGGAGAGCTTTTGGACACACTTTCACACCCAACAAAAAAAAGTGGAGGTGAGAGCGAGGCCACAGCCACCTCTCAGCTCCTCTCCAATATTTGGACAATAAACGCCCCATGAAGAACATATAGTGCAGATCTGTTAGAATGACTTTCATCCATCTGGACTGGAATGTGAAAGGCTCGTGCTGTTAGCACTGGCTTATCATCAATGTCTGCTCAGTGAGGCGGGCCATTTGTGTCTGTGTGTGTGTGTGCGTGTGTGTGTGTGTGTGTGTGTGTGTGTGTGTGTGTGTGTGTGTGTGTGTGTGTGTGTGTGTGTGTGTGTGTGTCTGTGTGTGTGTGTGTGTGTGTGTGTGTGTGTGTGTGTGTGTGCGTGTGTGTGTGTGTGTGTGTATGTGTGTGTGTGTGTGTGTGTGTGTGTGTGCGTCTGTGTGTGTGTGTGTGTGCGTGTGCGTGTGTGCGTGTGTGTGTATGTGTATGTGTGTGTGTGTGTGTCTATGTGTTGCTGTATCAGACTAAAATATGCCTTTCCTGCTATGGTAAGCTAGTCTCTTTAGTTATGCTTCCCAGTTGCATTGTACAGTGCTCTCATTTGCACACACTGCAAGCTTGCTTTTTTTTTGCCTTCCCCTCGACATGTGGTTAGCATGTACAGATTTATTTCCGGACCTTGCTAAGCTTGCTTGAAAACAAAGCCTTCAGCTTTAGCTGTAGAATGCTCCACAGTCATAAACAGAAAAAAAGGGGGGGTTATCTGGCTGTTTCTTGATGCTAATTACAATCGATCAAGAGGAGATATACGCGACCTCTGTGAGCTTACATGCCACAGAAAATGTATTGACTATGTGCACATCTCTGTGTGTGTATATATGTTGTGTGTGTGTGTGTGTGTGTGTGTGTGTGTGTGTGTGTGTGTGTGTGTGTGTGTGTGTGTGTGTGTGTGTGTGTACTTCAAATCTCAGCCCCAATGACACCAGCAATTCTGTGTCCGCCAGGCAAAAAAAGCTGCCCGGTCATGGTGTGACGGCTGCAGCAGAAAGAGAGAGGGAGATAGGCGATGAGCACTGAAACACTCCCCTTCCCTTCCACAGCCTTATCTCTCTGCAGTCCCTCAGCCCGAGTGGAGGATGAGCAGCCAGGCCTGGGTTGGTGCTCCTCAGCTCTAACATGCACACACACGCACACACACACACACACACACACACACACACACACACACACACACACACACACACACACACACACAACACACACACACACACACACACACACACACACTCACACACACACACACACACACACACACACACACACACACACACACACACACACACACACACACACACACACACACACACACACACACACACACACACACACACACACAGAGAGATACACGATGCACGCTCTAATCGGCAAGGCATTCCCAGAGAGTTTCCCCTAAAGAAAGTGTCATGAAGCTATCTGATTATTATTTTTTTTATTTATTTTTTGGATAATTGTGTTTTTCGACCATGTCTAGAGAGTTACTATTTGGTAATTGTAGATTGTTAAACCACAGGGTGACATACTACAGTAACGTGTGTGAGGTGGTTAAACTTGCCGTGGTATAGAGACATATTGGACCAGTGATGTCATGACCATTGATGCCACTGCACTATTTTGTCAAGGAGTTTGTTCTGCAGTGTGCTAAATCCGTTTCTTTTCCATTGTAGTATGCTATTGCAGTATGTAAAGACTGATTACAGACATCAAACAAAAAGAAGGGTATATTGTTCAAGGTTATAGAGTCTTGGCCACACAAGCCTGATGGTGTTTATCCATTGTTTTCCGGAATATTCTCCAGTGTTGCATAACAAACATGCTAAAATCAAACCGCTCAATAATGCAGGTGCAGTACCTTTTCTTTAATTATTTACATGGATAGTCCACGTGCTAGGTGTGGGTAAGGATATCAAATATTAATTGCCTTATAACCATCCAACCCATCATTGCATAGCTCTGTTTGAAAATGCCCATTTCTTTGTTTATCTGGCATACTGTATCAAAACCAAAAGGAGAATCAGAAGCATATGAGGCCATCGCCCTTGTTTGTTAACATGAAAAAAACAACAAGTGAAAGCCAAAGAATGCAAAATATAAGAAAAACATATGATATCATCATCTTTACAATGGAAGAAAAGGCCTTTTGTTTGCCAGCATCAGAAAACAAACAACAAAGGTGTACTGCTTCTTTGTCAAATTACCATGCTCAGGGAACGGCTCATTAAAATAGCAGCACTGTTACTGCTGAAATACATCCTGCAACCGCTCTCGCTTCTCATTTCAGTTTGTAACAATTAGATCTGAAATGTGTTACTAATGAAATTTCAAACCGCAAAACCACTGTTCACTGAAGTCTCTTCTCGAGTTCAACTCCAATATAGCCAATTGCTCCAAGATCAAAGTACAAACGTGCATACAGTCAGCATCAAGCTAGATTGGTTTGAGACAACACAGGGGTTACCATGATGAGAACTAACAGTGAATGCCAAAGTAAATACGTCATAATAACCCAACATGTGTTTAGCATAACTTCATTCCTCCCTAACCAAAGAGGATTCCTTAGACTTGACTCTGACCAGCAAGAGCTGAAAGAGTTCTTTGTTATCAATGAGATTACTTTACAGTCATTTTCCCTGACACACACCCCCCCCCATGCACACACCCCAAAAAAAACCTTCAAGATTTTTCTTTCTCTCTCTCTCCCTTGCCCTCCCTTTTCTCTCTCTCTCTCTCCCTCTCTCTCTCTCTCTCTCTCTCTCTCTGCTCCACTCTCTGTCTCTCTCTCTGCTCCACTCTCTGTCTTTCCGACTCTCTCTTCCTCTCCTCTCTCTCTCTCTCTCTCTCTCTCTCTCTCTTTCTCTGTCTTTCCGACTCTCTCTTCCTCTCCTCTCTCTCTCTCTCTCTCTCTCTCTCTCTCTCTCTCTCTCTCTCTCTCTCTCTCTCTTTCTCTGTCTTTCCGACTCTCTCTTCCTCTCCATGGTAAGCTGGCCTCTGGCGCTCCCCACATTCCTGC
>NC_045171.1:5824878-5832378 GCF_900700415.2 Clupea harengus
ACCTACATTCATCTAGTCACCCTTACAGTGTGGCGTGGCGAACATCAGAGAAACAATTCACCACTCGCAAGGCAAATCTCACTGAAGTGTGAGCTGATTGGACAACACTTGCAAGCAGGGATTTCCACTGAACCTGCATAACATAGGGTGGGGGGGGGGGGGGGGAGCAGATTTGATTTGCATTGTAAATTCATTTTGCTTCAGCACAGAGTCGTGGCGTTGCAGTGTCTCTGCTTTGAGTGTTGTCACTCCCCTCACGACCACAGGCATGATCTGACCCCCCCGGCTGGCTCCTCCCCACGCCTTTTTGCCTGTTGCCATTTTCTTTTTCCTCCTCCCTCCGTTTCCTGCGAAGAAAAAACTTTCAAGCTTTATTTATTTTTTTCTGTCCAGATAAAAGTTAATTGAATTGGATTCTAATCTCTTTTGAGATGTGTCAGGAAAAGGGAAATAAATAAATAAAAACTATTAGCGTAAGGGTACAGAGAGGAAAAAAAAGAATCCTCTATCTGCCCATTGACTGGCCCTTGGGATCTGGCGCAATCTCAAGGCTGCTTTTTGGCGATTAGGTCCTTGGTGTTCTCAGCTGAATGCTTCTTTTATCAGAAATGCTGGGCTTTTTCACTCGCTCTTTCTCTCCGTCTCTCTCTCTCGCACACACTATCTCTCTCCCTCTCTGTCGCTCCCACTGACTCTCTCCCTCTATACCTCCCTCCCTCCTTCTATCTCTCCCTCTCTCTAATTCTCCCCTTCTCTCTCTCTCTCTCTCCCCTTCTCTCTCTCTCTCTCTCTCTCTCTCTCTCCTCTGCTGTGGGGAGTGGAGTAAGAAGCCCAGGATGTGGCCCTCTTTCACGCTGGGTCCCCGCAGTGCCATGGGAGGCTGACACGGAGCCAGGGCCCACAGATGACCCGCACAATCACAGCAACACCTGGAATGAGATAGTCCCTCCCCTGGGGTCCCGAAGCGCAATGGAGCCCCCCCACCCCACGCCAGAGGAGAGGAAGTGAGGTCTATCCTATCCTGCTGATTCTGAATCATTGGTGCTTCAGAATTCGTGGCATGATGGCTTAGTCGGGTCCAGTGAGGATTTAAGCACTTAGTTTATTACGCTTTTTCCTCACATTGGGCGATTCATTAATGTGCTTTATTTACTCCAGTCTCTTGTAGCCTCTATGTTTTTCGCTCGGCTGAAAAGAGCTCGACATTTTAGCAAACAAAAATCATTACATAGATATATTTCCCATCCGAGCCTGCATGTGTCGGTGCATATGCCATTGGTATATCTGTGTTGACAGAAGGTAATTGTCATTACCTGGTTAAACCTTGGGCAATCCAGTACTGCATTATGCGCTTGAGCAATCCATAGTGAGAATGTGTACCATATCAGTGGACACAGCTGTACAATAGTAAATTATTGATCAGTTCTAACACAGAACTCAAGAAAGAGGGAATATTTTTATTGTGTAACTCAAATGAATGAATATTGAATAAAACCTCCGAGTTCAGTGAGATTTTCAAATGAGTTCGCAGCAGGCAAGCAAATGTTCTGTGTCATGAATATATTTCATATATATCCAATATGTCTATGGACCTGGATTTGCATGTCTTTCGTCCATAGGACAATTGCTAATATTCACACCCAGAGAATGTATTCAAAGAAAGAATGTTAAAACATTTAATCAAATTTTGAAATCTATTTTAAGCAGTGTTAATTAGTGACAGTGTCTCTCTGGTTGTGTTGAAAACATACTGGGAAAAAGAGATAATTAAGGTTGACTCATGCTAGCATTATTTTTACTGCAAAATGAAATCAAATGGACTGTGTGACAGTAACAGTTTCCCCAACTCAAGGGCATGATAATGAATTTAATAAGTCATTATTATTTTAAATATAGCTTCTTAATTATTTAGCACAATGCCTGTTAAAGTTTCACAGTTTTTAAGCAGTAGTAGGGAGTTTTGTCTAAACTAGCAAGCTAACTACTCCGCTTGCAAGACTGTATTTCACATGACCATATCACATGATCCCATAATAATGATACCAAACCCAGTTACTTACAAACAGGTACCTCAGGAGGCAGTGAAAACCTCCATAGTGTTTCCTTATGGAATGCTGAGTCACAGAAGGGAATGAGTCACACAGTGTGACAGCGACACAAACCAAAACAGTGTCTAAGTGCCACCTGAAAAGCCTTCAAAATAAAAGCACATGGTCCTGTGGTAGTCATTTTCTCTCCCCAGTCTAAGTTAAAAACCTCTGGACCAGCTAGGTTGCAATGTCTCTGTCACACTCTATGTCTCCGTACCTCTGTGAAAAGACCACCTTGTTCACGACTGCAGTCTGCAGGGAAGTAGGACATACAAGATCCACCAGGTCCCCAGTCACAAATCTCTCCCTACTTCCCATTATCCCCCCTCCCCTCCTCCTCTCTCCTCATTTTTCTTAAACCAACAACAATAACAGCTGCTGATGCTTGTGTGCATCCCCGCTCACAACCCCAAGCAGATTTGATGTAATTTACTTGGTTATTAATTTCCAATTGATTGGGACTGATGGGCAGTCAGAGTTGATGTATTGTTCGGAGTGCAGGATAGTTTCAGGCAGTGGATTTATGGGCCCTTGCTGCAGAAAAATAAATGCCCTCCATATTTCATGCTGTCAGGTTTATTCATGCCAGTAGCTGTGTATTTGTGCACATTCTTTCAGACAGAATACTAAAATAATGCCAGCGCTACCTGTCACTTGAAGACCTTGGCTGCAACAAGGAAGGTGGAGATTCGCCGGCTCACTCTTTACCCACCTGACCAATTAGGTGTGAGTGAGGCCTGCAAGATGGAGTCTGCCTTTAAAAAGCAGGTACCAGCGATGATTGTGGTGCAAAGCAGTTGCTAGGCAACAACACAAATCCATTATTGAACAAACTTCTCCACAGTTATGCTTTTTTGTTTTCATATATGTGTACACACACACACACACACACACATATATACATATACACATATATATATTTATGGGTGGAAGATAATTGTTTATGACCAGATGACATTTGAAAAACATACATATTTATCATCAATGTGTAATTAATCACAAGTTTTGTTTTTTCAACGCTTCTGTACAAACTTGACTATCTTGATTTCCATAGACTGTACAGACTATGTTTCTTTGCTGTTATATCACCTGATGAGCCCTCTGGAACCTTTTATAAAAGGTGTGATGTCTACGTATGTCTTATGATGCGCTCTCACCATGGCAAGGCCTGAAACACCAGTTGTGGAAACTGAGGCAGACAGGACATAATCTGACACAGCCAGAAGAGGACTCTTGCATCTGCTACATCAGCCACATCTATGTTATCTTAATGAGGACGCTCAAAGTTCTGAGAGAGCCACAGCATGACTCCTCCGCCCCCACGGCCATCACCCCCTCCACCTCCCAGCCAGCCTGCCCCTCTACATACGCAACATCAACTTCCATGGAGGCCAATGTTAATTTCGCAAGACATATTTTACATTATATTTTTTGAGATTCGCATCGCTGCCTGCTGGTACGGCAAATGAAACATAGCAGAGATGTGTGACCTCCGAATGCAAGCGGATGCGAGAGAGAGAGAGCCAAACGAGTGAAATTGGAAAGGTTACATTGAAGCATGACGTTCAGCCACACACGGCAGCACCGCGTTTACACTGGCTGCCCCGCATGAAAGGTACCCTCTCGAACCGAGGCGTTTTTTTGTACTCTGTGTATGTAATTAATACATTAAATATTATATCAATCCCGTGGCCCACAGCTGCTGTTCAAAGGAAGTTTCGTATCGTGGCACGGTGCCCAGGGCCTGGCGCATACAGTTGAGCCCTGCCAGTTTTGCCAGGGGCTCACTGAAGACAGGAAGGAACCACTCTTTGTAATTCAGGAGAAAAACTGTGCCAGTGTGTCCCCAGGATTTTGTCACTATGTTGCCATGGCTTCTATGATTCTTTATTTTTTCCTCCATTTCTGCTCGTCAATAATTATTTTCTTTTTTTAGTATTTTCAATTGTAGATGCCAAGGTCTCTAATGGAATTGTGATGCCCCCCTCGTGGCAGTGTTGTTATTGCTGTTATTCTTATTTGGTCTCTCCTCCCTGTCGGACTGCTGTTTTTGTTGTTGCCACGGGACCTCTTCCCCCCCGCACTCTCGACCGTGGTTCCTCTGTTCAAAGTAACGCGCTTGCCTGGCAGCAACTCCGATTGGCCGACAACCTGAGGCCATGGAGGAATCTGACAGTGAGGACCTTGAATTAGGATTCTGGCTAAGCTATAATAGCATGCTGAAATGATTAAGGCAATACTGTGTGTTGATGAGCTTAAATAGATTTTTTATTTATGCCCTTGAGTGAGATGGCTTAACACTCAGTGCTGTCACATGTGTGTCACATGATCATGTACCAGTTGTCATTTTTTTTATCAGATTAATGATGTAAATAATGGTTGCAAAAAAGTTTACATGAGGAAATTGATTCTTGTAAATATATCTTGTAAACCTTCAGCTGGATATCTGATGATGTCATAAAGACTGATGAACCAAACTGTAACTGACATGTTTTGACTGGATGAATACCACCCAGGGATTAGCGATCTCAAGAGTGAGGACTCATATTAAGTGTGTGTGTGTGTGTGTGTGTGTGTGTGTGTGTGTGTGTGTGTGTGTGTGTGTGTGTGTGTGTGTGTATGTGTGTGCATATCTATGTGAGTGTTCATGAGTGTTTGCAGTAGTTTTGCTAATTGGTGAAGATACTAAGCAAACAGGCTGCATAATTGAGACTGGTAATGGAGCTGAGTGATGCTGCTGGTAAACACCAGGCCACTGGCCATATATGTGCAATCAGTGACTGACTCTAAAACAAACAAATTCAATTTAAGATCTCTTCAGAGTGGATTTCTGTGATTTAAATACTTGCAGAAGGAAGTACTCTGTCTCTCAAAATGTATTTATTGGCCAATAAAAATGCCATCTTTATTAGCTAAATGTTGTTTACCAGACAGAGGGTTGCCATACCGTCTGATACTGTCTTTGTCTGGGGCCTGGTGTATTCGGTTGCCATTTATTACATTTCTCGTCGCAGATTCATTAGTTAAAATAATTTCAGTACAAATGCGTGAAGAGACACACTCTCTCCCTCCCTCTCTCTCTCTCTCTCTCTCTCTCTCTCTCTCTCTCTCTCTGTTTCATACACACAAACAGTCATTGTGATTCAGATCTCTTATGAGAGAATGTATTTTCAGTGACTGGGGAGCAGACATGTCAGTCACTGTTGCTTACCGCTTTTGACAAAGAATGAAGGGCTCCAAAGCAGCCCTCTCCCTCCCCCTCCTGCGCCCTTTCCCAGTAACCTGACAGGATTTTGAATTAGCTGCCTAATTAACATTTCCCAAACATGAGGGAGACGTGTTGAAGTAATGGCCACTCTTTTTTTCAACGCACGGACAGGGAGGGCGCGCTGAACAGCCCGCATTTACAGTGTCAGAGGGAGTGGTTCTGTAATATTGAAATTCTTTTGGTTCTCTTATCGCTTGTTTGTTTGTTGGTTTGGTGGTTTGTTTGTTTGTTGCCTCCCTCCTCCTCCGTGTCATCTCCTTCTCTGCCCCCCCTCTGTCTGCCCCCCCGCTCTTCGCCAGAGCTGGAGAGGGAGGTGAGATTGGTATGTGGGGCATTAGGAAGCTTGTCATGTGCTTGCGCAATCAAATCAGGTCAGGGCGACACTCTGGAGCCTCTAGGAAGGATTTGATAGCCAGCTCAGAAACGCCTTATAATAAGTTAATTAGACATTTGCTGGACCTGGAGCCATGCTATCGCTTGATAGGCCCATGATAGGCTTTGGAGTATAAGAGTGAGTTTTCAAATTTGGAGTTTAAGGAATGTCTTATCGGTTTTCGCCCAAGTAATGTGAGAACCCTCATTAGGATTAAATTAAAGCTATCCTGAATTCCACTTGCAGTCATTTCCCCCCCCCCCCCTTCTTCTTCTTCGTTCTCATCATCCAAAGCGAAATGTCTTCTGAAATTATTCCAAAATAACTCCGTTAACCTTGTTTACACTTTTTTTTTTAGGCTGTTATTGATGTTGTGGTTGTTGTTGCCACCGTCGCTTACGATTCCCATCGAGCACTGTGCCTTTAATGAGAGCTCTTGCATCTGGATATGTGTGAGCGTCGCGACGACTTTAACAGTATGTGACCTTTTAAATCTCTCACTTGGAGCGGAGGTTGTGGCTGTCTGTTTGATGCGCTGCCGTGTCCGTTAGAGTGGACATGTGGCCTGGGTGGCTGGGGAGTTTTCTCACAGCTGTGGTGTGACTGCAATTAAAACAAAACTATCTGCTGAGGGAGAAATAACACAGAGAAAAAAACTGGGAAAAAACCACCAGAAACTAGATCTGTTTTCATCTACTTTCACTGGCCTGGCAGGGGGGCCCAAATCATTGACAGGGGACCGGGAGAATAAACCAACTGCGCAGTGCCTGAGAGCTGTGATGTGCTGTTCCAAACTACTTTACAGTGTAATGTCTGCTACTTACTAACCTGATACAACACACATCACAGCTATATAGATATGGCACATCATTTCTGGTGCCTGGTATGCGGTATCTATCTTTGAATATATGTGTAGTGTCATGCAAAACAACCCATGTGTGTCTGCAGTGATTATGTGTATGTCTGCATATCTGTGTGTGTGTGTGTGTGTGTGTGTGTGTGTGTGTGTGTGTGTATGTGTCTGTGTGTGTGTGTGTGTGTGTGTGTGTGTGTGGACGTGCACATGTGTGTGTCCAGGAAAGGTGGTTTTGGGGCCTCACGGCTCGAATGCAAATGAAATTGAGCCAGCCCATAATTGAGTCATTCCTTATTCAGGAGCCCCCACCTTGACTCCCCGCTGGATGCGCTCGCGAGGACGGGAAGGTCGGGCTGAGGTGAGCCATGGGTGCGGTATGTTTCGCGGGGCGCTGAAGCGTTCAGTGACAGCCAGACAAATGGCAGCGCATGTCTGTTCTGGGCTAGTGGACTTTACTTCCTCCTTGCCTGGGTGTGGGAACTCATTCAAGGGGTTGGTGGGGGGGTGACTGGGGCGGGGGTGGGGGGCCAAACCCCCCCCCCCCCATCATGCTTGAGACACATAGGGTCCCGGCTCTCGTCATTGCCTACTCTGGGCAGTTGGTCTTCTGATGGCGTGACGGTGTCCACCTGAACTGGACCTCAGAAAGCGCCTTCTTTCTGATCCCTGTGTTCACGACATTGATTGGCAAATAAAAAAAAAAAACGTCAATGCATCGGAGCTGTCAGAGCTCACTGAATCATTAATGGAGCCGTGATTCATGGTCTGTGCTATACCTACCGTCTCTCCCTCCCTCCCTCCCTCCCTCCCTCCCTCTCTCTCTCTCTCTCTCTCTCTCTCTCTTTGCATTCCATCTTGTTTCTGCTCTCACCAAGTGAGACTGTGGGCATAACGGAGAGCTGCCCCTTCGTCT
>NC_045171.1:5837378-5854878 GCF_900700415.2 Clupea harengus
TCCACTTTGACTTGTTTCTTGAAGCAATCTCCTGAGAACTGTACCCCAAAAGAAAGCCTTTCTGTCAAACAGCACTTTTTCCAAACTACAAGTCTACGAGTCTTCTTCACATTTAGCCAGCATTGCCTTTGTAATAACTCCAGTCATTTTGATAAATTCCTTCTTTTAAAGGCCGGTAATTCCTTCTGTTGTGCCCATCTTGAGAAAGGGCAGCATTTTTCTTTCACAGATACCATTAATTTCCGCAAAGATACTTGTGCTGTTCCCTAGTCAGTCTATGGCAAAGACAGACCAGCAGATGGACACACGAAGGGGAGGCGTGTGAGCGCTGCACAGCCACAGACACCGAGCCGCCTTTCTCAGAAAACAATCATCCATTTCAAAAACAAACAAGACACTCCATACCTCCATACCCACAAAGGCATTGTGAGATTCTTGAGACACACACAGAGAGACCGAGAGAGAGAGAGAGAGAGAGAGAGAGCGAGAGAGAGAGCGAGAGAAAGCAATGAAAAAGGAGTGGAGGCCTGAGAGAAGAGGGGAGGGGTAGGGAGGGTCATGAGAACGTCTGAGATAGAGAGAGCTTAAGAAAAGGAAGAGAGAAGGAAGGGAGGGGGGGAGGTGGGAGGAAAAGAAGAGGGGTGTGATTAGCCTATTAAGTATGCATCAGAGCCCCTTCCCTGCTCTCCGTGTGCTCCTGGGGTGCCTAGATAAATAGCTTTAATATTCCCACATTGTGATAGCGTAGCAACAGTTGCATTCTGGGGCAGCCAGAGCACTGCTGATCTTTAGAAAGCCGCCTGACCCCTCCCCGCCCCCAGAGACCCCGCTCCTCTTTACGCCGTGACCCTCGCCGATCCCCAGGACAATACAGCCCGGGCCCCATAGGGCCCCGGCTCAGTCAAGCGGAGGGAACAAAGCGACACTAATGCACTGTTTCTCTCCTCTCTAATCCCCCCAGCGCCTGGCCTGACCTCCTGCCTCCTGCTCCGACAAGGCAAGGATGCCGGCAGCCCGCCCCGCCCTGCCCGCCCGCCAGCCATCCACCCGAGCCCCAGTCCAACCCCCTCCCCACCCCCTCCCTCTTCAGCAACTGCCCCTCTCCCCATCTTCTCTTACAAGCATATAGGCTTGTTACCCCCCAATGCTTTCTGCATTAGTTAGGCCTACTTTTGTTGCCACCATCCTCTTTTCACCCCCTAGCACCTCGATATGAGGCTCCCTGCTTTTGTGTCATTGCCCTGACACTAAGCAGGCAGTGCGGTCAGGGCCCCAAGAGGTAACATGGAGGGTTTGGGAAGGGGGGAGGTGTGGTGGTGAGACAGACAGATAGGGAGAGAGAACACTGTTTGATTCTGGTCCAGTCAATAACAGGATGAGCTATTGTTTTTTTTTCTGTGCAATTCTCATAACTTAACTTAAATATGATTTCTAATTTCTGTATATTCCAGCACTTCAAAATGTCTGTCATTGGAGCAGCTGTGGGAAGTGATTTGAATACTGACAGATGGATCAGATGGAAGAAGTGGGTGTATTCACATTACAAGATGGACTCAACAAGTGTCACTTCAGCTATGGAACGGACTGAATAATTGGCTGGTGAATAGTTACCTTTTGTTCTGTCTAAGAGCATTTTTGAGATGTCTTACTGTTAAAGCCTGTCATGCTGACTATAGCCATCAATAGCATGGCAGTATAAAAATAACTACTCTATGTGTGTGTGTGTGTGTGTGTGTGTGTGTGTTTGTGTGTGTATGTCTCTTTGAAGGCCTATTTGCATCTCAGCTGGGTAGCTGCCATGTTGCTCCATCAAATGATTAATGCATAAAACCTCCAGAGATGACCTGATCAATTAAAAATAGATAGCAAAGAAAGCGTGAGACGAGAACGGAAACACCAAAAAGCATTCTTTACAGGCAGAAGTCAACTTCAGTTTGGTACCTTATGCGGATGATTAGAGCAACTTTTTTTTTCCTGCAGCAAAGCCATTTTCATGTCGTTTCCACTGTGTCTCTACAAAGACAAAAGAGCCGTTGCCTTTTTGCTTCAAGGCTTCTTGCTCACCAGTCGTTCACAGAGAATACTGGTGCAATAATTGCAAAACATTAAGAACGATTATCACAAATAAGGCGAGATCACAAATGAACTGTGCGCGCAGATGGTCCTTGTAAAACACAATAGCATTTGTTCGGAAATGCAGATCCGATTCCTTGACGTAATGTTCTGGGAGATTTAATTGCTCCTCGTGAGGAAGAACAAGAAAAAAAAGGCTTCAACCTCCAGAGGCGATCTATAGACCATTTTCATCCGGAAACTGACACTTGGAGGAAAAGGCACACAGCAATCTATCGTCGTCGTCATCATCCACCCCCCGTTCACACCATAACCCCGGCTCCCCACCCCTCCCCTTCTAGCATGTGGCAGTTCTGAGTGGTGTGACTGATGGTTGACTTGGGTGAGGATAGATTTGCTCTAGCCCTCCCCTTGAGAATAAATTCCCATGGACACAGGAGAAGAATGGCTGCCACCACGAGGGAAAAGTCAATTTATTTTGTTTGTGTGTTTATTTTTTCACTGAATTAGTTCTTGCCCGCTCGTTCATTCTCTCTCCCTTTCCTATAAGAGCTGTTAAATCAACAAGTCACCCTTGGGCAGTGCTTGTGTTCTTTATTGACTGCAAGATGGGGAGCGTATATATTTCCAGTGTACCAGTAATGGTCTGAAATCTAATGACTCATGTCGAAGCATTTCTTTTTATTTTCACCATCATTTAACGCCTGTGCTTTTGACACAAGGGACTTTTATTTTTTTTGCTGTTCATAGAAAGAAAGAAAGAAAGAAAGAGACTCACAGAAAAATACACGCTTAACACCAGATGCTCTGGAGTAATATTCCAAGGTAATCACAAAACGCTGAGTCATGGTGTACTGTACACCATAGAACAAATCGTACATTCCGTACCTCATATCGGTCCAACTTGGCCCTCTGGAGATGGATTTGGGAGTTCTATGTCACCACAGTCTCTCTTGACCTTGGTGTCCCAATGTCCCGGAATTCTTTCCAGGCAAAGATCCCTCAATTACAGGTGACACATCCTTTGACAGCCCAAGACATCATGTTTCATCTAAACTGGACAGCTGCTTTGATCCGATTGCAGCCATGTGAGACTGGAGGTGGACCTTTGGCTTTGATAAAAATCATTCTGGCCTCAGCCATTCTTTCTTCCCCATGTGGGCAACATTAGATCAGTGTCTGCAGACAAATGGTAGTATGGCACTGGAAACACACATTCAGACACACACACACACACATTCAGACACACACACACACACAAACACACATGCACACATTTACACACACACACACACACACAAACACACAAACACACATGCACACATTCACACACACACACACACATTCAGACACACATGCACACATTTACACACACACACAAACACACATGCACACATTCACACACACACACACACACATTCAGACACACATGCACACATTTACACACACACACACAAACACACATGCACACATTCACACACACATTCAGACACGCACACAAACACACACACACACATTCACATACACACACACACACACACACACACACAAAGGGGGAGGTAGGTGAATGAGAAGTGCCTTGGTGCTGGGGTCAAGCTAGTGGACAGAGGATGAGTAATCTAGTGCTGGGTCAGCCATGTCCAGCACAGACGCAGCCAGGAGTAAAATAATCGATACGCTCGTAAATAAACCATATTACTCCACACATTTTATCCAAACACTCACACCTGTCATTTAAAGTTGGTGCACAGAATGCGCAGGCCTGTGAGCAATCAATGGCCACGATGAGAGTCAGTCAGACCAGCGTTTATGGTGATAAATTTCCGCTGGATCAGGCGCACAGCAAAGAAAATGAAAAAAAATTCTCCCCCTTGAAGAATAGGGAGGGGGAAACTCTCTAGAATGGTGTTTCAGGTGAGGCCGTGTAATAACATTTCACTCACGCTCCAAGAGTGTGCTCTCCAATCACCAGCAAGCCGTTCAATTGTAGCCCTGCTGACATGAATAATGTGCCTTCGCCGTCGATTACTCACTGGTGTCTTCGGGTATTTGTTTGTAATTCTCTCTCCTTTGAGCATCACAGGATTTTCTTTAACAAATGTTAAGCACGCACCATAGTAATTAACTGAGTTCTTTTTTTATTTGGGGGTGGGGGGGGGGGGAGGTGTTGTCTTCTGAGATCCTCCAGTGACACAAAGGTGGCAAAAAGTCCTGGCAAGTTGATGTGTACTCTGTTTGAAAAGAGCTTTGACCTAGACGACTGCATCCGCCAAGCCTCCACCAAGGCTGGCTGGGAACAGCCTGAGGTTAGAGAGCAGGCCTGTCCAGGCAGGCTTTGTGCCTCGAGCTTGGTGACAAATTGTCATGATCGAACAAGCCTCATCCGCGGGGAGATCGCTTGAGACAGCTAGGATGGTGACCTCTGAGCAACTGAGGGTACTGTGAGGTGGATAGCCGGAAGGGAACATTTAAAAAACACAGACTATTCCCTTCCTGCGTCACTCTTACTCCGAGATGAGAGCGCCGAGAATGAGTGCCTTCGAATTCTTATTTTTTTTCTTCTGGCCCTGGAGAACAGTTAATCTGAACTTGTTCTTTTACTTCAGACCTACTCAAAACTTCACAAGTTTCTTTTCCCTCCAAGCACCCGTGCTTTAAGGTAAAGAGAGCAAACGCTTCCTTCATTTTTGGATGCTCCCAAGAGAGCGCAGTACCTGCCTGTCATACATACTGTTATCGATCAGGGCTAGTTTTTTCTTATATGCCTCTAATAATGTCCAGAGAGATCTCAAAATTGACCTATAACTCTAGCCGCTCCTCCGTTTAGATGTCAGTAAAGTATAGTTTTTATGTCGATAGGCTATATGTAATAATATCCCAGCCCTTCACCCCTGAAGGCTGTGAACGTGTAATACATATTTAATTTGACACCTGTGACACAGCTGGAGATAGAGCAAAGGATTCTGGATGGCTCCTGGTAGACTTCGATGGCTTGGCTTTGTCCTCTCACAACATTGAGAGGAGTGCCTCAATAAGAGTTGATTCACTTCAACATATTTATGTCAACAAACATATATATGTAGATAAGAGTTGGCAGAAGTAGCCATTTTCTAGTTGATTTTCTGGTAGATTATAAATCAGGTCATGAAGGAGTTATGTGGATGTCATGTAGCCATATCAACAGTGTCTTAAAAAAGTGAAATCTCACAATCTCCCTCCAGAAAAGCATTCAACCCATTCTCCTTCATGTTTTTTTTTACAGATTTATTAGCATTACCACTGATGGTTAGAACTCTGCAGGGCGTTAAATTCAATGCTAACGTCTCCCAGCAGTCATATTGCTTCAGCTTTCTTTTTCACAGTGCTTCCTGTTTACACCAGCGGTCACTGTTTACTCACACTGTTTTAGTAGAACGTGTGCCTGGCACGATTATTTCTCAACTTAGCCCATCAGATCTAGCCTGTAAGCATCAGGCTAGGGCTCTCAAAGATAAGGCATAAATTGAGCAAATTAACCAAATTAGCATTGCCCATGAGCGGTTTGGCATTGCACACATGCTTCATGGCTACCTCTGCAAGATTGGCTTTGGAGCTGTGTTAGCTATGTAGCACACGGATTTCTTCCTCTGTCCTAAACATACTCTATACAGTGGTAACACGAGCATCAGCATGTTTGTGCTTTAGATTAATCCGCTTTCACTGACTGAAATGCTGGGATACAGACAGAGGTGGTCCTTCTCTCTTTCTCTCTTCCTCTCTCCTTCCCTCTCTCTCTCTCTCTCTCCTTCCCTCTCTCTCTCTCTGGTACTCTGTGTGTGTATCTCCTTACCGGCTCACTTTCTCCAAATATCATTTTCAAAAGGCTGACAATTAGAAATGTGAGAGAAATACTGATAATTCAGGAATCAGCTATTCAGGTCAGTCCGCCTCATTCCAAGTAATCACAATCTAACCCCGCCAGGGCCCTGCATGCTATTTCCATCTCATCGCACGCGATGTGCCTCGAATGTGAAACAGTATTAGCCAATAGGAACAAACAAACACACCAGACAGACACACATTCTGTGCATATGTGTCTGAGAGAGAGGGGGGGGGGGGGGGGCGTCGGGGAGTATAAGAGAGAAACACACAGACACAAACACACCCAACTCGAGCCACCGAGCCTTTCCCAGGTGGCAGTATTTAGTATGTAATTATGGGCCATGGCACGCAGCTCTCATTTTGGAGCGTGCACCATTTTAATTGCAGTGTAACCCCTGCTGCTACTGGGACTCTCTCGCTCTCTCTCTCTCTCTCTCTCTCTCTCTGTCTGTCGCCATGGCCAGTGTTATGTATTCATGCTTCCAATTTTACCCATGGATGTCGGCCACGTAGCCCAGAACATCGCCCATATTCCCCATTCAGAGATGAAAGGCTCCACCGCCCTTAAAAGTGACATTAAAGACTGAGTTAATTTGTCCACCTGAAGGTCATCCTCGGCAGCGGAGGAACATGGCAGTTAAATGAGACGGTGTGCGAGCCCAGGGGTCACTTTAAAGAGGGCCTCCTACAGCGCTGATGAGGCCCCGGTGCCATTAACTCACCTCTCCTGGTCCAGAGCGAACCCGATGCCAAGTCATCTCCACAGGCCATGCATTAGCCGAGTGCGTCTGAGAAACATGTCACAGAAGAAACCATCTGAAACCAGGCTGTATTCTGCTAGCTTTTCCTAGCATTGTGTATTTGTATGACACACAAGACAAATACTAAAATAGTGGAGGGAGAGTTTTTTTATTTATTTCTTATTTTTATATCACCCAGTGAAGCAGTTGCTGTTAGCCACATCCCTTCACTGCCCCAGTTGTCTCCATTGCTGCCATCGGGGAGATGTCACATGGCATGAGAGCTGATGAGATCAGGAGGATTGAAGTCGTGTTTCGGTGAGGATGGTGAACATTGACTAATGTCCTTGTTGAGCAGAGCCCCGTGGTTTTGAGTGCGAGTACCGGTGAAAGGGGGAGGGAGAGGAGAGTGAGAGAACAAGCACCGATTTAACTCCCCAGCAATTCAGCAAACACTTTCATCTAAGAGCCACTGAACCATCATGGACACTCCTGGGAATCATCTATCTCTTTAAATGTGTGAAGCTTTTAGTTCCTGCACAGGCACCCGCATGACACTAGCATTCTTTCCACCACTATTGACTTGCTCGGTGTAAAAACTCTGTCTTCCTTTTTAAAAGGATCTCTTTTTTTTTCTTAAGATCTCTTTCTTTTACCCACCCTGCTAGCTGTAACACAAAAAAAAAAGACAGCTGGGGTGATAACATTTTAAGTTAAATGTGTCTATTTGCTAACACATGATTAGTTGATCCTTGTATTAGATAAGCTAGTTCATTAACATTAAGTAGCGGTATGATACAGACGTTATCTTTTATCTTTTCACTGTAGGTATTCAGGTAATTGGCAGGGTAGATAAGATAGAAACTGCATAACATGACTCCTTTGCTTAGGTGAGGTGACCAAGGCATGTTTCTAGTCTATTATTATATTAATACTGTGTATTAGTCGTATAGCAGTCGTATTTAGTCGTATTTTTCTCCTGTCTTATGCCACTACGGCAACACTGTCATTAGTATTGTCATGACATGAGGAGTGATTCACGAGAATGTGCCGGAACCAGAAGGGAAAAAACACACCCACTCTGATATGACATTCCTCCGTTTGATTCTCCGCAGTAACCTTGGCAATTGGCTCAATCAGTGCCAATTAATTCCAGTCACAACTCCGCTGTATTGGTTAATGCATGGTACTACCAGCTCGGATGCGACTTGAATACCATCCAAGCGAGAATGATTGTTGGCTCCCCTGGCACTGATTTAGTTGTGTTTCAGCTGTGATTTATATGTAATAAAAAATCGACTCTTTGCGTTTCTTGTCTGTCTGTGCTCTTTCATGATGTCGGTGAAAAAGGCTTTTTTAGGTAGATCGAATAGGTTGGCCTCGAGGTTACTGAAAACACTCACACTGGTGTGTGTGTGTGCGTTTGCAATTTTTTTCTCCTGCTTTGAAGAGGAGTTTGGGTCTGTGTGTATGTGTGTGTGTGTGTGTGTGTGTGTGTGTGTGTGTGTGTGTGTGTGTGTGTGTGTGTGTTTATGTAGGTCGTGTTTGTGTAGGGTATGTCTATGTAATCCCTGCACAATTAAATGTTTTTGAGCAGAAGTTTAGGAGTGTGTATGTAGTGTGTATGAACCCCTATACAATTTAATAGGGTTCTGTTTTTGAGCTCTGGTTTGTGTGTGTGTGTGTGTGTGTGTGTGTGTGTGTGTGTGTGTTTATGCCTGCTTGTGTGTAGATAGCCCCATACAATCAAACAGGGTGCATGTTCGTGCATCTGCAAGTGGCCATCAGATTACCAATAAGGCCTAACTCTCTGCCCAGGCAAGACCCTTGTAGCCACTGTCCAAGTGCCTCATTCCTCATTCTGGTCACAACAGGACAACAAAGAGCCTCCACTCACAGGAAGATGAATGCAGCAGCCTCAGCCACAGAAGAGCCTCCTAATTCAAGCCCCTGTTTTTTCGGCCCCTCCAATAAAGTGCCTGCTTTGATGCCGAGCAGGTAGGCCTTTTTACTGCTCCTGCCTATCTGTAATGGACAATTAATGAGCCTTCTCGAGGCGCTCTCAATCCCAAGCCTGCCGAGAGAGAGCAAAAGGTGGACGGAGTTTTGACTGGAAAATGGACATGGGGACATTGGTTAGGTTGCTCTTCTGATTGCATTTCCAAAGCTATTAACCGTGTATTTGTTATGGACTGGGCTAGCATGTGTGCTTTTCTTTCTCTGTAAAATGTTGCTAATACAGAGTAATGATGAAAGTCCTCTAAGGCATAAACTACGAAGGCTTGAAGGTAGATACAACCTTTCATCAGATTTAATAGGCTTAAGTAATGTGCGTGAAACGAATCAACACGGAAAATTGGTCCGACAGTGTATTTGCTGTACTAGCGCACCCAGACATAGTGATTCACCTCTGCTTGTGTAGATGGCACCTTCGCATTTCATAACAGGGCTTGAGTACATTTATAAGACACTTTTATGTAATGCTCCCACATTTACAGTGAGTTATCTATATCAGTATGTGTGATCCCTTGAAATGAAACCCATGGTTTATGTTATTAGCACCTGGCGCTAGGAAGCAGTGCTGCAGGTAAACACAGATCCCTGCTAGTATAGCGCTAACAGGCACGGCTGCTAGTGCACATGAACATACCACTGGAGATATGACACTGTTCCTGTCAGAGACAATACCAAACATTTCTCCCAGCTCCCATGCTTTGCTCAAGTGCTTCGGGGACTTGCCGTACTGTCAGACTTTATTTCACTGTCATTATTAATTAACCTCCTGCACCTTCTCGTGTGTAACCTGTGAGCAGAGGGGGGTGAAATATTAAAGAGCACACACTGGAATGCGTGCAGAAGCCCTCGCCGCGCATCCCCACACAATTCAACCGCAGTTCACGCGCCAAGGTTATGTGCCAGGCTGCCAACAACAAACCGGCTGTGAGCTCACAGCTCGTCTTGCTCTGCTTTGCCTTGCCTTGCCTTGCCTTGCCTTGCCTTGCCGTATTGTAAAAACTGTAATTTACTTCCCGTTTGCATGCCCATTTTCCCAAGGTCTCCCGTGGCTGAGCTCCTCTTGTAGATCCGAACAGCGGGTGGACGAGAACCTTATTCACGGTGGCGACAGGAGAATATCTCACCTTGGAACTAGCCATTACTTCCTCCCCTCCTCGCAGTGAATGGTGCCCAAGAGCTAGTGCAGCAAAAAAAGGAAAAATACAGGCCCATTTTACCCGGGAGGAGAGCATTCAGTAGTGCACTACAAATTCTCAAATTAGGGGTGATTTGGTGACCTCGCCTGTCCCCACTCCCTCCCTCTTGGGTTCTGTGGCTGTGTGTGCGGCGTATGAAGCCCGAACTAGAGCGTGTGCGAACCCTTTTGGAGAAATACTCAGCCCCCTTGAGACTGCTTGTAATCACATTAGTATTCCATTTTTGCATGTAATCATGGTATGTTCAGTGTGATGGCCATGTATGAAATGGAAGCCTACGTGACACCCCCCCCCCCCCCCCCACACACACACACTACACAGACACACCCTGTTCTGCAACCCCCCCATCTGTTATGTACATAAGAGGGTCTATGTTTTTTATTCATTTTCACACAAATAAAACGCATGAAATGGCATTTCTGTTGACAGATTGATTTGTAACCATAATTTGCGCAGGGGTGGAGGAAGGAAACCACTTGCATGTGTCACTGTATGTATGTCTGCATATTGGCATGAATCCGTGCACGTTTCAGCATGTATATATTCCCATTTCTCCATCGCATGATGACAGTTTTTGAGGAGTCATAAATAAAAATGAAGTTTGTCAGGAGGAAATGATGTACGGGAGGAGTGTCAGGAGGAGGGCCTGGTTTGGGGGTGGGGGGGGGGATGATGGTGGTGGTGGCGGTGGGGCGGCTGATCATCGGTGACCGGAGGCATCTGTCTGGGAGTGGCTGTAATTGGCTGCATCGTGGCGAAACCTCATTAATATGGGGCCCAGGGGAAGGAGACGGCCAACTTCCTCCTCTCGTGTTTGACTGTTTGACTGCGTCTCCATTGATGCTAAACGCGGAGCACCCGCAGCGGGCCGGGCCTGTTGCCTGCTTCGTTAAAATAAAGAGAATGAATATTAATGACATATGGACCAGAGCTCGACGAGAGGGGGGTGGGATAGGGTGGGTGGGTGATGGGTCACCCCTCAAAGGCTCTCCCTCCTGCACACGCATCCCCTGCTGCCTCTCCCACCACATCAGCAGGAGGGGCAGATTGACACAAATCCCCACTCCCCCTCTAACAATCTCCCTAGCGTCTTAAACGTGATGGTATGAGTGGCACAACAACCAGCGAGATCTGGGCTTGGCAGTACAGCAGGCAGAGGCGACGCCGGGGTGTATCCCGGATGCGTGGTAGGAAGCCGGCCATAAGATGTGAGGCAATTACACCTGTCGAGGCAAAGAGCCACGGAACACTTTCAACTGCCGTCGGACAGCCACAAAGGAGGCGCGGATGTTTCCGGCTCATTTGTCGCTAGGCGCCGCCGCATGTGGTCCTCTCTTTGGTCCTCTCTTTGTGGACGGGGACGTGGCCGAGTTGCAAGAAATAAAAGCTGCATTTGCTGAGTTGCACATAAAGGGGCTCTCACTCGCTCACCTTTATCTCGCTGTGTCCTACAGGAAATCCCCTTTGTCTACTAATCAGCGATGAAAGGGCCTTTTCAATATTAATGAGCTATTTGTCTTGCTGGAGGGGCAATAGAGGAAGTGGATAAAAATGCAAATCAATGTTTTAACAGCGAGGACAGTGTTGAGATTGGTAATGATGAATTGATGAGCATAATCATAATGAAAATAGCTGATAGTGAAGAGTGAAATGACGGTGATGATGATAATGACATCTTTGATCACGAGGACAGGCTGATTGCTAATGGTTTAAGGTTGCTCTTTCAGTAGCCTAAAAAAAAAAATCAGCAACGCGTGAACGTATCCAGTCGATAACATGAACTTTGAATTACACATGTGTTACCCTGCATTAAAAGTAATTAGCCAATTTGCTTATTTACATGTGTACATGTTTAATTAGTGAGATTAAGTTTGCCTTTAATGAACTCGTCTAAGCATTACATTAATTCTGTTGGTCCTCCATGTCAATTCTCTGTGCTTTCTTACATATCATATAAACCAATGCTCCTTTTTGTTTATAGAGAAACCTTAAAACCCCTCAAAAGCTAAGGCCATCATTGTGGGTTTTAATAAGTCTAGTAAATGTATAGAACTGACTAGAACATGTCACTGGGAAGAGAGGCAGGGGGCAAAGCAAAGAAACAAAAGTGTTGCTCCCGCTCCAGTATACCACAGCCCTCCTATCAGTTTTCCATGAATTATTAATTAAAAAACACGGAGCACTCTCCACGGAGCTGAATCACAGAGGAAAGGCCAAGGTCAAATTAAATAGGTTTCCACCCTAACTATTTAATGACGCAGAGGAGGAGGAGAGAGATTTCCTATAATTGGTTTAAAACCTCCAAAAGTGGAGGACCCTCGTAAAGGCCCTGCAGTCAAATTATCATTTCTCTCAATTGTCTTTGAACAACATTAACAAGTCTTCAATTAAACATCAGGGGTTCAAAATCTGCTCCATTTACCCTGTTCCTGGGCGCAGAGGAAAGATTACAGATTAGAAAAGCTCAGGGACGCCAGAGGAATACTGTGAATCAGCGGTGCAATGCCAGAGCATCAGGTGTTAAGGACACAGCCTAATGTTTACCGGAATCTGCATTCCAAAGGAACTCTCTGAGCATTTTCGTGTTCAGTCTGCTGTGTCCTTAGACTGAAATGAAATAAATAAAAATCAAAAGCAGCCTCTTTGCTCTGGTAATAGGCTTAGGCTTTTTTTTTTCTTTATTACTCGAGCTTCTTCTTTCTTTTTCTTTTTTTTTACTCCACTACCTTCCAGTGTGTGTCACTACACACCAGCAGCACACACACACACACATTCCACACACTCTCCCTCATCCCCCCGCCCGCCACGGTGCCCTCCCTTCACCAATCCTTTCTTTCAGACGCATCTGGCAACCAAAGCTGTTAACGGGCACCCAGTGGGTGGCTGATGATGTCACCTTGTTTAATAGAAGCTGATCCCAAATGTTTAAATTATTCAGGCCTTTTAAAGACAGCAACCCTACAGGCTCTTTAATTGTCCAGACCCACCCAGGCCCCCAACTAACCAACAGTGTGTGTGTGTGTGTGTGTGTGTGTGTGTGTGTGTGTGTGTGTGTGTGTGTGTGTGTGTGTGTGTGTGTGTGTGAAAGACTGCCCTACCATAATGGGGGTCTCTAGGCCGGAATGCTATTGTTCCCCAAAGTAAATTGGAGGTCCTTAATGAGCGACCACCGTGCCCTTTGAGACCATTGTCTTTGGGACAATCAACTGCAGCTGGCTCACAGGCCTCTTAAAGCTGTTTCAGGCCAAGAAAGAGCAGCCAGCAATCACGTCTTTACAGCCCTTCAGTCAACACGGAGTCTTCAACAGTGTCTTCTTTTGAGATGCAGTTCCGTCTTTACAGCCCTTCAGTCAACACGGAGTCTTCAACAGTGTCTTCTTTTGAGTCGTAGTCCCGCCTCCTCCTTTCTGCCCACCTTCCTTTCATCTTTAATTCTTTAGTTTGTTTTTGTCTTTCTTTGCTTGCATGTGTTTGGTTCTTGGACTCTTTTCTGTTCTCTCCCTTCCTCTTCTCTTTTGTTCTCTATTTCCCTCTTTGTGTGTGTGTGTGTGTTTGCGCGTGTGCGTGTGTGTGCGTGTGTGTGTATCTCTCTGTTCCATTGTCTTGTTTGCTCAGTTATCTGACTTTCTCGGTGGAAAATGACTGTTGTCAGTGCACCCTCTTATTTCGCTTTGAGACTGTCAGGGCGCTCTGATGATAGCCTCTGCCCTGTTAATGAAATCTGAGACCTCGCCTCACTGTAAATACACCCAGATTCCTGCGCCCAGTCGACCATGAGGAGACTCCCTCAGACTGAAGGGTAGACAATAGAGAACGGGGAAAATGAAGAGAAAGAAGAGAGGGAGTAGGAAGAAATGAACTTGGAGAGGTTGAGCTCATGTGAGCAGCCGAGGAGTGTAAAGGTCATTCTCCTGTGTGGTTTTTTGGTATTAAGTAAATGTCTATGGGTGGCATTTGAATTTAAATGAACCGTTGAAAGCATAGAGAGTCATCATATTTTAGCATTAATGTGATTTGCTTCATCACACAGGATTTGTTGTTGTTTTCATTGCTGCCAGTACCATTTGTTTTTGCTTATAACGTAATTGTTACACTCTCTGTGACATTCGACAAATATGAACACAAAACTCTGGGTTACCTCAAAAACTCTCCCTCACCATCTAGGCGCCGATTACATCAGTTCCTTGTCAATTTGTCAGCCAGTCAAGGCAGCCTTTGGAACGTTCTGAAGAATTCCGTCAACATCAAAAAGACACAGATCCAAATAAAGCTCGGCGGTTCTCACAGTGTGAGTGGCAAAAATTCTGTGCCTAAAGCAGGGGACCACAAAGCATTCGACGTCCTTTGTACAGCTGGGTGCTTTTCATGCACCGAAGGTTGTGGCAGGACGATAAACCTTGACTGAAGTTATCGCGGCGAAGTGATCTTCTCCACACGAGGCCCCTGCGCGGCCCCCATAAAAGCACTGCTTTGAATAGCATCATTAATCCCCTTTAGCCAAGCTCACAAAAAACACTTATTCAGCTTTGGTTGTAAAATTGCAGTTATTCAAGCAGCAAAGCTGGCTTGGAATATGACTTTGTATGCATGTGTGTGTATATGTGTGTGTGTGTGTCTGTGTATATGAGTGTTTGTGTGTAAGTACACTTGGACGTGCTCATCTTACATGAGCTCACTGTATGCCACAAAATAGGCGTGTGCATAAGCTGTTGCTGATAGGCGCCACAGTAATTGCCCGATGGAATGAACACAGACTGTCAACATGTTAAAAAAAAAAAATCACCAGACTCAAACTTCCCTAAATCCAGTGCCGCAGACAGCAGTCATTACAAATCAAATACCAGATTTGATTAGATTGGATTTCACTTTATTGTCATTGTGTAGAACACAGGTACAAAGCCAGTGAAATGCAGTTCGCTTCGAACCAGAAGTGCAAAATAATTATTTACAGATAAGGTATAAGTAAGTACGACAGCAAGTGATGCTATATTTTATAGTATGTACAGTATTATTGGCAGTGGTGAGTAGCATATATACAGATTATTACATATGTGTCACATATTAAATATGCTATACATAGAGGTGTTGTTGACAGATTTGGAAAGGGGAGTGTATATATTACAGTAAGAGTTAAAAGTACAGTATAGACAAAACAATGTACAGTTGGTTGTATGGACAAGATGAATAATAGTAATGTGAACAACATGAGAGCTTCAGCCTGTGCAAGAATGGGCAGGGCAAATATAAAAGTATAGAGACAGTGCAGTAATGAGTGCAATAATGCTGTGGTGTGGAGTTCAGCATAGTCACAGCCTCAGGAAAGAAGCTCTTCCTGAGCCTGCTGGTGCGGGAGTGGAGGCTTCTGTAAAGCCTGCCAGATGGGGGGAGAGTAAAAATCCCATGGTTAGGATGGGATGCATCCCTGATAGTGCTTATCGCCCTGCCTAGGCAGCAGCGTCTATAGTAAATGTTCTCAATGGTGGGCAACTGGGTGCCCGTGATCCGCTGGGCAGTTCTCAGCTCCCGCTGGAGTGCTTTACAGTCTGACGCGGAGCAGTTGCCAGAGACAATAGCTGCTATTTGGGGCAGTTGAATCCGACGCAGCCTTTAGTTTCTTTTTTTTTCCTCAGCAGACATATTTTGTGACCAGGACGACAGGACGACAAGTGGAGCACTCTCTTGGCCTGAGCAGGCCTCGCCACCATAGAGTGATATGGGCCTTGAGGTGACCCCCGAACACCCCCATCGTTCAGACTATTGAATCAATCACCAGGACTCCAGAAGCCACCAGAGAGAATTAAGGTCACCGAGTACATTTCCGTGACACTTCTCACCCCCAGCCCAGCCCAGCCTAGCCTACCCCACCCTTCCCTTCTGGCACGGTGTCACGGAGACTGGCACTCAGCCCCGTCTCCCTTCCGGCACGGTGTCACGGAGACTGGCACTCAGCCCCGTCTCCCTTCCGGCACGGTGTCACGGAGACTGGCACCTCCCTATTACCCACTCTGACTATAAAACAACAGTCATTAGGCAAATTTGCTTTGGTGCAGGATTACGTTAATTATCGCAAAAATTATCACTTCATTAAAACAGGCAGAGATAAATTATCCTGATGAAATGGTTACAGAATGGGAAAATAATTATACAGCAGAGAGGAAGAAACATAACAAAGAAATTAAAATAAAGGGGGGAAAGAATATTGTGTAATGCTTGACAAAACTCGATGTGAATTCACATTCGGAAAAAAGTGGCAGGCCCAGCCAATGAGACGCTCCGGCACACAGCGAAACATGGCTTTTGTTTGTTGACAGTGGAAGTCTTGGGGACCACAAAGTCCCCATTTTCCCAAGAAAATAAAGGCGAGCTCATGCAGAAATCTCCACAGCGAGACTCATACATCCTTCTGCGGGAGCGCAGGTACACATTAATCATGCCACACACCCAATATAATGAAGGGGCTCTCATCAGGCTCGACGCGCCTCTCTTTGTTTCTCAAACAAAGTGTGCGGCTCCGAGGGAAGACTGCAGTGTAATTTAGTGGATTGATGTATCCATAATAATCATTATTATTATTGTTGGGTATTATCACCATGGCAGGTTTTGTTCCAGTTTCCCGTAGGCCGGGCTAATTAAGTTGAATGTCACGGCCACGGGAAGCAGAAACGTGACCCCGTGGCGACCGCGATTCATAGCCAACGCCACAGACCAGACAACAGTAACTTCATTCATTTGCCAGGACAGAAATGATAAAAAAAAAAAATACATATTTTCCAAATTCTTTCACCAATTATCATGCCATAGCGACCTCGGCATAAAAGTACAGCCCAGTGTAACTTTTCTTCCTCTTTAGAAGACGCTCGTGTGTGTGTGTGTGTGTTTGAGGAGAAATTCACCAACAATGATGACGATGATGGTGATGATGATGGTGGCCTCTCTGCCTTAAAGGCATGCCCTCCATCATCTGCACACAAACTGCATCTCCATGGCAACTTGGAACTCGTCAACAAATTCCTCCCTGCAGGTTTATATCAGGTGGCATATTAAATGGTGATAAAGCTACGGAATTGGCCACACGCTCCAGAGAGAATAGCCCCGGCCTCATTAGTATTGCTGTCACCTCCATTACACCTCAAGATCCCTCCTGTTGAATAAATATTCCATCTGTTTTGCCATTCCACTGTAGGGCTTAATCGAGAGAGCTCACAATCGAGCCTCGCAAACAAACAGATGAACTGGGTAGGAAAAGGTATGTACATTTCCACCTGAACAGTGAAAGGACGTGTTCGGCATTCATTGAACTCTGATGAGGCAGTGTGTGACACATCTTATGCATCATCAAGTACATTGATGGGGCTGTGGAGACCAATTTTTGGAAATCTTTTACGTGGTCTGAATTAAGTACAGCTGATCCAAGGAACGCGACTGGCCCAAAACTGGCTCGGTTCTGGTGGATCATCACTCGATCTGACCTGGGTTAGCCAATACTTGCGCAAGCTCAACAGACTCACTTTCGTCTCCATGTTGTCATCAAGCACACAGGCTTCATCCTGCCTGAATGGCTCGTGTGCCAGGGTGGAGATGGCATGAAGGAATACTGTTCATCTGGAGGCCACA
>NC_045171.1:5859878-5934878 GCF_900700415.2 Clupea harengus
TGGGGTTTCTCCGTCAATTTCTCCGTCAATCTCCGTCTCCGTAACACTTTAGGCTTTCTTGCAACAGAGAATGCGTTTTTAGAGATCGCAGAGACCATTTTGATGAGACAGACAAATGGCCACTGAGCTGTTTCAGATTGCAGAGAGCACTGGCCAACGCTTGGGTATGTGTCAAAGTATTTGCACATGATACAACACCTGCCTGTATATAGCCTTTAGGGGGTGTTAGCTATGCTAATAACGAGCAGTCAACCACGCGCCTCCAATTTATGATCAAGTTTGGATTCATCATTCAGCACACCAGGGTGAAATTTGGATGGTTAAGAGCGTTTGGTGCATGTGGAGTTAGCGGAGTTGCTGCATGAGGCCCAATGATAATAATAGCATGCATAGGACTTATATTTCTGTAAGGAATTATGATCCTCTGGCTGCCTTTTTGGTAAATGTTTTGATACTTTTACGTTCCAGCTGCCAGGTTCTGTCCGCCATCACTGTCGTGGCCTTCACCAGAAGACAGAGAGGGTAGTGGTTGCCTGCATGCATTAGGATACACCTCAGTTGAACTATGAGGAGAGATTCAGCACCACAGCCTACTTTCTGAAGCGTCACACTGTGCTGCAGTAGAACCTCTCCAAAAGAGCCTGTCAGAGGCTCCGGTCGCTCCTCATCCCTGGCAGTCACCCACGCGTAATATGAGTAACTGACTACGCTCAGCCTCACCTCGGGGTAACTTAGGACCGCTGTTTCTCCGTAATGAGCATGGCAATTAGTGACAAGTACATCAGAGCCCCCTGAATTGGGTTAGCGCACACTCTCGCACACACACACACCCACACACACACACACACACACTCACACACACTCACACAGGCATACGTGTTGTGAGGAAACAAAATAAAACATTTGCCCCCAGAGACGGCGTGCTTCACACGACAGAAAGCACTGTCAGTGCTGCAATAGTGAGTCATCCTTGAAATGGAGGGAAAAGGTGAATAGGAGAATAAATAAAATACTAGAGAAGAACATGAGAATGAACCACTGGTGGCTAAATAGTCCATCTGATTCACAACGCCACATGTGCTGCTGATGGTAATAATAATAGGAATCTTTTTTTTTATTTAGACAGCTAGGCCTGCCACTTAATCATCAAAGAACAATGCAGAGCCACGAAAGTTCAAATCTTTGCTGAGGCGCAAAGAGAAAAGACAGAGGGAAAGAGAGAGAGAGAAAAAAAAGAATAATGGGTGTATTTGAAAAAAAGAAAAAACGACAGGAGTTGTTGCATATTTCATAGATTTTTCCTCTCCTGTCGGCGAAAGCATGGCAGTATGATATGAACTGACACATGAAGTGACATGCTCCTCTGATTTTAGCTACCCCCCGACATTTCTGATCCCACTTTAGACCGTCATCCATCTTGTTGAATCACTGTAATGTTGGAAGGATCAACCCAATCATTTTTCTTTTCTTTCTTATCATCACCTTAGCACTCATATAAAAGCATCGGACAGACGAGGAGAGGGGGGGTGGGGGGTGGGGTGAACATAATGGCATGGAATCTAAAGGGAAGGAACACAAGTGAACCTCACGGATACGTGAATCACACTCGATCTCTGTCAAAACCCAGGGCCAGGTACATCTTGGAATATTTTTAAATCCAAAGATGGCATCCTATACATGACATTTACTTACGTTTGTGGAGAAAGAGCTCATCTTCGAATCTGATATCTGTACCTTTGCCTTTGTAATATCAGCTGACCTACTGTTGTAGTGTATGTCCATTCAAATGCTTTGGATATTCCACAGTACAACCTTCTGAAATCACCTGCAATAAACAGTGGGAGGATAGATGCCTAAGTACCCCTTTCTTTTCCCTATATGTGTGGATCAAGTGGGTCAGAGCAGCTTGCCGCCGCCAAGCTGGTGTAAATCACACGACCCAGCAGAAAGTTTAGGTCAACTAATCAGCAATCCAATAATGCGCGTCCGTCAGACGAGGGAGGGGAGATTTATCGCGCGTCCAGCTAGGAGGACAATAATAGAGCCTCCGAAAGGCCACAGTCTTTAATTTCTAGCCCTGATATTGGCGCTTTTATCCTCTGAAGGGAGAGGTCAACGAGAGCTGGGCCTGTGCGACGCCGACGTCGGCGTTCTGTTGCCAAGAGAGTTGGCTGCGTGGAGGTTAGGCTGCCATTGATCCTCGGGCACAGACCAAGAGGGCCCCCCCGCCCCCCCGCCCCCCCCCCGTTTGAGGAGCGTGACAGCGAGCTACCCGCCTCGGACAGAGGAGTCTCAGAGCGGCGCGGGCTCCGGGGTCAGCCTTATCAGGGCATCTGGAGAAGCGCTCTGCCATCGGCAGCACCAATTACAGCCGCACAACTCCCTCACTGTCGCAGCGAGTCCGCACGGACCAACAGATGAATGCTCGCCATTGTCTGTCATCCTCATTTTAGGGAGGGAGGGAGAAGAGGGGGGGTGGGGGCCCCGATTAGAGCGCCATTGTGTCGACGACAAAGGGAAGTGACTCCATCTGCTTGATATTTAATGGCGGCTATGAAACTTAAGGGCCTAATCGACCTTGTGAGTGATAGCTATGATCAACCCCGTCTGCAGCTCATGTATAAACAAAATGAATGCTCCCAACGAGATCCTTCCTTTAATGATATGTGGGGCAGTTTTTTTCGCCTCGCGTTGCCAGCGGCAATTTGTCTCGGCAAGTAACGCTTCAGTAACCGCGGTTCCTACAGGAGACCCTCGGTCCTGCTCACATAGAACGCGCCCGGGCTCCGGCATTCATTCTGGCATTCCTCCACTCCGAAATGTTCCCGACCTTCATCGTGAGAGCCCCTTCTTCCAACCAACAGCCCTCCCTCCATCACTCCCCCCCCACTACAACCCCAGACCCTCACCGCGCACCCCATGCCTGACGGAGCCACATGCAGATGGGCAGAGGGGAGGCGTGCAGTGCAGGCTTTGCTCTGGCTCCGGGTCGATCCGATTACCCTCCTGCGGTGAGGATAATGGCCTCGCCTAAAGGTGTGGATCTCTAGACGAGGCCATTATCTTCCCCCGAACGCCACGTCACACCCCGCTTCCAAAACTTGGGTCCTGACACGGAGGTTAGCGCGTCACGCTAATGAAGATCGTTTCGGAGCTCAGGAAACAAGGGGGAAAGGATGAATAGTGCCCCCCCACCCGTTTCCATGTCAATGTTAAAAGATGCTAATTAGCCTTTAATCTGTAATCATTTTTGGGAGGGGAGTTTGAGGGGCTGTTGCCAGGAGAGAGAGGAGTTTGGTCTAGTCTGTTGTTGTTGTTTTCTCTCTCTCTTTTTTTTCCTGCAGACCAGCTTTTTGCCAGTTGCTGCTGTGTCTGGGCCCTTCTCCCTTGCTGCGAGGAGTCCAACTGAGATCTGACTGCTGAATTAAAGAGGAACTGCGTGGAGAGAGAGAGAGAGAGAGAGAGAGAGAGGGAGACAGAGAGAGAGAGAGGGGGGGGAGAGAGAGAGAGAAAGGGAGAGAGAGAAAAGGAAGCCTGCAGTAAAACTCCTCTCATTTGCATCTCTAAGTCGTAATAGCTTTAGCAATTAGTGCAAGAATTTGTGTGTGTACGCACAACTGTGTGTATGTGTGTGTGTCTGTGTGTGTATGGGTGTGTGTACGCAGAACTGTGTGTCTGTGTGTGTATGGGTGTGTGTCTGTGTGTGTATGTGTGCTCTGCCCAGGCTTATAAATAGACTAACAACAAAGCATGTTGACCAAAGATCCAAGGAATACAGAAAAGCATTCAGTCCACTCTCTCTCTCTCTATATATATATACTGTATATATGAGTGTTGCCTTCTGTCCCCAATGGATTGATAATGAGCCAGAAGAGAGACAGATTTTGATATAGAAAAGGCTGTGTATATCATGTCATGAAGCCCATTTAAATGTTACAGTGTATCTTTTTTTTTTTTTAAGTCTGAACATTCAACACACAACATCAACAAGCCACTGTGTTAGCTTTCCGCCTGGTTACTCCACTACTGGGACCTCGAACGGGTCCCAGAGGTTGAGCCGAATAGTGGGTCACAACGAGGCTCTTCCCTCTTCTGGAGCAGCTGCCGGCCTTTTGATAGAATGAGGTCAGTGTAGGCACAGAGATCGCCGCTGATGGAGGAGGGAGTAGGCACACTGAGAAGGACAAGGTACAAACTGTTTTATATTGGAACGGCGTAAGACCCTACTCACTCCTACCCCCCTCCCCCCTCCCGCTCTCCCTCACCCCTGCTCTTTTACTTGCATGTCTGTGTCAGAAATAAATCATTTTAATTGTTCTCTGATTCTCCTTTTACCATTCTGCAAAATGATAATTGAAACATTAATAGGACATTAATAGGACGCGTGTCCTGGTAACCTTTGATATAAATCTCATGGTGATGGGGAGAATTCACCCTGACCAACGGGAATCAGAAGTAATTAAACATCAGCAGACGGCTCTCATTTGGAGATGTCGTGCATTCCAGTGCGACGCCCAAAGCAGTTGAGACTGTTGTAACAGTGGCGAGGAGCGAGAAACACACACACACACACACACACACACACACACACACACACACACTCACACACTCACACAGCTTCCACAAGGAGGGGAAGTGAAATGAACTTGTTACACCCGGTGCAGTTTGTTTGCAGTGCTAATGATGAGTGTGAGGAGGGTCGGGGGAAGACTCTTTAAGGCGAGTGTTTTGACCTTAAAGAACTCGGCGCCTGAGGTTGTGCTAGCTAGCGCTGTGCTACAGGAGCCTCAGGGCCCTAAACTCTATTATAGCAACATGAGTCATTCTCTTAGGCTGAGCTACTGTGGACTGACTGAGCGGGGGGGGGGGGGGGGGGAGCGGCGGCAGAGAGAGAGAGAGAGAGAGCAGTCTTCCTAATAGATTAATGGCGAGAACCAACTTTCATGTTTGCTCAACCAGAGGGCAGACGCAATGGCAGATTAATTTGAGGAATAAAAACTGGGGCCCCCTGGCTGATCAGGGTGGGCAGCTGTGTGGCAGCTGTTTACCCTCCCTGCTGGGCCTCTCTCTTCCCCTGCACAGTGTGCTCCTATCAGAGCTGCAATCTCCCACTGGAGCAACACTCTGCTCTAAGGCAACCTGTGGGGGGTGCAGGTGGTGGTGCTGGGGGGGGGGGGGGGGGGGGGGGTAGTACGGGGCAAGTAGTCCACAGAATGAAAATGAAGAAGTGGCAAGGGTCGGGTGTTTTTTTTCTGTTTTGTTTTTGCCTCCTTTTGATCGAACTCCATTGCAGCCGTTAACCGACTTTGCAGCTCTTAAGATCAAAAGCCAAGCAGCAGACATGACCACCCAATCAATCAAGCGAGTCGCGTCGCAAATCAAGACATCAATCATGGCCAGATGTTTAAGATTCTCCGTGTGCTGTCCCTGGAGGTTGGGTCACCTTACCACTTGATTGATCACACGTATCTATTTTTGACTTATTTTGGTATCACATTTCATCGGTGAAGAGGGTCACGCAACGCAATATTTACAATCAAAACACAAATGGCCCTCATTGGGTGAATCTACTAAAGACTAATTCCTAAAGAAAAGTCTAACTCCTTTTCACAGTAAGTCCACAGTGAAGACGCAGTTTTGGCAAAATAACGCCCCTCTTTGTGGCTTTCGCTGTCTCTTCAGTCCCTCTCTCTCTCTCTTTGTTCATGGACTTAGTCAGCCAGAGGATCTAAACCTGTGTCACAGCATCCCAATGTTGCTGGAGCCTGCAGATCCTGCCTGGAATTCTAATGGCAGCTGAGAGACCTGCTGTTGAGGGACTGTTCATTTGCACTTTATCAGAATAGATATAATAGTGACTGCCATGCACATTATCGTGCTATTTCAAAGGACGGGGTTTTCAGCAGATATTCAGATCACATTATAGATTTTAATGAATTATGGCAAGACAAAAGATCATTTAAAATGGATAATTGCAATATGCCGAGCCTGGGTCATGCTCATTAATTTACAACAATGCTGATGTACTCTCTTCTCCCTCTCTTGTCAGTGTGGTTATATTTCATTAGGAAGCATTTGATGGCATATTAAAGTGTGTGATGGAGAGCACCCATGCTCGTATGCTCAGAAACACAAGGAGGCAAGGTGGAGAACATTTAATAGTTTAATAAGCTGCTGTATACATTCAGTGATTATTCCGATTTTCATGTTGCCAGAAGCTGTTGGTGAGACCAGCAAAAACATTCAGCTACACGACCTATTTCAAATGTATGCATTTAATCCTTGTTTTCCCATTTGTTGTTTCCACATTATTTAAAAATAATAATAATTAAAAAAAAGGATATTGCAAAGCAACCGAGAAAACCCGCGAACGGGCACTGATTTTTTTTTGCAATACGGTTCTTAAAAGGCCTTCAGGTCAACTCAAAGTCTCCATCCCATCACGCTCCGTGCCAGTGTTGCTTTGCCTTGCCGTTCACAACATTCGATCACCCGTTTGATTAAAATGCGTTGAGTGGTGGGAACATAGGGTGACACTCGTGGTAAAAGCAAAGCAAGTTTGCATCAAGTCACCACTTCCACCTGGCCTTCTTCTGCCCTACTCCATACTGCTGAGAGTGAGCTAGAAGATGAGGAGGTCAGGATGAAGACGTCCTCAAAACAGTCGCCCAGATATGGATGGAATAGCTTTGCTACCTCAAACAAGAGCAAGCTTTACCCTTCGTGTTACTTAAATATTAAGATTAAACAACGACCTGCTATCGGTAAGGATTCAGTTTTGCCATTATTTTTTGGTTTCTTTTGCTATCTCACTCGAAGCTCATTGAACTGACACACTACTGTTGGTGCTGAAATTGTTTTTTTTTTTTTTGTCTTTTTTTTCTATATTGCCCACACAGAAACTTGATGGCACAAGAACTGACCAATAAGAAACTCTTTACAACAAGGTAGACTGCAATCAACAGTTGCCAGGGGAAACACAGTGAACAAAAATCCAAGTTCAATTGAAAAATCATAATCAATAAAAAGCCAAAAATAATAAAAGGGGAAAAAAAGAAAAGCCAGTTAATTTCAAGTATAACTTACTGATAAAATAACTACACAGCATTAAATATTCTCATTATACATTTTAAATTATTTATAAAATATATTTTGGCATATATCTTTTTTTTCCTTTTGTGTTTGTGTAACAAACGCTACTTTAGCTTTAGTTGAACACCAATGTTTATTTTTTTTAACTCTTGCAACAAAACATTAAAGGGATTGTCACATAACAACAGGTTATTAAAAATGATAAGAGTAAACCCTATACAGAGTTTCACATAGCAAGACGTAGTGACGACCCCTTCTATCCTAGCCCCATAGTCAAAATTCCAAAAAAGTACAAGACCAGAGCACAAGGTTCTAGTAATCTGCGCTCCACCGGCTACAATCAAGAAAGGGCACAGGAGAATTCAAAACAATGAGTCCGTTTTCTTTTTTGTTCTATATATATATATATATGTATATTTCTCCGTTAAGGTTGGAGGGATCTGTCTTCCTCTGTCAGTCCTCACGGGGAAATCAGGCAGCTGATACTGGAAGTTCATTTAGCTCCATCAGTGATAGAAAATAAATACTGTAAAGACCTCACAGTTACTGATACTGGAATGTCTTTAGGGAAAACGCAGGGATAGGGGGGCTGTCTTATCGGCCAAATGAGAAAGTCAGAAAGAGGGGAAAAAAAGGAAATGAGATAGGCGAGGGGAGCGTTTCTTTTTTCTTTTCCCATCTTAACCGAGGAGCGTAGCGGAGCACAATGGCGCTCGTGCTTCTCTGCTGTGGGGGTAAAAATCCAGCAAGTGTGTGTTGCCAGCCCCCCCCCCCCCCCCCCCCCCCCCCCCCCCCAAACCCCCATCTGTTGCGTTCCAACACAAAGTTCTTCAGAACCCAGAAGCGAAGAAGAGTGATTTGGCAGCCGAAGCAAACTGCGTACCAAAAAGGCATTATCAGAAAGTAGTACTTCAAAGTCTTAAAAGGCATGACTGTGCTCAAAGCAGTCAAAAACAGTATCCCCACACAAGTCCTTGCCGAGTCCCTTCCATGGCGGATGTAGAGGTAAGCAGAGGGCAAGGGGCATGTCACACAGTACACGATAAGCCCTCTATCTGTTCACCACCAAGCTGTGATATTTTAAAAAATAACATTAAACGCACAAAAAAAAACATTAAACACAAAAAAAAATAAAAAACACAAGTAGCTACTGCCATTACTAGGAAGCCACGACGACGGCCTTTGAAGCACACACTTTCAGCTCTGCACATCTTCCCATCGTTAGCTCTCTCCCTCTCCCTCTCTCCTTCCCTCTCTCCTTCTCTCGTCACCCTGGTCCATTTGCGTTGCCGCTGTAGGGAATGCTTTGCTGCAGACGTGTGTCCTCTCGTTTACCTCCAGAGTTGTTTATTTCCCCCCCCCTACTCTCTCTTGTGTGCGCACACACACGCTCACACACACACAGACTGTCTCGTGTGCGCTCGTGTGTGTGTGTGTGTGTGGCAGCGGCGGCGGTGGTGAGGGAGAGAGGACGGGAGCACTATCCATGGAGGAGAAGAAGGAGGTCTGGGGGAGCAGCTCTGAAGGGTTAGAGCACGATGTCCTTCAGGCGCTTGCTGCCGGGGGATTCCTTGTCGCGGGCGTCCTGCAGGACGTTGATCTCCCGCATGGCCGGCTCACTGTCCTTGCCCTCGGGCTGCCGCAGCAGGCTGTGGTTGGCGATGCGCTCGGCGTCGCGGCACTTCAGCGTGCTGTAGCCGGACGGCGGCATGGGCTGCGACTGCGGCTGCGCCTTGGCCACCGGGCTCTTCAGGTGCACGGGGGACGTGATGGGGCTGACGTTCTCGCGCCCGTTGCCGGCCTCGCGCACGGGGCCCGCCGCGCAGCCGTTGGCCTTGGGGCTGCACACCAGCTGGTCGCACCCTGCCCCTCGCTTGCCCTTCAGCTCGGCCCTGTCCGCCTCGTCCGAGCCGTCCTTCCCGAAGGTGGCAAAAGTCCTTTTGGCCGTGCCGCAGGTCTCGTAGTGGGGCACCTCCATGGTGGGCGCCTCGATGGCGATGACGTTGCGCCCGTGCTCGGGGGACTTGACGCGGGCCGGAACCCGAGGCATCCAGCAGCGGTCCGAGTGGCCGAGGATGCGGCATTCATCCTGGCAGTGGAAGCCTTCAGAAGGGTCTGCGGATAGAGAGAGAGAGAGAGAGGGCAGGGGGGGGGAGGGGAGAAGAAAAAAGAGGGAGCTGTTAAATTTGCCTCTTTAAACTGGCCCAATTCCCCAGCTTAGACTCATTTGCGCTCTCTTTTCATGGGTTTCACCATGGTTTGTCATGGCGCTTTCATCTCCTGCGTACATGTCAGTGCTGTACGCGGGGGTAAAAGAGCCAAAGACTGTGGCAACATGAACAGCCTTGCTTTATCCCCCACACACTACTTCTACCCCCACCCCCCCCGCCCCAAACTTCCATTTTCTACTTTCATGTGTGATGCTCCTCACAGCCTCCTCACAGCCTCTCTCTGGCTCCTTTAGACTTATTACTTTGACTTCACACGGAGGCAGAGGTCGGAAGAACTTCTGTAACAGCAATTTAAAGGGGGGGCAGTTCGAATCAAAAGTCCATTCCAAGCTCATGCATACTTGGTTTTTATAGTCGGGTTGAGATGAAGGGCTAGTTTAAACAGAGCCGTCAGCTAGGCGACAGGCAGAAACACTAGAGAAGCCCTTGTGTGGTCGACGGTTTCGTCAAACTCTGACTGTTATAAATGTAATAATATTTATAGCTTTAGTTAGGGGGGAAAATATATGTTTGAGCCTTTATTATTGGTGTGAAACGCTTTGTTGTGTTGGGGGGGGTGGGGTGTCTTTCAAGATGATTTTGTTTTGAATCTCCACACAAAAGCTGATCTTTCCCTTTCTCTCTCACCTTCGCTCAAGATGAGGAGGCTCTTTTTTTCCGTTTTGCTGCTTTCTAATTTTCAAAAGGATTTTTTTTTCTCGATTTGTTTCCCACCAGCCAGCTAGAGTTGCTCTTTCAAGCCGCCACTTTTGAATCCATACATATTTTATCATTGGCCATCTGGACAGATAACTCACCAAGGGCACTCAGGATGCACAAATGCTTCCCCAAATAATCAACAAACAGCGTTGGCTTAGCCTCTCCGAGAGCAGACCTCACTCAACAAAACACATGCCGACTTCTTACCAACATATTGCACAGATATGGAAGCCCACATGGCTGAATTGTTTCAAGACAAAGGCAAGCCTGTAATTATGATACCCTAGGACAAATGGCCTAGATTATCTGAGACCACAATACAGGGATGGGTGTTTACCACTGTGGCCTATGCAGTATAAGAAGAACATTTTTCTAGAACATTCTACCTGACCCTGCGGACAGGTCCATGGTGCTGTCATGACGTGACGGACGTCGAAGGTGACCAGACAAGTCAGTGATGAGGATTTCCATTGACTACCTCCGCCTGCTTTCGAGTTTGCGTCCAGCAACCAGCATCCCCAAGGCCTGACAGATTGGCCAATTAAAAATCACTAATTATCTGTTTTCCCCCCTTTTACCTCTCTGAACCTCGAGAGGGCACCTCGGCTTTGGGCTCCCGATCGATATTTAAAGATTGGAAGCGCGCATTCCCGTGACGGCCCTGCCCGAGCTGTCTTCTTTAAAGCGTGATCGGGGAAGATTGACGGATGGGCGGTTGAAGTTGACGCGGTGGGTAGGGTGAGGGGTGGGGGACGTGTAAGGGTGGGTGAGGGAGGGAGGCTATTTCAGCTCCACTCTGGCAGATGCGAGGGCGTGAGAGCCTTGCTCACAGCCATGGGGAGGCAGTTGCAGCATCAGCAGCAGCAGCAGCAGCAGCAGCATTGGGTGACGATAGCCCATGCTTGACAGACATCAACTTCACATCATGGGAAGCTTCATCTTGAAGAAATGTGGCAAAAGCTATTCCTGTGGGCTCTCAATGTGTGGTTTGCGTGGTGCATGTGAGAATAGGGGAGATGAGGGATTAAACCACACACATACACATACACACACACACACATACATACACACACACATACACACACACACACATACACACACATACACATACACACACACACACATACACACACACACACACACACACACACATACACACACACACACACACACATACACACACACATACACACACATACACATACACACACACACACACACACACACACACACATACACATACACACACACACACACACACATACACACACACACACATACACACACACACACATACACACATACACACACACATACACATACATACACACACACACACACACACACACACACACACACACATAACTGATGGAACATTTTCCTTCACATGTACCAGTGAGAATGGAGAAAAATGGAATGGAAAATAAAGCTCCGGATCGACTGCGGTGGCTGAAGTGGCTAAAATTTAGCCCGTAATTACCAGCCCTCAGAGCACACACAAGTCCCCATCTTGAAAGGGCTTTTCATCACCAAAAGTCAATGTTATCACCATGGCAACAAGAGTGAGCCTTACCATTGTCCCTAACATGGCAGAGGCTGGCTAGCGCACCTGCTATAGCGCCGTTAGCTCTCTGAGAATTCCCATATCAAAACGAGCAACCAGCCTCCACTCCCCCACAACACCCACCACTCCTCGTTTCCAACCCCCGGCTATGCTCACACACTTACAGTGGAGGATGAATCTGCATCCTGGGCACCAATAATGCAGCACTAAACAAATTCAAATCATATTTTTTCTTCAAGTGCCGGGAATGGTCTGAATACAGACAGACATTTACAAAACTCTCTCTCTCTCTCCCGTCATACAGAGGGACACGCACATACACTGAATATGCTTTTTTTTTCTTTTCTTTTTTCCCCCCTCTTCTTTCAGGGTCCCCTGGGGAGCTATTCTATCGTAAATTGCATCGTTTTGAAAAGCAGGACGCCATCAGCAGTGCGGTTCTCACTTCCTGCCAGGGCACCATCCACATAGCCCACAGATGTTTCACTCAAAGGTCCCCAGCAACTATACAACAAATTGTAATGAATGAAAAAAAAAGAGGAAAAAAAAAGAAAAGAAAGCCAACCACCGAACGGGAAGAAAAAAAAAATATGAGGACAAAAAAAAAACTCTTTTCCGTCTTTTTCCGGGGAAGTGTGAAAAAGCCCGGCGGCTGACATTCAGTGCTGCCGATTTGATGTTATTTTTCCTTTTTTTCTAATGATCCAACCAGAAAGCAGGGTCTAGTGACGGCTCCCCCGCTGCGAATGACTGCTCAAAGTCATCAGGAAAATAAGCTTGCCAATCAGTTCCGGGAAAAGACTTAAAATACAGCACTGAGCAGTTTTATCAGTGGGAACATTTCCTATCTCGGATTTAATACCTATTAATTACGCAGCACTACATCAGCAGGTGGTGGTGGTGGTGACTGCCTAGCTTTTTCCCCCTACTGCTCCAGATTCAGAAACTGAAGTAAAGTTTAATGGTGTAAAAAGAAACGGGAGCATCCCACAGTCCCTGGGTCCTGCTGACAAATCGGAAATGTTTTTTTTTTTCTTTTTTTCTTTTTTAATTCGGAATTTGCCAGGATGAAAGAATGGAGAGACGTTGGGGAGCATTTTAAATATGTATGCCCAGATAGACGCGCCTTTGCATTGCTTCCGCGGTGCCAAGGAATAATAAATATTGCCACTTCAAATGCAGGAGCCGAATCCTCCTGACAGCTCTCGCCATGTTCTTTGCTTGTAGTTACCTGGAATAACACCGCATGGAGTTCTGCCCCGGAGGGCTGGGAATTCACCTGCTTCCCTTCACTCTCCATTTCCTGCTCATGTGCAGGTTGCAGGTTTTGTATAAAGCGCGCCAGAGTGAGGCACACTTCACCAACACAATCAAAGCAAACGGAAAAGTCACAAGGTTATGGGGGGAAGGCGGGAGGGAGGTGAGGGAAACGGAAATGATACAGGCTTTCAGGAAAGACTGACATCGATACACACATCCTCATTGCATTGTGTGGCCTCTTGAACCGCCACACAGCTGTGTACACCTGTAGATGTTGTTTGTTGTCCTAAATGGGTCTAAATGGAACAAATCATTGAAAGGCTGGACCTACAACCCTCCTCCCCCCCCCCTCTCCAAAACAGTGAAAAGGAATAGCTTTTCATTCAAAGGGAAACAAGATGATTCCAAAACTCTCTGAGCGTTTGCCAGTCTTTTCATCCCATTTGGCAGCCGACGTGCTCCTGCTTGGAAAACAGACTATGTTTTGCCTCCAAAAAAGACAAAGACAAACCTCCAGGTTCACCATGGTGATGTAATCCTGTAGAGCGAAGGCAGTGTAGTCTTATGCTGGTTAACAGACGAGCTCGCTCTCTAAGAGAGACTGGGAAGAGCCTTTCATGTGGATTCGTGGACAGAGTCCTAAAATGCCGCAGTACCACAGCGTGGCTGATTTGACAAGCTTTCACGAGGCTCTGAAATCATTGGGGCCTTGCAGTTGTTGATAAGTGCTTACAAATCTGTGCTTAAAAATAAAAAATGTCAGCTTTACATAATATGAATTATGCTGTTACACTGCTCAACATCCATAAACTGGGCAGCCGCGCTTTCACCCTGCATGCATAGCTGTGCTTACACTTTGACCTGAACCTTGTATAGCAATTATAGCTATTGCAAATGCATTTGAATGAGAGCAGGCACATGCTAACGCATGAATTCCACTCATATCTGCAGCTACTGTTCAGGAAAAAGAAAAGCTTTTAAGGATCACCTCGTTTTCTAATTATATCTCGCTGTTGCAGACCGGCAAACATAACAGTGAGAGTGAGGCATACTGTAAATTGTTCAATGAAGCCCAAACATTTGATTTTGTTCAGCAACAAACAGCATTAGTATTGTCATCATTTCTCTTGCTTCTGGGCTGGTTGTGTCTGGGTTTTTTTTTTCTTTTTTTTGGTAACTCTCCACCAAATGGAATCCAATTGATGAAATGATACTGGAGTCAACCACTGGGAAAAAGATTAGGACCGAGGAGGGGGAGAGGCAAGCACCACAGCCGGCACTCTCTGCTCCGTTCTTTTCAGCGAGCGGCGTGAGGATGGGTTGGAACAAGCAATGAATGAGTGAGGGGTGGATGGAACATTAATCCCTTTGACCCTTTTAAGGACAGACTGCAGAAGGTCAGTCTCGAGAGATGGATTCCGCTGCCACTGAAAAGCCAGCTTTTGGTACCCAGCCTCGGTTTAGAAATGGAGGCACATTGCTTGTAAACTTCGAGGACGTTGTATTTTTGCTTATATCTTCCCGTGTATGGTATTGTTCTTGTCTTCTCAGACCTGCTCTCCAGTGTACTAAGATCACCTTTAAAAAAGGGGGGAAACAAATAAGGAACAACCTCGACGAGTCGAATGCAACATCTAAAGGTCCCCTGGAAGGTCTCGACGGTCTTTCTATCCCCCTTCCATCCAGACAAACGGGTCAGCACACAAGCCCGGTGTCGCTCCCCTAACACCGGCGGCAGCTGCAGCCCTCCGCCGGCAGAGCTGGCCCCGGCTTCCTCCACAGCTGCCCACGAGGGAGAGCCCAAGTGCTGCTGTCATCCCGAGCAGGCGAGCCCCGGCCTCTCCCTCATAAATCAGCCCGGAGCCCTGAGCCCCGCGGGAGGAGCGCAAGATGGAGTGTGATGGGCTTGTTTTTACAAACAGTAGAGGGGCACCCTAGTAGAGCCACACGGCCCACTGCTCGGCATGCAGTGCAGGGAGCAGCCCTTTCCCCTTCCCCTCCTCTCCTCTCCTCTCCTTTCCCCTTCCCCTCCTCTCCTTTCCTTCTCTGCTCCTCCAGCTCTGTTTCCCTCCTTTCCTCATCCCATTCCTTCCTTCCTTCCTTCCTTCCTTCCTTTCTTCCCACACTCTTTCTTTCCACCCTTCAGCGACCATATTTCCCTTCTGTCTTTCATTCATTCAAATCTGTCTTTTCTACTCACTGTTTCCTCCGTAAAAAGCAGTCATTTTTTAGAGACGGAAGAAGCTTTTTTTGGGTGAGTGAACCTCCAAGGCCCCCCCCCCCCCCCCCCCGCCAACCCCCGGCTCCCCCCCTCAACCCCCCCCCCCCTCCTCTCCTCCATGTGCTCCCGATATTAATTATTGAGGAAATGACTCTCGTCGCGTGGCCTTGTTAGGGCTGTCGTTTGGTTGGCAAGTCAGGGGAGCTCTGGCAGAGCCGCTTCCATTTCTTAGCATTAGTACCAGTCAATTTATCAGGATGTGATTCACAATCTAGTCCCGCCGAGTGGCGGTGAGTGTGTCTGACAGTTAAGTCACTTCGGTAAAAGCTGCGTGGTGATTCCTCGCCGCTCGACGCTAGCTGACGGCCCAAGTTAGTTCGGGGGCCAGCAACCTGCCGTCCTAATTTTTCTTCTCCTCTTTCAGCGACGTTGCTTTCATAAATTACTTTAAAAGGCAATAGTAAATCATTGCCAAGTGTGGCGTATGTTACCCCTACAACCCCCCTTACCCCACCCTTCCTCTTGCCCTGACTGCCTAGCAGTCTCCGCTCCTGCACGCTTCTCGTGGCAGGAGCTGGGGCTAAAGAATGAATCCCTAAACTGGTGTTGACAAACAATGCAGTAGCTTTTAAATTGGTACAAACAGCATCTGTTTAACAGCTGTGTAACAGCACAGAGGGAGGGGGAAAAAAACAAACGCCTCGGCGATGCTGTTTTATAAATCACTTTGTCATCGTGGCGAGCGCTGTTTTTCAGAGGGAGGATGTGCAGGCCAGTGGATGGCTTGATGCTCTGATAATGAGCGTGGCTCACAGTTATGATGACATGCGCTGGTGTGTGTGTGTGTGTGTGTGCGGCCGTCCAAGCCCTGGTACTAATTCTATTTCTCAGCACGACACCTCTTCACACTCCATCATGACTTGGCAGCTTATGTCTCGGGTCGCTTTTTTTAAGTACGCGTGGCAACAGGGCAAACACAAGCTTGTTTTCAATATTGCACTTTTGGGACGTTAACAACACAACCAATAAAAGCGCATATAAAAAATAGACATGATTTAGAAGGCAACCACTGGCAGGTGATCATTAATCAGTAAATTAGCAATCGATAATCGATGGGCTAGCGGTCATGCTGCACAGTCTGGGCTGTAGTGTATCCACTCAAAAATGCCATAAAAGGGGGCCAAACCACTGTCACGCCTCACAACCACCTTTAGGGTACTGGGCCGTGGAGAAGCACTGGGCTCTTCCTGAGGAGACAGTGCATAACGCAGCACTCCACTGCCACCATGTAGCAGCACACTAGCCAGCTAGCGCAGCACGGCTCTCCAGATACCCCTATCTCAGCCTTGCACAGTGCTCGAGCAGTAGGGCGATTCCACAGGGTCAGACCAACCTCTAAGAGGCCTTGGCGAGGAAAGGAGGAGTATTGAGAGGAAGAAAAAAGAAGGGGAATGGGGAAAAAGGCATAAACAGGATTTAGTCCTCTGTCCTTCATGGGTCTGAGGAAACGCAGACCCACTCATTAGTCGAGGGAGAGGAGAGCACAGAGGAAGCTATTGTCATGGCACTCCAGGCCCCAAGTAGCTTTCTAATGGCAGACCTCAAATTAACCTGACAAAGCCCACATCCACAGCGGCCACATACATTGGCATGCACACACACACATACACACACACACACACATAAAGCTCTCCAGCCTATCCGGGCACTGTGACTGCATGTTTTTTTATTTATTTATTTTTCCCCTTTCCCCTGCTTTCCTGTGTGATTCCTTGTTGAGGACATCTTTAAATACACTGTAACAAATACTGTGCGTTTTCTGTGTTTAAGCTTGACCGAGCTATCTCGCTAATTTGCTCGCTAAAACCCTTGAGCCTGAGAGGACCGAGAGGGACGAAGCAGACAGTAAATTACATTGCGAGGGGACGAGCTGGGCTTTGGGGGGTGGTTGCATGGGGGAAGGGGTAGAGAGGCGCAGGGGTAGTTGGGGGGTAGGGACTGTTGGCTGGAGGACGCGCTCATTGGCTGCAGAGGATGAAATGATCTGTGAGAAGCACATTCACTGAAGTCACTGAACCCTGCTAAAATTTCCAGGCAACAGCCTTAGCCATGGCAAGCCTATGAGATCTTTCTCTATTAAGGATTTATATGCTATTTGTAAGAAAAAAAGATCAAACAGCATGCAACCCAAGGAATTCAAGTGTTTTTCAGGGCAGTGATGGCAAAAAAAATAGATATGCGGGTTTGCTTCATGTAGGACTTGTTTTTATTTTTGCCTGTCAACCGGCTGCCTAAAATCTTGCTAGACTATGGCATGCTTCTCTGTGCAGTCTTTAGTTGAAAACAAATATTTGTAAACAATGTAAAAACTGTGGGGTTAGATTTCTGATAGCTCATTAGAGAGAATTGACTCTGTATTACTGTATTCCCCGTTACAGACAGTAGCTATGCTCTTTGTGTCTTATGTTGTGTCTGTCAAAATAACAGCCTGATACTCCACACATATACCTGTCATCATCCATTACAGGCCTCTACAACACTCTTATTGTGATACATTTACACTGTGTGTGTGTGTGAGTGTGTGTGTGTGTGTGTGTGTGTGTGTGTGTGTGTCTTTTCCCCTGCTCTGGTTTTCCAAGGCGCTTGTGGCATTCTGCCGCAACGAAACCAATGCCCAAGTGCCTGTCTGCTGAAGACTGACACAAAAAACCCCACCTGGACACACTGCAACCTGAGCTCAACAAATCAATGTGTCTTCCTTCAACAGCTGGGGCCCCAAAGGCTGGAGCGGAATACTAACGTCTCCAGACTTCCTCTCCCAGCGCGCGGCAGCGAGCACCGAGCACCTTACATAATTAATGTGATGTGCCTTCTCATTCAGGGATGTTCATTCTGTGTCAGCCTCAGCTTTTGTGTTCTGTATTCTGTTTTATCTCGGTGCAGGATCCTGTGCATTCCTCCAATAGACCCCCCCCGCCTCCGCTACCCACCCCACCCCACACACACACACACACACACCACTACCACTGTCATTCCCTCTAAAACACCCCCAACACACACACACACACACACACACACACATTTAATTTTATCCTCCTACTGTAGTTTGCACGGTTTCCGCTGTTCTTTTTCACGTCCCCTTTCACTGCAACTTAAGGCAACACATGGAAGTAGGTCGACGACGGGTGGAAGAAGCATCACGAAGCTGGTTTGCTTCTGCATAGCTTTACTTAAAACGATCGACTGTTGTCCCAATAGAGGGTGACAGTCGTGTGTGTGTGTGTGTGTGTGTGTGTGTGTGTGTGTGTGTGTGTTGGAGAGAGGGTTTGAATGCGGTGGCTTGCTCTGTCAGACGTCAGGGCCCACGCTTCTCTATCTCTGACCAGCGCAGTGCGGCGAGCTGATCCCCCGGAAGAGAGCCGGCTCAGGCTTCAGCGAGGCGCAGTGAACATGACGGACAGGCCTCCTGCTGGGGCAACAGAACCAGCGGTGCTCCTACAACCGCCCGGTGTCAAACCCAGAAGATGGAGTAGAGAAAAAAGTTGGCCGGGGAAGATACGGAAAAGTGGTGGGTTTCCGTGCCTGTGTGTGTGTCTCTCTCTGTCTCTCTCTATGTGTGTGTGTGTGTGTGTGTGTGTGTGTGTTTGGGTGGATGGGTGTGAGTGGGTGGATTAAGAAGGGGTTGAGAGGGAGGGGTGAGAGTTTCTTCTCAACAGGCAACAAAGTTTGGCATCTCCAGACACCAGGGCTCTCTCTCTCTCTCTCTGCCTCTCGATTTTTCACACTCGAAAAAAAAGCCTCCCAACGACACTCAGTTCAACCAGATGAAGACAAACATCGTGCGATTGTTACGCAACTTCCCAGCGGCTTGAGAGGGAGCGGGCGTCTCAGTAAAGCGTAGAACATGAGGGCTGGTAATTGGATTCTCTGTGTCTGGTGCCCACTGTTGGTGGCATGCTGATCTGTGACATTAAATGCCCTTATATGTGACAGGGCAAGCGCGGCAGAGCCGAGCGAAAGTGACGGGTCTCCTGCGCTCAGCGTTCGTCCTGACCTTACGCGCACAACCCCCCCCCCCCCCCCCCCCCTCGTCACATATCTGCCACATGTGTGGTACGGATTCCTCCCAGGGATGATATTTTTGGCCGTGTAGATCTTAAACAACTCAGCATTCGATAAACACAAAGTGTCAGACTGGAGAGCCTCACTACGCCCACTGCATTTCAAGTAAGGACTGTGTGTGTGTGTGTGTGTGTGTGTGTGTGTGTGTGTGTGTCTATAGCGGTGTGTGCACATGTGTAATTTGGGTGGGAGGGGGTGGTCTGTATCAGCCATCTTCAAAGAGCTGGCACAATATCTGAGAAGGGCAAGACATGTCCTTAAGGAAGTCGACGTCACATGAGCTAATCATCTCCTGTGGCAGGATATTAAATTAGACGTCTGTTCCGAGCGAGCGAGGCGCACTGGGTTCAGCTGGAGATTTATTAAGTTTCTCTTTGTTTTAGGCCCCATTGTCGTGCTAATACGAGTGCTCCTCTCTGGAGCTTTTCATTATTGCCATGATCGTCGAGCCTGATAAGAGCACTGATGAAAGAAGAAAGACGGGGGCCCCTCTCTCCGCATACCCTTCCGTGACCCCTGAGGGGGTTGGGAGGCGCGGTGCTTTTGGGGGGTGGGGTGGGTTCTTGGCTATGTGGATCTCAAAGGCCACGGCAGTGCCGCTCCCCTCCCTCCCTCCCCCCTCTGTCCCTGCATCCTGCTCCTCCACCCCACCGTCTTTGGAGCGACCCGCGGTTCACTTTAATGGATGGTGCATGAGGAGCGGAACATCATTAAAAAGCCCATTTTCAATCACTTCCCTGTCTTCCGTTAAACTTAACAGCCATCCTCCCCCATTATGTTTTATCCTCCCTTTTAAAGGGGTTCGGGCAAGAGCCTAAAATCATGAAGGTTAATTGGCTCCACGGAGAACAAATTGATCGAATTCCGTTCTCGTTCATGGAAAACCTTCAAAAGGCAAAAAACAATGACATGGAAATGGAGAGGATAAATATTCTATTGGCGTTACAAAGAATGTGGAGTTGAGTAGAGACTTGGAGGGGGTGGGGGGTGGGTGTAGGGGACTTGGTTTGTTCCAGGGGGAATATAAAGGTTGCATAAACATCGGATGAATATCCCCGCTTTGACGCAGGAAAAAATTTGCACATAAAGGCTTTCTTTTGCTGTATGTGTTTGGGGAGGTGAGGTGGGGGTGGGGGGGGGGGGGGGGGGGGGTCGACTGCAGCCTGCCTTTATCAGTCGCAGTCACACATGCCTTCTGGCAAGGTAGGGGGAGACGCCCCGCATCCACAGGCCTCGACTGATCTCCCGTCTTCTGCCGGGTCTTTAATCTTTCATCAATAGGTGATAATCTGGCCCGGCTGCGGTCATTTTGTGTGGGGGGAAGATAGTCTCGCTGGAAATGGTGAATTTTAACGGGCTGAGCTCATCGGAGCAAGGTGACTGAGGACACGCCGGCGGAGAGAGGTGAAGAGAGGAGAGGCGAGGCGAGGCGGAGAGGCGAGGGGCTGCGTACGATTAAGGCTGCACAGGCCCGGGACACAGGCGGCGGACACTTCCAGCTCTTTCCTGAGGCCATTACAAAAGTGAGCGAGATGTCTTAACATCTGCCTTCATCCATGTTTTATGGATCAGGACTGTGTGTTATACCAGTGTAAGTGTGTGTCTGTGTGTGTGTGCGTGTGTGTGTGTGTGTGTGTGTGTGTGAGAGAGAGAGAGAGAGAGAGAGAGAGAGAGAGAGAGAGAGAGAGAAAGAGAGAGAGAGAGAGTGAGTAAGAGAGAGTCAGAGAAAATGTAACTCTGTAGTTTCCTCGCGAGGTGCAGGAAATCTGCATTCCAAATGATTTGATGATGATAGAGAATACGGTATGTCTAGTGTATGTGCTGAAGGAGTTGGAATCCAGTGTAAATGCGAGCAAACAGGTGATGGGGACGGGAGGGGAATAACGAAGCGAGAGAAAAAAGGATGGAAAATGATAAAAAGAGACCGCAAGAGGACAGGGGAACAGGGAGTAGATAAAAGCAGAATATTTTCTGTGGGGAGGGAACAGCTGTGAAGCTTTAGCCAGAATGCGTGTCAGGGAATGTATGAGAAAGAGGACTGACACACACACACACACACACAGAGACACACACACACAGAGACACACACACACACACACACACAGAGACACACACACACACACACACACACACACACACACACACACAGATTCATTCTTCATTTTAATCTGCCAATCACATTTCCAACGAAATATTCACTCTTTGGCACTTAAGGGTACAGAAAACTTCAGGCGTATTGGCTTTAGGAGTGTGTGGTGTGTTCCATTAGAGCTTGAGAGTAGCATCCACGGTGATCTGAGGGTCTATGACCACTACATCAGACACCTCTGGAGCGGTTTGTGAGTTCATGTTTGTCCACTGTAACTGAACTGTATTCTGTGTTCTGTTGCACAGGCCATTGAGGTTGCACAGGTCATTGCAGAGCCGCTCTCTGGTCATTGTCATTACACCACACCACGCATTCCTCCACCCCCAGCCGCCAGGTGATGCAGTGGATGAGGGGGTGGTAGTGTGGGAGTTGCTTTGAGAGACTGAGTTGAGTCGTGTGTGTGTGTGTGTGTGTGTGTGTGTGTGTGTGTGTGTGTGTGTGTTCGCAAGCGCTCGCCTCCTCTACTCCCCCACCTCCTGGCTTGGCAGCCTGTGTCGCCCTGTCTGATCCCATCCTCGTCACACTGACAGGGAGGTTCTGCTTCGCCTCTGTTTGTGAGGTACTCCTTTGGTTGCAGACAATTGTCTTTTTTTTCCTCCTATTTTCTTTTTATACACCTTTCCCCCCTTACACACATACAACCCCACCCCCCCCACCCCCTCCAAAAAAGAAAAAGAAAAATCAGGATCTAGCTTCGCCTTCCACCAGGTTCCATACAGTATCTTTATTTAGATGCCATTTGAGCAGGAACTGAGTCTCCCCTCTCTCTGTGTTTCTACCTTGAGCCCCTCATTACCCGTGGATAAGGGCCGCCTGTGCTGCTGCAGCACTGGGGCTCAGGATGGGCTGACTGCTGGTTATGTCATGATTAGCGAGCGGACGGATCCTGAGCCTCCGGCCCGGAGATGCCCGTGAGAGATGGCCAGGCTCAGCTCCCGTCCCGAGGCTTGTTACCTGTGGGCTGGCGGCCGGTGAGTGATGCCGGTGCTGGAGAGAGGCCATGCCTCAGGAGAAGCCCAGAAGGGCTGGAGCAGATGGGGCCCGGGGTTGTAATTTGGTGCCGGGGGAGGGCTGCGGTGAGGTGGATGGTGTGGGGGGTGGGGGGTGGGGGTAAGATGGGGGCTGTTTGAAGTAGGGATGGAGGATGAGCGTTAGGTAAGTGGAAACTATGCGCCCTCTCTCAGACTACATCGCTAGTCTTACAATCTGACTGCAGGGAAAGACAAAATCAGGTGCGTTTCTCTCTCCCCCCCTCCTCTCTCTCTTTCACTCTCTCTTTCTCACACTTTGTTCTGTTTTCCAACACCCCTGTCTGCATTTTCTCTCGCTGTCTCTCATTAACCTTTACATACGCACAAGCTTTATTCCATCTTCCTCGCTGTCTGTCTCAATAACACACAAATAGGGCTTAGACTCTGGAGCTGCGAAGCCCATCAAAAACCCCTTTCCGAATATTACCTTCATCTAATCTCCCTTTCTTTGGCTCAGGACACAGCCTGATCCTCGAGCCCCCCCCCCCCCCCCCCCCTCATATGCGGGGCGAATCGGTAGCGAGTCGCACACGTGTTGAAACAAACAATTGAGATTCGGTTGGTGTTTTTTTTCCTCTCCTGCAGGAGAGATGATTAACACACCTTTTTTTTTGATGTGACGCCATGAATAAGCAATGGAAGCTGTGGCGGCGGCGGCGGCGACGGCAAGTGAGCGGGCGCGTTCCATTTTCGACTGCTCAACCGGGGCTGCGGTGACTGTTTGCGAAAATGAGCTGTCAGAGGAAGGCTCGCAATGAGATACATCAGCCTCATTCTCGACCCTGGAAAATAATGAACTGTTCCTATTTCTCCCTCTGATATGTTCAATACGCTATCCATAACAAGTGCACTGAAGATAAGCAGCTCTCTCCCGCTGATTAAATGCACAGGGAAGGGGGCTTGGGAGAGATGATGGCGGTTCTAGGGGGGGGGGGGTGCTATTACTGCCGTGCTGCCGTGAGTCATGTGACCGGGGCGAAGACGTTCTGTGTTTGTTGTGTTGTGCTCAGGGCGAGGCCCTTCTTTTCCCGATGAAATAAAAGAAGAAAATGAGACACCACAAAACAAAACAAGAGGGGCTCACGCAGAGAAATCTTTAAGTAAGGTCAGTTGGCAGAGAGCGTTCATGCGAGTACTGCGGAGAGGAGAACGACATCAAAAAGCAGAGCCAGGCCAATATGTCATACTGGAGGTTCTATTTTAGGAGTGGGGTTTTATATCATCATAGTAAAAAAAAGTAATGAAATGAAATGAACTCGATTAGGTCAAAACACGGCCTTACATTACTGGCCCCTTTAACGATGATGAGGGAGGCATGGGCCTCGCTCAGCCAGGAACGCCATGTGAGTAGCATGTGCGATTCAATCAAATGTTAATATTTATTTCCAATGCAGTCAGCTCCCTTGATGCATCCATGGACGAAGATGCAGAGATGCGAGAAGAGAAACACTCCTACCTGTCATGCTTGTCTCTCTCCTCCCTCCCCAACCCCACCCCAACACCCCCCCCCCCCCCCCCCACCTCACTCAGCTTTAAAAATATATCTTTCCTCCTCGAGACTCCTTACTACAGTCTCCAAGCTCAGCTCAGCTCAGCTCAGCTCGCAGGTTGTCAACACGGTGCTGTTTTCTCTCTCGCCGCCTTGATTCTGACACCTGTCAGCATTTTCATTAGTAGATCAGAGGACGGAAAACTCCAAATGCTCCCCAGACTGAATTTAGGGCAAGGCGCCGGCAAACTGACATGCCGTTCACTCCACCGCCGTTCCTTTCATTCAGCGAAAGAGTGCGAGACGCAAGTCACTTCATTGGCAGTTTCGAAGTTTTTTGCGAGTGTGGGTTCTCTGCATCTCTGTCTGTGTATCTCTCTCTTATTCTCTCTCCATCTTGAACTTTCTGGCTTCCTTTATTTTCTGCACATTGAGGGGGGTTTGTGGGTTGGGGAGTCAGATACTCCCTGAGATGCAAGAGACAGGGAGGAGGACAAGTGGAGAAATAATAAGAGAGAGAGAGAAAAAAAAAACTCCATTTGAAATCAATTAGGAGCAGCGGGGCCCTGGTGGCTGATCCGACGACGCCGAGCAGCGCGAAAGTCCCGAGGCGGAGAAGGAGGAACACGCCCACGGGGACTGATGGATTGATGAGGAAAGGACTCGAGAGAGAGGGGGAGACCGCCGACGGAAACACGCCCGTACCCAGCAGCTACAAATTGAGCCACCGCTAGTCCTGGTGGAAACCCATAGGATGAAAGCCAGAGGGGTGGAGGAGAGAGAGAGGGAGAGAGAGAGGGAGAGGGAGAGAGAGAGAGAGAGAGAGAGAGAGAGAGAGAGAGATATCTTTATGGTGACAGCGAGCTGCTTGGCTGTGGGGAGGGAGCCTGCTGTTTCCCCCAGCAGCCCTGACAATAAGGATCTTTGGAGAAAGACAAAGGGATGCCCGCAGACACCATTCCATTTGCACAAGAAATGCCTCAGCACCTTTGATTGCTGCTGTTGCTGAAGGCAGCAGTAAAAGAGGGTAGGGGGGGCTTTTAAAAAGGGGAGAAACAGCCATTCTCCATATGTCAAAACACTGCAGCCTCAAACCCTCACATCTGCCCCCGACTCTTGCAGTGCACCAGACAGACTTGCTGCATTTTCTTTGCCTGTGGTCTGTTTATTTCCCCTACACGCAGCATGGCACGAATAAATAAATAAATAAATGCAGAAATGCCTCAATGCACACTGTGCTGAACTCGCAGGTGTGGGTCGTGAGGCTATTCCTACATATGCATTGTGTTTGCCTGCTCCTGAGAGATTTCTTGAGCTATTGAGTAAAAAGACGAAGGATAAGGGAAGGAAATGGACAATGGTAATAGATTCAAAGTGCTATGTGGCGGAAAGCACGTTCCACTGTGAGAACATGAAGCCTCACAAGTGGCCATTTTCCCCCCACGCGACTCAGATTCCCACACTCCGTCTCACAATGGGGAAACCGGGGGTGGGGGTGCGCGTCTTACGACAGCAGTAAATCTACGCTCCCCTGTGTGAACGCCACCTTGACGTGGCGCTGTGAGAACAGTAAATATTTGCACTGCAGAGGGGGCCTGGGGGACGTGTACATTGCTTCCCACTCCGGTCTGTTCCTTCTTTCCTGCCTGCCTGCCTGCTGTTTGTTTCCTCCTTGCAGATACCAGCAAAATAACAACAACGAGCCAGTGCATCAAGATCTTTGTCCTTTGGCAACTGCTGTGTAAGGTTATTTCCTCGCAACAGAACATGCCAAAGAGATCTGAGGTACTCCCAACGGTCAACTAACTGGCTCCAGATGATATACATTTTCTTTCAGTTATTTCTAGTTCACTTCAAAAACACACTGTTACGCAGAAAAAAAAAAAACATTTGCCATTTGCGGTTTTTTTCAATCTGACCACATTCCAGTATACATACACGCTATACACAACGCTGCCTCGTCTCTTATACCTCATGATCAGTATTTCCAACTCACAGCTGTTAGGCTGCGACATATTCAATTGAATACCACTCCTACTACCACTTCAGGATTGGTGGGCCCATCATGCATACTGCGTGTGTAATTAGACTATAGAGAAAAGCAATGGTAGGACGGTTCCATTTGCCATGTCATTACATTTCTGCACGTGTAAGGGCCTTTGGTCAATTCATTTTACAATTATTAACAAGGCCCATTATGGACGAGCCTGTACGCTGACACATGGACTCCTTTAAAGACAATGTGACGACGAAGTCGAATGGAGCCATTTGCCTTCTCTGCTTCTCTGCACCATGTTCCCTTTTGTTTCCATTAGGAGAAATGGCCTGATGCTGAGCTGTAACAGGGACTTGAAAAACAGCGCGATAAACATGTATCACAGGCCCACCAAATTGTATTACCATCCGAGGCTTGTCACTGTCTAATGGCATTTGGTCAAAAATAGTGTCCGACTCTCTGCGGAGCCATTGTTCTCCGCACTTATCATCGCCGATGCTTATTTTCCCGCTCTGTGTTTTTCTACGCGTGTGCTGGTCTCGGCGGCTAACTGAAAAACAGCTCCTCGTATTGAGAGCTAATGAGCAGAGCCGACGCAGAGAAAGCCCCATTCATTCTCCAATTCTGTCCTCTGCTCTCCTCCTCATTGTGTCCAGTGATTGGCCAGAACCGAAAAGTCCTGTCAGCACACATCTCACAGGCGCTGGTATTTCTCTACTAGAGAGATTATACAGGCCGAGGCAAAAGTCGCTAATTATTGTTCATTAGTGTCCAGCACAGTTAAGGCAGTGGTGGCAGCAGTGCCTAAACGCTGAAGATCGCAACAGTGCCAGCCATTTTGGATAATATATTCACATTGAAAATGTGTGCCATTTCTGGAGGGAAGGGACCTGAATGTGTGGTTCAGAGGCAGAAGACTGCTCATGGGTCACCTGGGACCTCAACTGTCAGGTATCCATCCATCCCATGATTCCTCTGAAATAAGAAATGGTGACTAGTTAATTAGCCAAGTGAAGTTGCCACAGGGGGACATGAGGGGCCTCCAACGAGGAGGCTAATTGGTACTCCTGCCAATTCTGTATGGTTCGGGACATGCCCGAGAAAAAAAAAAAAAAATCCTTGTCTGATGAATAATTTCGTAGCTGTTAGCACATTTCTCACAAGTGTGTGATTTATTTTGTTTTGTGCCTCTCTCATTAGACTGTTTCCCTCCCTCAGCTGGTCTCCACGCGCCGCAGAATACGTTGGATAAGCTAAAAGCCACGAGAACCATGAACCCGAGCTGGCCATGATTGATTAGGCTGGCCATGATTGATTAGGCCCATACAGCAGACTACAATGCCTCCCTCCACCCCCAAAAAAGAAAGAAAGTTCATTTTTTTCTTAATTTTCTCAATCCTTTTTCCCTTAGTTGAGTTTTTTTTTATTTAAACGGTACACAAAGGGCTGTTTAATTCAACAGCTGTTGAGTTAATCAAAGGGATTAACTATATTTTCTCATTATTTAGATATAGCTATTTCTACGAATGAAGGCCTATTGTTTCAGATACCATAGGAAGGAATTACTTCATTTCTGCCACTATAAAGCACTTGGCTCTTGATGGCTCAGTACATTCAACACAACGTCATCCTGGCAGTCTCCCATCCCACTGTAACCCTCCAACCCACCACTACAAACAAACCCCCAATTAGATATTGAGACTCTTCTATGGCCCCCCCCCCCCCCGACACCACCACCACCCCTCAGTGCAGATACAGTAAGTGGCAGCGGTAAAGAGCCAACATGACCCCCCCCACCTCCCCCCCTGATAGTCTCCTGCCAGCGCATCGGATGTCTTTTTTAAACGGGGAGTCAAAGAAGAAACATCAACATTAATTCCCCCCTCTAAGTGATCGGCTGTGAATAATGCATGAGGGAGCCATTGCAATATGCAGATCTGCCCACCTTCCACCTTTGCCAACCTAATTGCCGCCACTCAGGCAGCTCTGGAGTGGGCTGCGCGCCTGCGGGCAGTTGCCGGCAGACGTGGTGGACGACCAACAGTCGATAATGTTAGTGAGCCCCGAATCAAAGGGGTACTGGAGTGAGCCAGATCTTTCTGCATTAGCCAGGGCACATCAAAGTGTGAAAGGCACAGAGGTGTGAGTCCAGCTAAAGCGGACCTGATGTTGAATCAGTGAACCGGCTGAAGTATTGGACTGATCACAGCATGCTTTAGCGGGCTCGCGCAAGCATGAAAAAAGAGGAAGAGGAGGAGGAGGAGGAGGAGGAGGTTTGCTTACCGTGGTCTTGTAGGTGGCTGCTGTTAGGCTGCACAGTCATATTGAGGACCTCGTTGACGGCCGTGTCGTGGTAGTGGCCTCGCTGGACGTCGTGCTCGCTGTCAGTCTGGTCACTCTCCTCGTGGCCGCTGTCCTTGAGGCTGTTGCCCTCCAAGTCTTTGAACGTTGATGTGCTACGGGGAGAGAGAAGAGAGGGATGAGGGTGGGAGTGATTTACTGTCACCTTAAATTCTAGCAGACGTTCAACTTCTCTCTCTCTCTCTCTCTCTCCATCCTTCCCTTCTTCTCTCATCCCTTCTCTCTCTCTCTCTCTCTCTCGTCCTTGTTGCCTCACTACCTTCTCCGAACTCTGCAGTCGGCGCTTCGATTTCTCGAGGGAAAAAAAACTCCTCTACTGACGTAGTTTGTTTACTTTTCTATTGATCAGTCTGAGGTCAGATGTCAGGGTCCATTTCACAATGTGCGCTACTGCAGGGCTGCAGGTTAAGAGCAAGGGAGCCTTGATTTCAGACCTTACTGACACAGAAAACTGCAGGTTTAAAAAGAAAAAGATGAATGACAGCAAAGCCACCATTGATTTGCAGGGAAACGTATGATGAAACCACAGCTTAGAGACAGCAGCTCTTTCTCGAGGCCTGGACATTAGTCATAACTGCCGTGAAGAACTACTAGACTAAGGCTAAACTGTGTCATATCATTTTTTTTTTTTTTAACATTCTATTTCGTTTCTTGTCTCGGGTTAGGGACATTCTATCCCTCCGCTGCCGGTGACGGCGCGTGGAAATTGAAAGCGCTGCATTTCTCGTGACTTTGCCATCACCTCTTTCGGGGGACTTCCTGCGAGTACCGCAGGAGGATGGAACATGAGTGCATGTCTCCTTGTTGCTCTGCAGGTGGAGACGTGCGTCCCCCTAGCTCCCCCCCCAGCCCAGACTGCAGCGAGCGGGCGGGCGGGCGGGGCGGGCTGGGCCGGGGTGGCGGTGGTGGTGGCGGCGGAGGCTCTCTGATGTTATCAGCGTAATTGCACCTGTCCCGGACCACAGGCACTGTGGGGTTCCTGAGGGGATTTCTTTGTCGTGCTCAGCTCCAGCCGCCACATGAATGGCCTTTGTTTGTATAAACACAGGGAAGCCTTTCAGAGGGGAAATTGGCATAATGGCCCCCTCCGAAAAAAAAGAGGAAAAATGCAAGCCTCAAAGATGAGAGGACGGGGATGGTTCTGTCCCAAGCTCCAGGTAAGAAGCAAATTACTGGTCTTGGTGCGGAACCCAGACTCAAAGCCCCTTGGCCTTTCTCAGGGGGTTTGGGGGGGTAATTGGCAAGAGGGGGGTAATTAGAGCTGTCTTCACCCCACCCTAACCAAAATCCAGGTTCAGGTTAAGCCAGGAATGCCGCTCGATCCTCCAAGTCACAAAGAGGTCCTTCAAAGCTAAGCCTTTGGCCTCCATAAAACAATGAGGGGGGGGGGGGGGGGCATTATCTCAGCCGATGTCCTCACAAAGATTAACTGTGTTTTCTGCACATATTTGGAAACATTCCGCAGTTACTTAAAAATGTTCTGAGGTTTTCAGTCTTCAGTCTTTATTTTGACGTGTGTGCACTGTTGCATGCCAACTTGAGATGCATTCGTTTTAGTCTAAGTAGCAACATGATCAAGATAACATAGAATTATTAATAGTTTCCAAAAAGAGCTTTTAAAATATTGAATTGAAAGGAGATTGTAAACTCCCGTGGAGACTTGATGCAGAGGAAGTTGTAGAGGAAGAGGAATTCCTAATATGCGGTAGCATAATCTAAACACGTAAATATCATTATAAACAGAAATATTCTGAACTTACCTTTTAATCAGATGTGCTCTGCTGTTAACATAACTGGAGTCAATGGTATAATTCTCAGTCTGTAGAAAAGATAGGGAAGGAGAGTGAGAGAGAGAGAGGTTGTGGGAGGGAGGGGGGGGGGGAGAAAAAAGAAAGAAAGAGAGAGAGAGAAAGGAGGAAAGAAAACAGAGATGCATTTAATTACATAGGGACCAAAATAATGTTACCGGTAATTGCCTTTCAATTGAAATGTTATTTTACACAAAGGCCCCGGTGAGCTGCCTCAGCTTTCAAAGGCACAATCCATTCTCTTTCAAAGCACATACAGCCAACTCAGAGCAGAGTGGCACAGTGGACCGCCACACCGCCCCCTCTCTCCTTCCCTCCTTCCCTCCATCCCCTTCTCCTCCATATTCACTCAGACCAGTCTTCAAAATGGAGTCATTAGGGAGAAGCATGCACCAGGCAAAAAAAGAAGGAAGTAGGAGAGATGGAAGAAGACAGAGGGAGAGAGAGAAGAGGGAAGAGGAGAGAGGGAGATAGGAACAAAAAAAAAAAAAGCCTTCACTGTTTTTTTAATGAAGTATTTTTCACACCATTTTTGAGAGGATATTAATATATAAATATTAAATAAATAAATTTAAGATGGGAGAAATTAACAGCATGCCAGGGGATTTTTAACTTTGCAAGTGCAGATGAAAAGGCTCGTAGAATATGCATACGATGGGTATCTGACCCACATTGAAGATGGGAGTTCAAAGGCATCTCTCGCCGTCAACACTTTTCCTGCATTCATGGGAGTTTCGCTTTTTTTTTTTGCTGGCGAGCAATGGGGTGGAGAGGGCCTACAGTGGTCAAAAAACGCAATTACTGTAATTAACTATTAGCACGGAGGCTATGTACACCACAGTACGCCGTGGGAGAACATGGACGCAGGGGTGGATGCGAGGAAAGATGGCTTTTTTCCCCCAGTCAGATGGAATGAGGGATAAACAGAGGCTCGGAATTTCGCTAAGCTGTAGACGTTTCTCCTCCAAGGAAAAGCCCACCGTGTCTGTCGAGTTCAACTTTTCCGATTTTCAGACGCGATTAAACACACATAGGCTCCCACAGGGGAGGAGTGCTGAAATCTACCCATCACAATAACACAATAAAACGACTAAGAAAAGAAACATCGAGACGATCGGTCAAGGTGTAGTGTTGTCAATTATTCATATGGATACCACAAGGCATGGCTGTTCCCCAGTTTTTGAACACAGACAAGCACTCAATCGCAAGTAAGACACACACACACACACACACACACACACACACACACAGACACAAATGCTCTCCCTTTCATCCCTGTTAATGGGGAGCAGGTTTGTATTCTCCACAGTGCAACCTCCGCAAGCGTACACACACAATTAAAAACATGAGGCGAGCGCAGGTGGAGTGAATTAATCAGAGATTTCATTCCTCAGATCAACGCATGAAAGCCCGCAACGGAGAGAGAGATAGAAAGAGACAGACAGAAAGAGAGAGAGAGAGAATGCATCACACTGTTGACAGTGTGTTTGTTATTGTCCCCTCAACAAGTAACTACCGCTGACCTGTTCTGGTCTTTAGAAAAATGTGACAGACTGTTAATGAAGGCTGAGAGAACGTGTGGTGAAAGAACCCTTTGGTGTTTGCTGCTCCATTACTTCGGGCATCAACAACACAAGTGGTGCTGAATTAACACTTCATCAGTGAACATATTTCCATAGTCCCATCGTCTTATTTGTGGGCTGTAAAAAAGAATCATGCTCATCTCACAAGAACTAGTTCAGTTCTGGAAGTCTGAACATCTATCGTGACCTACAAGGGAGACATCATGTATGGTGTTACCTTCCCCAGTTTGCAATTAACCCCCACAGCAAGATAATATTTTAATTACCAACAACGGGGATACAGACCACTGATTGAGATTTGTGTGCTTGCGACGCAATCTAGACCCCATGAAGGGTCCAGTGAACACCATACCTTTTTGTCGCAACACTAATTAAACCTCAACTCATTGTTATCAGGGAGATAATTTGTAAAAAGCCATTTTAATTAACATTGTATTAGTGAACCTTAATTTAGAGCATACACTGTTTGTTCGATGCGTGACTCACAAGGTAACTTGTCTCTCCCTTTGTTCCTGTCCGGCTTGAGTCCATTAATATCAAAGTAATTGGCGTAGGCAATTATTTCCTGGGGTGCACGTGATATATAAATATATATTTCAAGTTTTTCCCCGCTTGTCTTTCTTTTTTTTGTGTGTGGGTTGAACATGGCACCTGTGCTCTACTTTGGTCCCAGAGTGGACTCATTACGGAGCCACTGCTCTTGAGCTACAGGGGTACCCAGAGATGGAGACTAATGAACGGGTGGACTGGGGGGAACAACTTCATTAAAGAGACAGTATACAAATCTACCCCACAAACTCAACCCATCCCTACCCTAGGCACACGTGAGCAGCGATCCGTAATTGCCCTACAAGGCTGGCTCTACTTTTGCAAGGCTTCTCCCGGGGGGGGGGGGGGGGGGGGGGCACTGAGAGATGTTGGGTAGGGGCCTCTAAGGCTGTAATCTCTCTTTCTTCCCCTTCGGTGACATTTTTATATGTGCCATAGTTGTCCTTCACCAGGGAGGCCCCTTGTCAAAGCTCCTTACATGGTTGAATTCACCAAGCAACCCAACCAGATTTAATTCACCTAGCAACCCAACCAGGTGCTGAAAAAAAAAGACTTTCTCTGCTACTAATGATGGCACCACAGACAAACAAAATGTGTTTCTAATCAAATCTGTATCGGTTGAAGAGGTGCCATAACACAAAACACAATATGTCACCTAACTCTGAAACTGTTATGGTTTTAACTGCTAACACCATAAGGGCATAACCTTGTTTTGCAAGCAGGAAGCATCTCGAGCCGTACATCCAGAGCATTAGTGGCTGCTTCCTGTAAAGAAATGTATTGTATGGCTTCCCTCTTGGGCCACTATCAGATGGGGAGGGCATGTCAATAATTCTTCCTCTGAGATTGGGTTTCGGGGAGGAGGGTGGCAGGAGAGGAGGAGGAGGAGAAGGAGGAGGAAGAGGTGTGTGTGTGGGGGGGGGGGGAGCGAAGGCCGCTCAGCTACTGCGAGGCCACCGCAAATGGCCCCTTAATCAGCTCCTACAATGTGTTGTTGTGATCCGAACGGCCCCGCTGTGGCAGCCGGCGTCACTCAATCCCCCCCTAATTATTGTTCCGTTTCAGATGCTCCGCACCGGAGAGGGCCCAGCGGGAGTAAATCATAAAGCAATGACTGACAGCCTGCCACCACCGTGGGCCGGGTGGAGCGAGAGAGAGAGGAGGGGGAGAGGGGCTCCGACAAAGCCTTCACCCGGCCGGGCAGCCGGCCTCCTGCCCCAGCCTGCAGAACTCACAGTTCTCATTGTAACACAAACACACACACACACACACACACACACACACTCACGTCTAATGTAACAGCTCCCCTCCCATCATACACACACACACACACACACACACACACACACACACTTAAGTATGTCCGCTATAACCCTCTCCTCAACATCCAACCAGCACCTCACCCCACCCCAAACCCTTGGCCTGCGTTGAGGGCACTGGAATCCTCGGGCTCGGTGCAGCAGCACAGGAGAGGAAAAGCAATCTCCTTGCTTAGCCGCTGCCGTGAGATTTGATTTGCCTTCCTCCCAGCGTGACAATTGGTTCCATAGTCCAGACACAAGAGTGTGTTTTTTTTTTCATTGTGCCCAGGCTCCTCTGCCAGCGAACGAGGGAGGGGGTGAGGATGGAGGGATAGAGAGAGCGATGGCAGGAGGGGGTGAACGGTGCGTAAGTGCAGAGGAAGTCCGCAAGGTGCCAGGGAGGAAAGAGGGAGTGAGAGGGGGGAAAAAGCCACTTGTCACACTTCTCCGCCAATTTATGCATCATCTCTGGTGAGACTGATACATCAGCCAATACAATTACACTTCCATTTTCACATGGAGGGATGCATCAAATTAAAGACTAATTTAAGCAGCATGCTCCGACAGCAAATTATTAATTATCAGTCTATGCCCTTGTTTTCTCCGCAATAGATAAAATGCCTGTTAATTCTCCTATTAATTCAATTCAGAGAGCAAAACACTTAACTCTAAGACTAAACCTTGTTCAAATTTGCTTGGAAATAGTGTGTGTCTGATGGAGACGTGCCTGGAACACAGAATTCAGCGCACTAGCCTGGGTTTTTGCGGACTCTTTCGCAGGTTTTTCCCTTGTGTTGGGAAGGCGTAAACATCGTGGCCAGCTAAAGCCTTCACATCTCGGAAAACAGCAATTTGAGTGTCACTTCAGTTGGCTTTCAAAAGAAGTAGAAAGAACAAATCGAATAAGACAACGAGACCCTAAACAAAAGCCGACTGGCATGCCATCTCCTCATTTTACTGCCCGATTGGTGTTCACAGTTTCATTACGGAGCTGGTTCTTGACTCATCAGAGGGTTTATTCATGTGCTGTCCCTTGAGCCTGGGAAGGAAATGGCCCACATAATAAGGCCTGTTGTTCATGTGTTCTTCCCGAGGAAGGGCCCAGCCAGCAGGGTTCAGAGCGAGGAGTGTGTGTGTGTGTGTGTGTGTGTGTGTGTGTGTGTGTGTGTGTGGGGTGGGTGCTGTGCGGTGGGGACTTGAGGCGCTGGAGATAATTTCTAATTATAAATAACAGAGCTCATATTGCCTCGATATGCTTGGCTCCACTCGCCATGTCTGAGGCTTTGTTTCGCACGTGATGGAACAGACGGGGGGGCTCTTGTGTTGGGCTCTGTGGTGGTGGCGGAGATCTGAGATCCCAGCGTGGCTCTTTTGCATCGTGTGTGTGTGTGAATGTGTGTGTGTGTGTGTATGAGAAGGCTAGAGAGTCTGGGTGTGTGTGAGAGAGAGATAGAGAGCTTGGTGTGGTGTGCCGGCATGTGTTTTTGTCTTAATCCTAAATGCATCATGTCAGGGTCACATTTCTACAATCCGAAAAACAAAAAAAAAACCCACTCGCTTCTACAGACATCTCTATATTTCTGCCTCTCACTGTTCCAAACAAAGTCAGTGCTCCTGTACACGCCCACAGTTTTTCTGTGCCAACGGTTTGGCATGCCCCCCCTCTGTCACCCACTCGGGGGTGCCCGTGGGGCACCTCCATGCCTTAGCACCCTGTGTGGCACCCATGGCGGCAGGGAGAGAGAGAGCGGGAGAGAGGGGGGGAGAGAGAGAGAGTGGGAGAGGGACCACCGACTGCCGCCAGACTCAGACGAGCAGTGGTGGCACCTGGTGGGAGTGGATTTAGGTCCGCTTAAAGCAACACGGCGGGCGGACACGCTCGTCAGCGCCAGCCCCTCGATTACTGCCTTTCCCATAGATCCTCTGCCATCTGCTAGATTATAGATTTCCCTCTCCCTTTTCCAGAACTGCAAGGCCCCTCAGGGAGGATCAGCACTGAGAAAGAGAGAGAGAGAAAGAGAGGGAGAAGTGTGAGTGAATGTGTGTGTATGTGTGTGTGTGTGTGTGTGTGTGTGTAGGTGTGTGTGTGTGTGTCTGTGTGTCTGTGTGTGTGTGTGTGTGTGTGTATGTGTGTGTGTGTGTGTGTGTGTGTGTGTGTGTGTGTGTGTGTGTGTGTGTGTGTGTGTGCGTGTGTGTAGGGGTGTGTGTGTGTGTGTGTGTGTGTGTGTGTGTGTGTGTGTGTTGGGGAGGAGGTGGGGTGGGGGTTGGGGGGGTTGAAGGAAAGCCCAAGGCGCGCCCCCAGTTCAGAATGAGATTACATTTTCTATTTCTGCCCTAATAGGGGAGTGGTGATGAATATGAGGACTTGTTACTATTTAATACCAAACGCCCGCCTAACAAACACAACTGATAAGTAATCAATCGCTACGGGGGTTGGCACGTTACCCCCCAACCCCCCACACACACACACACATACACACACACACACACCACCGCCCCCAGCCCACCCCACCTATGTGACAAATAAGCTGTCAGGTCGTGGGTCTCATTTCACTTCATCTCCCGAACTCAATTTCCCCTCCTGTGAATCCATCTTACTGTGAACGTGAGGTAGTTCAGCAGTGCGAGAGCCTCCATTGCCCTGAAACTCCCACACGCATTAATGAACCCAACCCAGATTATCCAGGCATTTACTTTTTTTCCCCCCTCCTATCCCCACAGTGTATGCGTATGAATTTTCACACAGGCCCGTGAAAGCTCTATTGAAACGTCAGGCTTCTTGTGATATATTTACACGTACGTACTCACACGTGGATGCCACCCTGGTGCACTGGTATATTTATGTTATTTTTTCTCCCTCTTTGTCTCTAAAAGAACACAATGTAGACAAAAGCCCTAAACACAATGCCCCCTTCCTGATCCGTTCCCTCAGTCGATTCTTCTTCCTGCGGTGGGTGACCTATTTTTTTAAAGCACGTTTTTTTTTTAAGGAGCAAACAATCGCAATGTGCTAACTAAGGGGAAATGGCGGCGGGCATCAGGGTATTTCCCACTGTCTGCATCTGCGTTCGAGAAAAAAAAAAAAAAAAAAAAAAAAAGCTACGAGCCCAGCGAGACTGTGCTCCGGTGCCGCATCCTGTAATAGACTCCATCAGACTGCCGGGGCCAGAGTCGCCCAAGCAACAGCGAGTTGATCAATTATACATACATTAATAGCAACGGGATTAAAAATGCATGAGCCACCAAGCTACGTCAAAGTCATCCCTTTTAGCGTTGATGAAGAGATTTTAAATAATAGGCCCGCGGCCCGTGGCCCCTTAGTTCACCAGCTGTGTGCGTGTGTGTGTGCGTGTGTGTGAGTGTGTGTGTGTGTATAGTTGTTATCAAACTGTCACTAAACACCTAGCCCCAAAAGGGTGTCTGGTTTCAGCGTGTGTAAGTTCATTGTGAGGCGTGTGGGTGGATCTCTGTGAGGGCCTGTGGCGAGGGCGAGAGGCTGGCACTCGGAGGCAGCCTCCTCTGGGAGCAGGAGGTTATCTGCGGACATCGCAGAGCTCCACAGCCTCTGTGTCATCTGCACCAAAAAGTAAAGGCAGACAGACAGACAGGGAGGGGGAGGGGGGGGGGGGGGGTCAGAGACCTGTGGTTAAATTTGAAACCCATCCCAGGCGAAAATCCTGTGTGTGTGTGTGTGTATGACTGTGTTTGTGTGTCAGTTTGTGTGTGTGTGTGCGTTTGTGTGTGTGTCTGTGTCTGTGTGTTTTTGTGTGTGTCTGTGTGTATATGTGTGTTTGTGTGTGTGTGTGTGTGTGTCAGTTTGTGTGTTTGGTGTGTGTCTCTCTGTGTGAGTGTGTGTGTGTGTGTGTGTGTGTGTGTGTGTATGTGTGTGTGTGTGTGTGTGTGTGTGTGTGTGTGTGTGTCAGTTTGTGTGTTTGGTGTGTGTCTCTGTGTGTATGTGTGTATGTGTGTGTGTGTGTGTGTGTGTCTGTGGAGGTGTGTGGGCGTACACATACACACATGCTTGCACCGGTAAGTATTGAGATGCCACACAATATTGTCCAGGCTGTTTTAGTGAAATCCTGAATAATGCAATGAGATTAAGATTTACGGTTTTACATACTTAAAAAGGGGGAGGTGGGGGGGGGGGTGATGGAGAGGAGGGCGGAAATAAAACTTGGCTATCGCATGGCTTTTTCAAAGGATAAATCGGCTTACTTTCCTTTAAGCCCGTGGAACCTAATCAAACTCAATCGCGATGATGTTCTGGAGGCTGTCCCTTGGGATTTTTCTTTAATTTGGATGTCAGAATGGGGGGGGAAGTAAAGGAGTGAAGAAAAGAGTGGGACTCTCACATTAGTGCACCTCTAAGCCCGTGCCAGGTGTCACAGGAGACAGGTAAGAACTGATTCCATGAGCAGAGAGCCCTGAACGGCCCAATCAAAGGGACTACAGGAGCATTAAATCCACCCAGATTTAGGGGGGCTTCTGGTTCTCCCCCCAGACTGGCATGGAGGTTCTCCCCGCCCCGCCCCTCCCCCACTCCACCCCACTCCACTCCACCCCTTTCCAAGTGAATTAGTGGCAGGGATTTCGGAGGGCTCCTCTCAAATGTAACCTGTCAGTTAACCAATTTAGAGATGGGGGCCAGTGTAATTTAGCGTACAAAACTCTCTCTCTCTCTCTCTATCTCTCCACTCCTAATCCAAAGCTTTAAAACGGCACAACTTGTAGCATTTTGGATGTATTTTTAGGAGCAATAATCCAACGTACTTACCGACCAAAGTGCTAACTGACTACTGCAACCGATGATTAAAACTGAGCGAGACAAAGCTAAATATAACACCCCCTATAACACGCCCTTTCTAAAGGCTCTTCCTAAAGTGGACCAGAGCACCTTGTGAGCCACTCGCCATCCTGTCTGCCCCACTACGCCTAAACCTGATGGAGTAAGAGAGCACCATTACATCGATGTACGAGCAGACAGTATGGAGGTCCTGTGGGGAGTCGAAAGGGCCATCCATTCTGAGACTGCCATTGTTATGAGAGTATATCAAGCACTCGTCTGAGACTTTGATCCAAAATAATGATATGGCACCTCTGGGTCTGATGGCCCAAGTATCCGTCAGCACTGCTGGGACTTCTAATGGACCTCCACCCCCACCTCCCCCATCCTCCATAAAACACCACACTCCCACTCCACATAGCCCTTCCTATTTCTGCTGCCATTTCATTTCCTTCTTTGCTCTCTCTTTCTCTCCCTCTCTCTTTCTCTCTCTCTCTCTCTCTCTCTCTCTCTCGCTTTCTTGACTGAGACCTGGCGCCTCCCATCCCGATGACAAGGCATCTTTGTAGGCTGCTCCTTTAGGAAAGTTCTTTATTTATTTCTATATTTATTTATTAACGCAGGGCGGAGATTTGCAGCCTCTCGTTGCAGACTGCGTGGCTCCGGCAGAGTGCGAGCGGATGCACTCACTCGCTGAGATGGATTGAGCCGCTCGCGTTATTGACATCCTTTAATCTGACATGCGGTAACAGATGAGTCACACACACACACACACACACACACACACACACACACACATACACATACACATCGACATAAACACGGTCAGATGCACACCCCCTCTGATGGAACGAAAGGAAAAAAGGAAGACAAAAAAAAGCAAAGGGTAAACAGGAAAAGAGTGGCTGCGGAGGGATGCAGGTGATACCTCATCATCTTTCATTAATCCCCCCACTCTGGTGATTTGCTCAAACAAATGATGTTTACTCCCACCGTGGGGGTTGGCAGGCTCGCCTTTGGCATGCGACCTGAGATATATGCGCAGGTGTTAACTCCCCCCCCCTACCCCCCTTGCCTCATCTGGCCCAGGGTTGGCCCACGCCTGGCGCCCAACTTGGGCAACCTCTCCAGGAAAAACCACCCTCTGACACCCCCCCCACATCCGGCTCCAACCACTTCCTGCTCCAGCTGCTGGGGCCCATAACAGGCGCCCACTTTGTTTTACAAATGAAGTGGGCGTTCCAGTCGAACAGGCGGATATAATACCACAGCCGCACCGGTGCCAGGCCACGCCTGGATGGACAGATGGGGAGGACGCATTAAAGCCTGCGAGTGCTAAACACCACAAGGCTGACCCAATCAGCACAGCCTGGCCATCCTGTAATGTCAGTGTGGCCGGCACAGAGGCCCCCCCACACCCACCCCTAACCTCCACCGCCGCCGCCACCGCCGCCTGTTTAAACCATGTCAGGCACATCTGCCGCTAATATTTTGGATGGTCTTTTTGTAGGCAGCTGTCACAAGGTGGGATTGACAGAGGCGCATTACCTCCAAGCCCATCGCCTGGCACATCTGTGGATCCAAAGGCTGCGGCTCGGGCAAATCGGGGCCACGATGGCCTGGCTTCAGCAAAAAGCCCCGCCAACATCGATGGCGACGGCAGCGACAGCGACAGCAGCAGCAGCAGCACTGACGGCGGCAGATGTGACAGCTGCATCTTGACATTTCAAACTGGTTCACTTAAGTCCGTCGCAGTGTAGATGAAACATCCCTGTCACTGTTTTGTTTTGTTTTTTTTTCCCCCCCATTCATCTGTTATCCTATTTCCACTTCATCAAATTTTACATCAGTTAATCCCGTCAGGCGCTGTAGCCTCTGTTGTCTGTGAACTTATTCCTAAGAGCTGAACCAACCAGGATGACATAAACACATGCAAAGGCATGCACATAAATTAGACTGCAGCAAACACACACACACACACACGTCCACACACACACACACACACACCTCAGTGGGTAAGTGGGGGTGAGCAGGGGTAGCGTGGAGCAGCTTGAGTGTGTGGCCAGCCGAGGCAGAGCCAGATGCATTGGGCTTGACCCGTGGGTTCAGCAGGGGGGTTCCAGCAGCTGAAACACACAGGGATTAGCCACACTGACTTCATTTAATTTAATTTGTATTACGCTGTCTTTAGGGGGCAAACTGTGTTTTTTTTTCCCCTCCTCCCTCCCTCCCTTTAATTTTTTTCCACCACAGAGCAAAGCCAGGGGTCACGGAAAACAACAACAGACGGTGAACGATGACCTCCGCTACTCCCCCCCCCCCACCCCCACCTCATCCTCCGTCATAACACAGTCCTCATACAGGGAGGGGGTGTGGGGTGGTGGTCGGGAGGTGGGGGGTCGGGTTCGATGTCGCGCAGAACGTTCACAGCTCCGTGCAGACGGGAGCGATAAGATCTCGTTTACAGCCATAATGAAGTCTCTGTTTTTTTTTTGTGTTTTTTTTTTCTCACTTCGGAATCAACACGCCACCTTGCTCACAGCTCTCACCACCGCGTCTCCTGTGAAATGGATACCCAGAATCCTTTTGTTCTGCCTCCTTAGGACAACAAGCAGTAATTGTCTCTTATAAAAAGAAAAAAAAAAAACGAAATAAATAAATAAAGGCTAAAAACAAAGTGGTCTAGCTGGGTGTATCATTGCATTGCCAGGCAGTTATCTGCCACAAACATATCTTAGGGGCTGGATGTTTATCTGTTGTTTATCAGATGTAGATCGAGGGAGTTTGGCGCTTTGTCTCATTGCAGCAGTGGCTGATGTTACTCGCCTCTCCTCGCTCCATGTTCCGTGTGATTAGACACTGGGTTGTAATTCCTCGCAGGCTGATGTGGTTTTGATATACCCAACCGGGTGGAATCCCTTTTATTCGTTCCCAGTGTCTCCGACTGCGTTCTTAACATGTAATCTGCGAGATGTGGAAAGTTGTAAGGTAGGGGGTAACAGAGAGGAGGGAGTGAAACCTCCCCTCCCCCCGCATAATGGAATAACTTGAACCTCCAAATGTACTGAGCCTAAGAATACTTAAATTGCTAAGCTCAGATGTGTTAAAAGGAAAGAGAGAGAGAGAGGGTGTGTGTGTGAGAGAGAGAGAACGATAGAGAGAGAGAATAAAGAAAGCAATGCGATGGGAATGAAACTGGGATATCTGACAGAAGCAGAAGAAGAACCCCCCCCGCCTCACTTTAGACTGTCGGAGTGGAGATATGCGAGAGGAATGTGGCAACATGTAGCAATAAACAGTTGATCGCCAGAGGCAAGCGAAGCCCTGCTGTTTCCTGTCTGCGTTTTGGTCAGGTGATGGCAGCGCGGCGGGAAAGCTGATGCATCGTGCGCTGGGGAGTCTTGTTTTAATACGGCCTGATCTGAGCCCCGCGTAAACACACAAACATTAAACGAGAGACCGGAGAGCTTCAATACATCCTCGTGCCCCTCTGTTTCAATGCCAGTACATTTCAGGCCTATCAAGCCTTTTGGTTGTCTCCCTCGACAAAAAAAAAAGCCCTGTTATTAAAAGATATTAGAGCTGAGAAATGTCAAAAGATAAGAAAAAAAAGAGAGGCGGTAATCTCCCCTGCTGTTTTGATCGCAAGTGGAATAATTGGGGCCCTCTTAGTCTCATTATGTGAGAAGCACGCCAGCCAAAGGAGCACTCCAACTGTCCCTGTTCATTTGTGCCGCAGCCGTCGATTTTCAAACGAGAATGTATCACTTCTCTCTCGCACTAACCATGTTTTCCTCTGAAACATCAGAGATCTGACAGCTGAGGTGCTGAACTCTTGATTAACAAGCAATTTACAATACCTTTGAAAATGGGACTTCTTTTGCTAGCTGTTAGAGCTAGCTTTTGCTAACAGTAAGAGTAGGTGAATAGATACAGTGAAGATTATGGCATGCATTATTAATTATTATTATTATTAGTAGTAATATTATTATTAGTAGTATTGTTGTTGTTGTTGTTATCATTATTATTATTATATAATGGGATTACGTTGTGTTGTTATTATAATGAGCCATGCTCTTTGCTAGAACACACACACTGCTGTGTTTGAACTGAATTGCCAAGGCTGGCACAACTGTCCCTTCAAATAAATCCAATTTAATTACCAGTGTGGTTTACAGGGTCTCTGTGATGGCAACAATTAGTGGTACTGTAACAAAGGTCAGTCCAAACTATTTGGAGATCATGCTGTCTGCAAAGGGAGAAGATGAGTGCGGAGGGGAGAAACAGAGAGAGTGCGGGTCGAGAGAGAAGAGAGGAAGTGAGACAGAGAGAGAGAGAGACGGTGAGACAGAGAGAGAGAGACGGAGTGAGAGAAAGAAAAAAAAGCACATCCTCTTCCCCTCCATTTTGTCATTTTAAACAGGACACGATTGCAAAATGACAAGGACAATCAGGGCAAAGCCAATTAAATGTGATCTCTTGATATGTCGGTATCAGACAGGCTTGCATCTGTGGGAGAGCCACGGCAGCAAAAAAGGATTTTTTCCCTTTTTTTTATACTTTTTTGTGACATTTGAAAGGACTCTAGGTGCTCTTTGTTTGGAGCCTAATTAAGAGGATAACGACGAGTGGTTACTCCAATACAAGATTGTCTGTGTACGGCAAACCGATAATATTTACCTGCTGGATTTTCTTACATAAAGACTCATCCTACACGCTGTACCGTGCGGTGTCTATTTGTGTTTGTGTGGTTGTGTTGGTGCACGTCGGTGTTTGTGAGCGCCTCGTTACACAGAGGAAATGCTGGGCCACTGAGGAGCAAGGGTTAATGAGCAGAGTCTAAAAAAGGTGCCGCCTTGTAAACAAGTATCCGAGCTTCTCTATTTATGCAGCACTCCCTCAACGAAGGACTGAGCTCCCTGATCTACCCCCCCCACCCCCAATAGTTGAACTCCCTCTTCATGCATTCTCCGAGGACTGCTAACACTCCCCTACCCTCCTCCCGCTCCACCCTTTTGATACGTGACAGCATCGCACTCTCATAGCATTTCAAACAGCGCTCTCTCAGTGGCAAGTGCATGATTGCTGCCTATTCCCCTGGCATCTTTGACAGTTACTCAGATCCCAACAACCAACAGGGAAAAAAAATGGAATGGAAGACAAAAAAAAAGCAACACTTCATTAGCGATGACTGCAACAAACAGGCTCAAATTGGTGAGGAGCTCCTCCTATCTCCGATGGCTCCCCCCCACCTCCTCAAAATGCATCCTTCACGAGAAAAAGCAAAAACAACTCTTTGTTCACTGAGCCTTACCATGTGGCAGAGTTAGCAACTCCCCAAATGTTTGTTTCAATCATTTACATAAAAAAGAGTAAATAGTATCTCTGAAGCCTGGCGGTTCTTTCAAATTGAGCCTATTTAAAGACGGGGGGGGGGACTGATACCATTCCAAAACTACAAATGATCATATTCACTCCAATCAATCCATTTCCCAAAAGACGGGGGGGAAAAAAAAAACATACAAACTAAATAAACAGCAACCATGAATAATAAAGAAAGTGAGATGAATCTAGTGATGGGGCTAATTTCGAAACTCCTTTTATTGCTTTTATCTCTTCGGCTTTCGACATGAAAGCATCCTTGCCACACATATCTGCTCTTCATTTCTTTTCAAGACAGGCAGGCCCATCATTTCTAATTGAATGAGTGCTAATAGGAGAAAAAACAGGCTATGTGCACAGATAGCATGTGGACACTGCATGTATACAGATCTGTTTTATTTCCTACACCACATCCGCTCTGCTTCCTCACTGCCAATGGCCACTACAAAACATTACACAGCAATAACACACGCTCCAACGGCCATATTTTAGCTGAGCATCACCATTGATTATTGATCTTTGTTGTTAGCGAGTTGTGTAATCATGGCCACAGAAAAGACACCAAACCCTCAAGCCATGCTAGGTCGTACACTGTAACATGTCCCATGCCCGATTCTGTTTTTTTTTTTTTGAATTTAGCCAAGAATGTTGAGGGAAGCAGAGATAAGCAGCCCTTATCCTTTTAAAGACGGCCCCGTAATCCGACAGAGGGGAAGCTGCAGATTTAAGGGATTTAGTCTGGATTATTGCTAGTCCTCCAAATTAAACCAAAAGTCAGCTTTCTGCAGTTGCTCATGCAAGCTGTCGCCTGGCGTGGGCCACCACAACAAGGCGACGGGGGTGGGGTGGGGTGAGCCGGGGGTGATATAATTAGAAACTCTCTCTCTCTCTCTCTCTCTCTCTCTCTCTTCTCCTCTTTCACTCTCACTCTCTTTCTCTTATTGTGTTGTCCCAGAGGGGCCCAGGAAGCACCTGAGCGAAAAGGTCTCATCTCTCTCTCTCTCTCTCTCTCTCTCTCTCTCTCTCTCTCTCTCTGGACTCCTAACCCTCCTCAGCTCCCCGGGCGCGGTCGCCTACCCAACTCTCTGCCATTCGGCCCACCTGGCACATGATGGCACTTTTCGGAGCCGTAGGTGAGTGGTAGTGCCACCCCCCCTGCAGTCTCTGAAGTCTCATGGACCAAGTCTGTGGCCCCACATAATCTTTATTAATCCCCACATGACCGAGAGGTATTAAAGTAATTAGACTAACCCTAGCCCATCACAGTCCCCTTGCCCACCTCGTAGGGATTGTGTTTACTTTTACCATGGAAACACAAAAGAATTAAACTGGTAATTAGCTCGTAACCATGCACGCAAATGCCACCTTTGGTTTCACTGGTAAAAGAGGGTGACTTGGTAAATACCATAAACACTAAACCAATGTGTTCACAAGACTGTCCCTTCCAGCTCTGGGAAAAACAAATCTGCAGGCAGTGTTTTTTGGGGCAGTTACAGGAACTGTGGCAGTGGTAAAATATGAAATACCCCCCCCCCCCATAAAGAAAGCCCGCCTGACAACCTGGCGCAAATATAAGGCACTCCAGCCCACCTTCCTATTTCAAGACACATAAAAGCGGAGTGCAATAACAATTACTCACCACCCCAGGGGGAATCCTTTACCCCCCCCCCCCCCCCCCCCCCCAGGCAAACTGTCTCTTTATTTTGTTCTACACAACATGGCCTGGATGTAATAAACAACTAGCCAAGGGAAACCACGTCCCACCCCCTTCTGGCACCTCAACCAATCGAAGCGCAGTGTAGTGGGGCGCGGGGTCCTTAGTGAGTGGGGAGGGTGTGTGTGTGTGTGTGTGTGTGTGTGTGTGTGTGTGTGCGTTGCAGTGTGTGTTTTGCTGTTATTATCCCTGTCAGCTTGCTTTAGGCTAATGACGCTTCAGCTGGCCTATGTGTGATCCAGGGTATCCAGGCATAACCTCGGTGGGTGACCTGGGCCCACACTCCCACACTCCCCCAGGACACATTAAGTACTCATCATCTGAGCTGGGAGAACAGGAGAAGAGAAGCCGCAATATCTACAGTCGTCTCAGGCAGCTCCTCTTTCTCTGTTTCCCTCCCTCTCTTTCCCTCATTCTCTTTCTCTCTCTCTCGCTCTGAGAACAGCTGCCTCAAAAAGGGGAGGAGCGGGGGTAGGGGTGGGGGGTGGGGGGGGTGCAGGGGTGCAGGCAAGACCCCCGCTGTAGCTGCGGCGTTGCAAACGTAACGGCAAACAGAGCACACCGCTTTCATTCATTAACTCGGGCAGTCGTGCGGCGGGATGTCAAGCGCGGGACGTGAGTGGAAAGCCAAGGGCTCTGCCTGTAATGCCCTCCACATACTCTGACAGGCCTTTGCACGTCAACAAAAAAATGCTTTTCTGACCACTTAGGAGGAAAGCTATGTTTCCCTTGTATAAAGAACCCCCCCCCCCCTCACCCATACACACATACCCACACACACACACTCCAACTGGATTTGTTAGATGTCCCTTTGTTGCTCTCGCTGCTGTACCCCACTGCCCAGAGAAGAGGCTTCCTGCCAAAGTCCACCTTGTCCGTGACAGCATCTGTAACCCGCACCCAACCCCCTCTTCTGCTTGTTCAACAGAAAGCCTCTCGCACCGACTGCCAAAAGAAAGCACAAAACAGAGACAGGAGGACCTGCCCAGACGGTCTCTAAGCACTCCCCAGAATAATCCCAATGCAAAGGAGCACCTGAGATGAAGAACTAAAATAAATCAGAGTCAAAATCCTGGGCCCGCCTGTGACTAACCTCAGCATTTTTCAGCGTTCATAAATGCATTTGTTTGCTTTTGTGCTTTGCCTTTTTTTTCACAGACCGAGCAGCCACTGCTTTCATATACCAGAGCACTGCCTAATAGCTTTTTCAAATGCATAAATGATGACACACTCTCCAGTAATTTTGGGAGCTCAGGTATCCATATGGCGGGAGAGAAAAAAACAAAACAAAACAAGATACACAAAAGAAAGATGAGGAGCAACGAAGAGAGAGAGAGAGAGAGGGAGAGAGAGAGAGAGAGAGATATAGAGAGAGAGGGAGATGGTGGTATAGCCTGAAAGACAGACACAGTGATGTAGCCAAGCCTGGGACAAACAAGATGATGAGTCCTCCAAAAAACTGAAGGAGGGTTGTGGGGGAAAGACCGATGGCACACAAGAGAAAGCCAAAGAGTGTGAAGAAGAGAGAGAGTGTGTGAAAAAAGAGAGGAGGACAGGGAGATACAAAGAGGTTGGGGAGAATGAGAAAGGCGGAGAGAGAGGCAGAGTGAGACAAATAGGAGAGAGAGAGAGAGAGAGAGAGAGAGAGAGATTGAGTGGTCATGATGAGCAGAGGCCGACTGAGCAGTGGCTGATGGGTCTATGCGCGGTCATAGCCCATTAGGCCGGGTAGGCGACGCCGCCACAGCTCATTACATGCTCTGCCTCCCGCTCGGCACAGGGACAATGCCCAATCACGGACGCCCGCTGCTTCCCCTGCCCACCACGCCCACCGCTGGCGGCGGCTCTGGTTCCTGTCCGGCACACCCTGCCTGAGCAAATAAATGGTCTCAGGTAAGAGGGCTTTACTGAGAAGGAGAGGAGAGGAGAGGCTGCGCAGGAAAAAGGAGGAGGAAGAGGAGGAGGCTCAACAACAAACCAGAAAACTGAAAGAAAAGACACTTAAGTGCATATCAGCAAGACTTTTTCAGCCCCAGACTGTAGTTTCTGTCTGTATGTGTGTGTGTGTGTGTGTGTGTGCGTGTCTGTGTGCGCGTGTGCGTGTGCGTGTGCGTGTGTGTGTGTGTGTGTGTGTTATGTCTCTTTGTGTGTGTTTGGTTACTACTGTCTCTCTCCCCCCTACTGCTCTTAGACATCAAAGCCTGATCTAAAGGTAATGAGGAAGTACTGAAGTGTAATTAGCTTCATCCATTATTAGTTTCCATACACCCGCGGAGTAGAGGGGTCAGCCAAGCAGCCAAGCCTCATCAAAGTGCCCCTATGCACTCACAAATAGATGCGACGCGAGGACATTTATTCAGAGTTGTGCTTGAAAAAAACTACCTTAGATGGATGAAATCACGACTCTGCTTGTCCCCAGTGAAAAAAAAACTGAGAAGTGAAAGGGATCTTTAAATGAATCTGTGTAGCTTTTTTGTGTAACTAATCAAAAACATGCAAGGGTTGACATTTAATCTATCTGGAACAAAACGCTAACAAACAAAATCCAACTAAGACTCTCGTAAAGGTCAGGTCTGGCAACTGTGTTAAGTTGTTGGCATAGAACAAGTCATTATTGTACTTGTCATACAGTGAGCCATAGCTGTCCCCATCTCCCTCCTTCATTGCTGTGGCTGTGTTACTTTGTCTTTGTAGTGGTCACAAACACTCCAGCTTAAAAAGGAGAGGAGAATAAAATGGAAAATGACAAAAATTTTCTTCATTTCACCAACAATACATTTCCTCTCGTGAAATATAAGCCGGTGTATCACAGAGATAATGTTCCAGAATAATCAGTGATTTAAAGCCATTTAATTGACTTTCTATTTCCTATCCTGTTTTTCTTTCTGCGCCATTTTAATGAACAGAACAGCAAGGTTTTTTGTTGTTCCTGAAGCATCTGATAATGGAAGAGCGTGTAATTTCCCCACAGAGCACTCCTTGGCTGCAAGTCCCCTGCTAGTCCTATCTGCTAACACTCACAAACATATTGTAGGGGTGTAACAGTCTCAAGTCCCACGTGATGCGTTCTGTACAAACACCTCACTATACCCCCCCCCCCCCCCCCCCCCCCTCCCCCCCTCCCGCCCCCCTACTAACCAAAGCTGAGGTACTGATTAAGGTGCTATTCTGCAAAGGACTATGGTCCCTGCGACTTCAACAGGTAATTTTAAAGACAGCTTAAGAATGTGTGTGAGAGAGAATGCATCTCCCTGCTCTCCTGTCGAGATGACAATGAATCTGGACCGTGTTAAAGAATGTAGGGCGACCTTTTGTGTCCTATTAATTTAGCCGCAGGCATTCAGAAAGCTGGCAGCTAAATCTGTGTTAATGAGGACTGAGGTGAACAGAGCGATAGAAAGAAGGGAAAAAAACATCGTTATTCTCCGCGTCGCATGTGCGGTACATATCTTTTATTACATTTTCACCACTTTTCGCATTTCCACCCTGAAAATATCACACATTTGATGTTGCTGTGCTAGTGTGATTTATTTTACATTTTTATTTCCTTCTTTCTCTCCCTCTATATTTCTCTCTGTCTTTCTCTTTGGTGCACTTCATCCCTTCCCAATGCCTTGTTATGATTTAAAAAAAGACTCGACTGACGCCAGCGAAGGGGATTTTCATTAAATGGTAGAGCCAGCAGGAGATTTCTAAGATCCTAACATACTACGCTTATAATCATATCAGAAATGAAGATGAGATTAAGACGGATTTAAGCCTTTCAGAGGAACACATACCCATATTTAGGAGATATGTGGCATGAACCAACATTTAGAAGGGAGTTCTGACCCTTCCAAATATTGAATTACCGTGATGAAAACGCTGCATAGCGCATAATAGCCAACATGTTTGCTTCCTTTTGTTAAGGACAGAATTTCTGTTTTCAATATTCTTTCTACGGCTTCTTTGGCAAAGATGGATCACTGTAATATAGATTTTCTCCACACAGAACACAGCAAGGCTTTAACACACCTTTTGGTAGACATCTGAGTTATTAGTACGACAGAAGAAGGCACATTCCCAATGCTAAACAAGTCCTTTGAGAGAAGCCTGAGTATGTAACAACATACTCCTGCAAGCTCCTGTCATGTGCTATTATTTGCTTAAAATACATCTTAAACAAATCAAGCTGCATTCGACAGGCTCCTCTACTGCTTTGGGAGTTGGTATTTGGTATTCTCATATTCTCATATTCTCATATTCTCTGCCCAAAAGATGTACACAAAGCATACAGTAATTAGGGAATTGCATTTTCTAACACAAAGAATCTTGTTCCCGCTACTGGACATGTCCTGCGGTGATTTTTTGATTACTGATGACCCACACAACCGAGGTACTCATCTCCAGTCCTCTCTAACCCCTCACAAGCTGCACCAAGTGTCTCAAGTCATGTCTCATTGATGAGCGTCCAAAAGAATTGATATTTCCATAAATATTATGATTATCCCGGTTTAGAGTCACAGATCACGTTTCCGACACCCACTCAGGAAGGATACGCACACACTGCAGTGAAGGATACTCCTCCGCTTACATCCTCAGTGACAGCCCTTCTCGGCGGTATGCAAACAAACAATGGAATTTGACAATTTTCGGCGCTTCTAGACCTCTGTACTTTGTCGTGTCGAATTAGCTAAAAGATTTCTTGGGGATTGATGTTTCCGCTCCGACTGCCAGCCCTATTCTCTTTCGGTGGCAGTGCAGAGTTTCATGAGGATCTCGACTGTGTTCATCAGGGTGAGCAAACATTAAAAGGCGCTTCCCCTCCTTTTTTTAAGCCCTTGGTTGTCACAGCCTTGAAGAAAACATTTGTGAACAAATAAATCAGCAAAATTAAGACTCCTTGCAAACATCACAGTATCTCTCTTCTTTTCCTTTCTTTCAACCCATCGAGCTGTCTTACACTCCATCTAGATAGATAGATACATAGATAGATAGAGTATCTATAAATAGAAAGATAAATGTAGACCATCTCCTCTCCCTTCTTTTGTCTTATCCCTCACTTTTTCCCTCTCGTGCACACAGTGGCCCCCCCATCACATCTCATTAGGAGCGGGTCGCGCTGACATGCTTTTGTCAGGCCCTGTCACTCAGCACCATGGTGACACCCCCCATCCGCGGCCTGCCCGCACGCACACGGCTTTGCCGAGGCTTGGTGGAGCCTCAGGGACCTATGGAGCCCTGGCTGAACGTGTTTAGTCATCATGACATATCCACTCCCACCTTATGAAAAAAGTAAGAGAGAGAGAGAGAGAGAGAGAGAGAGAGAGAAAAAAATAAACTCATACAAAGGATAGTACGATGGTTTCCATTCCACAAATCATGAAAAGGATAATGTCTTGGCATTCTGGGCTGTTGTGTAATAACAGAACACCAAGCCTTGAAGAGAGCATTATGTGCCACCTAGCTGCAGAGAAAACCTTGGGAGAGTGGAAGAAAATCCTCCATCACGCCACAGAATAAGAGCACTGCAGTGGCAGTTGAAAGGACACTAAAGACTGTGAAGTAAGGCCACTGCGTCATGGCTTACTGTGGATGCAGCTCTGTGTTCTCTTTGGAAAACAGCACTTGAAAGCAAACAGCCCCCACAATGGCAGCAGGCAACCATAACCTTTTCAGATAACTCTAATACGTATCTGCCGGTGAGACCAATCAGCCCAATTCAGACGGAGCAGGAGATAATATTCTTGACTCAGTCTCCTCTGAAGGGGGGAGACAATGAATGATGTGATGATCTGTCGAACTTGGAGCGAATGAAAAAAAAGGGGAGTGAACTAATTAAACCTTTCAACTTTAGGGTTCGGGTGCTACTATCTTTTTGTGTGTGTGTGTTTTTCTGAGTGTGGGTTGCGAGTGTGTGTGAAAGAATGCGTGTATGTGTTTATGTGTTTGTGGTTTTGTGGTTGTGTGTGTCTGAGTGGGTAGGTGTGAAAGTGCGTATGTGTGAGACAAAATGTGTAAATGTGTGCGTGTATGTGTCTGTGTGTGTGTGTGTGTGTGTGTGTGTGTGTGTGTGTGTGTGTGTGTGTGTGTGTGTGTGTGTGTGTGTGTGTGTGTGTGTGTGTGTGTGTGTGTGTGAGTGTGTGTGTGTGTGTGTCTCTGCGAATGCTTCCCTTTGATTAGCTTCACTCTCCCTTCATGAGATAGGAAGCACCTCTTTATTGAGACTGGTGAAATCGCACTGCCTTCATCAGAGCTGGCGAGCTCAGCAAAGTCTTAGCTCAAAGCCTTTCAGTGAGACGGCATGCTGTGACCTTTACGTTATCTTGTACGGGATTTACGATGATTAATTGGATTAGTCTGATGAAATTTGTGGAAATACAAAAAACATCCTGCCAGCTAATTCAAGTTGAAAGTATCAGCTCTCGAAAAAGATCCATGACCTAGGTGTCAAGCAAAAAGCCATGGCTTGAAGCGCACCAGACATGATCTAACAAGAAAGGGACGCACTAATGATGGGATGAACTCTATCACTACGAGTAAAACAATGTGACCAAAAAAAACAAACATTAATCACCAAATGTGATTGCAATGACACTCAAGAAACAGGAATAGTACTTTGGTCAGGTTGTATAACAACATGGCCAGTATGTAGGACCAGCATGTTATGACTTTAGCCTGGCCTGTGCGAGTTGAATATACAGCAGCCGCATGATGAAGACCAAGCAGAGGCTGAGAGGTTGAGATGTTTATAAGCACAAGCTGTTCTGAAATCAGTGTTATGTGTCATGTTATGAGCTGAACGAGCTCGGGAGGATGTTGGGAGAGAGCCCGAGGCGAAGCCTCCCAGTGTGAGATTATGTCGGGTGTATTAGCAATCTACAACGCACTGCCTTATTTCGATAATAAAACCCTACTGATGTCTTGCAAATGAGATTCCAACACAAAAATAAATTACGTTTAAATTTACCAACAAATACATACAGTATATTCTGAAGACCTTGGGAAGATTGCATTGCAAAAAGAAATAAAAAAATTTAAAACCTAGGTAGAAAATGAAGTTCTACCATATCAAAGTATACACAGTTGTCAAATGATAATAGTGTGATTCCTGGGGCCTGTTTTTAGGCAGTTGAGCCATCAGAACTGCAGGAGTGCTTCAAATAATATGGCATGAAACTCTGCTAAATCCTCCAAAAGGCTTTCTCACAATACGAGACCATGGAGTACAAAGTAATATGAGAACTCCATTCTCGCTCTCCCTCTTTGTGTTTAATCCGATCCATTTAACACCATAATGAAACCCGCTAAGATGGATCAGCACTACTCTCTCCCATAAGGTTAATTTTAGGCCGATCGATATCATAAGGAAATATATTTCTGCAGTTGGTATCAAATGTGCCCTGAACCACAGCACATTACAAATTCACAAACATAGCCCACGGCTCTTTGCTACTATATAATTATGATATAATTGTCTCTTCCACTTACTGATCTATTTACTGCCATTCTTCTGACCTGATTTGACAAGAGGAGGGGAAAAAAAACACGTGTGTTTCTATATGTGTTTCTTATTTCAGTTCTGACCTTCTTTTTTTCCTACTCTGAAATCATGGACAGGTTGACCACACAAATAGAATGGCAATAGAGGGGGAGGGAGGGATGGAGGGAGGGTGCATATGGGTGGGGGGGGGGGGGGAGATTCCTCTGGGGACAGCCTGTTTCAAGATGTCTCCCGAGAGGGGAGTCTGTAAACAATGCACTAGCCACGAACCCCAGAGATTTATACGACTGTTATCTTGGTCCTCTGTTCTCCTCCAACACAAACCTCTCTCCACCCTCTACACACTACTGTACATATCCACGCCTCTCAGCCCTGGCGAAAGGGGCTCTAATTGCTGCCGCTCCTGACCCCACTTCTCGCCGTGTTTGTGGGAGTTATTGGCAGATCAAACACAAGGGGTGGGGGCCCTGATTTGACAAGAGGAGGAAAAAAAGGATTAAGCCCTTTTAACAAGGCCTTAGAGTGAAGTGTGTAATGCTCCATGAAGGAGCAGAGACACGCACACACACACACACACACACACACACACACACACACACACACACACACACACACACACACACACACACACACACACACACACACACACACACACCCCTCCCCAACACAGAGGTGCTTTTCTTTCTTACATGAATACACTCCTTCCAACATCTAAACCAATAGAAAACCCCTAAAACTTGAGTAGGGGAAGACGCAAAGCAGCATCGCCCTGTTGCGATGTTTGAATTGAATTGAATTCCGGGCGTGGGCCTCAAGGCTAGGCCAGATATATTTGGGGACAGAGATGTGCCGTTAATCACCCCAGCGCACCAGCCGGTGAGTCCTGGCCCAGACCTCTGGGAAGGCCCTGACTTGTGGAGTCAAGTGCTTTCAAGCCCGGGCTTGCTCAACCTGTGACAGAGTTATTAACGGTCATTTCACAGCCACCATGTTTGTTTGTGCGCCGTATAAATGGGTGTGTAATTACTCAGACAACATACTCTTAAACAACAATACTGGAAAATAAAACGGTTATGTAGTTGGGGGGTTTTCTTTTTGGTAAATAAATGAATGTCACGGAGGAGAGAGAAAAAAATCAGGGATGTTTTCTCTTTCCTCAATAGGACACTTCCACACATACACACACACACACACACACACACACACACACAAATGAACTTGATTGCCTTAAGCATCTCATCTGTGCGCCCTGAGAACACATAAAGGGCTGTGGTCAAAGAGATGTGTCGATGTTGTGCCGAGTGCCGCCTACGATGAGGACTGCATGCAAATCACCGTTTTTATCAAGGCAATCAGAAAACGTGCAGAAGGAAAAGGAAAACAACCAGGGACCAGACACCTGGAACAAAAGCGCTCATTGGGCTTTAACACGCGCCAATCACACTCCTAAGCTTTGCATTTGGGATGATCCGAATCAATTAGCGGCCTTGTTTGCCCCAACAACCCCCCAATCCCCCCCTCTCTCCTTGTTTCCATTTGAGCTCAAATAGCCCCTTTAATCCTGCAGCAGAGGTGAAGTCACAGCGCTAGGCTACAGAATTGGTGCACTGCAACACTGCTTTCCCTTTCACCGCCATAAAAAAAAAGGAAAGAAGAAAAGAAAAGAGAGAGATGCAGTCTTTTAATCACCGGAGAGCACGGGGTAGAGCGTGTTCAATTCACACATGTAAGTAAAGCCACTGACCATTAAATGGCCTCACCCTTGTCACAGGCCCTATAAATCCACAAAACCCCAACTCACTGCCGTGGATGCTCTAGCTCAGCCTCTAGGCAACCTCAATTTATCAACACCTCTTTAAGTGTATCTCATCGATTCCTGTGATCTATACGAGCCCGGGAAGATATTGGATTAGCCAATCAATGAATCAATACATTTCTTAGGTTACCCCCACCCACCCACCCCCTCACCCCCTCCAATTCCGTTCGCAGCTCTTAGTCTTATTCTCCGAGTAAATAATGGAAATTCAAGTCGTTTTGTCAATGGGCGTGATTTTGGTCGCTCTTTGTTTTTTTAATGCACTCCACATTGCCTCCAAGCAAAGGATCAACTGAACTAGGCCAAGGATTCTGTTAAGTCAGTCCATAAAGTGAAATAAATCTATAGGCGTTAACTTCATCTGTAATGGCGTTTCTGAAACGCCCTTCTCCCTGGCTCAGCGATCCAACACCCATGTGACTAAGCACCCTGCTGTCGGCCTCGCATCACAGCCCACTCAACACAGGCTGGAGCGTCTTCGCCCCGGCTGCATCGGGGAGAACTGACACGAACCGAGAGTTTAATTCACTTGCTGGGCCTTTAAAGCAATAATTTTCCTTAATGCTTGGACCTGAAAAGGCATGTGGTGAGGCTGATTAGCTGGGTCAATGCATTTGGCAGAGGCCCAGGTTTCACCTCATTTTCTGCAAATGGCTCTGCAGATGACAAACAAAGCAAAAAACAAACAAAAAAAACAAACAGAAAAGCGACCAAAACAGAGGTGGTCTAAACAGACTGTTTGGTCAAGGCTTGTTTTTTTGGCTTAATCACTCTCAAAGGGAATCCGTTATGGAACTACAAGCCCCTTGACTCAATTTTTTCGAACAAAGCACCCATAACCCATTTATATCAAATATTGATGTCAACAGCCATGTTGTTTCAAGCCCGCTGCCAGAGATTATGTCAATACGGGCCAGTGTGATGTGCATGTACATTTCAGCACTAGACAGGAACAAAGACAACCTCCTTGACCAGAGTCAATAAACTGATGCAAATCGTTGTGTCAGGCTATCAACAGCAATAACATGGCAAAACCTTGCCCCCCCCCCCCCTTGTACCACCGCCCACCCTCCACCCACAGGCCACCCACCCGCAGACAAGAGCTACTCAGGCTGTTAGGATGGAGTGAGTCTCACCTCTGGCAGTGGCATGCCGTTGATGATGAGGTCAGGCTGCTGCGGGCCCTGGCCAGTGAAGGTGTGGTGATAGCCGTGGTTGGGCGCGGTATTGCGCGAGTTCTGGTTCTCCACGTTGAGGAAGGTGCTCTCCGAGCGCCTGCACCCCAGGGGCAGGGTCTGCTGGTGGTAGTCGAAGTAGTTGAGCGGGGAGGTGAGAGACGAGCAACTCACCACGTTCATCTTGTCCGTTTCCTCCACGTCCCGCGGCACCAGGCGGATGTCGTTCTTGCTCAGCTTTTTCTTCTTGCTGGACTTCTTCTGGTTGCCGTAGGAGTACTCCGCCACCCTGTGCAGGTAGAAGAAACTGAACAGACTCAATAAAGCAGTGATCTGCTTTCCACACCGCACAGCCCCACGGCCACATAGGAAACCTGGTCACGGAAGGCGCCAGACCAGCGGCGGGTGGCGTGCGGGACCTAGAGCTCATTGGTGCCGCTCGGGCGAGGCCTCGAGGCGAGCGACGTCCGGCCACCAATAGAGCGGCCATGCTTCATTTGTTCATATTTCCATGCCGGCCAAGTAAACATGTCACAAAACAGGCGCTCACAATGCAAACATGACAAACCACAGCGGCACAAACGGATACACGATACTGTCTGTAACACCTGTGTGAGCTCAGGCGTTACAAAGTGGCACGACTTTCACCTATTGTTTTTGCGTGTGTGTGTGTGTGTGTGTGTGTGTGTGTGTGTGTACTCCTTCATTATTACCTAACCACACTGATGGCAGAGCTAGGAAAATATGATTTATTTTGAGAGGCTCTGTGTGTGTTTTAACTCAAGCTGCGACTATTTTATTACAATCAGCCCAAATGATGAACACGGAGAGTCTTTATCACAGGATGTCTCAGCTGGAGAAGGCTTTCTCTTTATCCCTGCTGGAGGCTGTTTTGAACCGCACCAGCCCCATACAATGACACTGTTCTCAACCTAGGTCTCTGCTGTTTCTATCCACAATGCAACACTACTCTCCTACATGTTCCTATAGACAGACTGCATTTCAACATTTCTCCTTCTCTCTCTCTCTCTCTCTCTCTTTCTCTCTCTCTCTCTCTCTCTCTCTCTCTTGTGCTTTGAACTGTCCTTTTTCATTTAGATGCTGTCTCTGTCTACACATTCATCTTCCTTTCTAGCACAGAGAAATGATAACGGTGCAGAACCTTATCTTTTTGTCGGCATCTCAAAACAGTTTTCCTCTCCCTTGATTTTAAGCTGGTGGAAGAGAGGCACAGACAGACAGCCAGGCTTTCTTAATAACAATAAGAAAAGAGCATCACTCTTCTTTTGTGCTTGGCTGCTTGCACAGAAGATGCTTGCAAGAGAGTCTTTACAAGAACTGAGTGAACAATAAATTGCAAATAAGCAACTGCAAGCTCTTAGCTTTAAGGTGGTTGCTGACAAAAAGCAATACATGTCTATTACAATCTAAATTCTTGGCACAGACGCCATTTTGGCAAATACGCAAGAACTGTTGTTGTTACACAACATTTTCATATAGCACAGTATATGCATTATTAGGAGTTGACTATACATGTATCCATATATTTTTAAGATATTGTAGCATTAGCCTTGTATAATCATTGTAGAAATTCAGAGATTCTAGTGTGCTATATAAATCTGACTGATCCAACAACAGCATGCATATCCACAAAAGCAGTTTGGCAAACTACCATGGGCTAATATAGCTTATTACCTCCATCACTATTGCTAACGGCAACAATAAAAACAAGGTTGTTTTTGGAGCAGTGCCAAGGAACATATCGTGCGCCATCATTACAATCAGTTAATCTGCATGACCCCAGATCTGTGAGTTTTGGAGAATTGGCACACTAAACATACCTAAATCCAATACTTGGAACGAACATCCTGTACAGCTATTTATTTCTTATTTGTGTGTTCTCCAGCAGTATCACCCGAAGGTCTCTCCCATTTCAAAACCTGACACATCCTGTTTACACCAGTCCCTGTGCAATAATCTGAGCGAGCTAGAGAACCTATCTCGAGTACACAGCCATTCGAATTTCATTTAAAGAGATATGAGATCCAAGACTTGTCAGTGAATCTCCGGACGGCGACATGCAATCTGAAATAAACTGACCTTCCCATAACTCTCCACAGTAATACCCATGTCTGTAAGGTAAGACTCACACACACTACTCTTTATCACTCTCTGACCAAAGATGTCCCCTCGATTGATAACTGATTGACTCATGGGGCCTGAAACAGTGAATCTGCAAGTGTGGGAGTACACTGCGCACACACACACACACACACACACACACACCATCTCTGCTAAGATGGCCCGCTACACTGAGGTGTCACACAACTGGAATATCAACAAAAATTATGTTCAGTGTAAAATATGGTAATGACTTCAGGTTAAATTTGCAAAAAGCAATTTATATGTAAATGCTGAGTGGCAACGTAGTGGAGGGAAATCATCTTAGGAGCCTATGTTACAGATCGATAAAGGCAAGTATTTTATTATGCCGAGATTGTAAATAAATAAATGTGATGGATCTTCCTAAATGCTAGAGTCTATCTGCTCCTCAACAAATGGGTGTGGAATATGAACAACAGTTCATCATATATGAGGAAAGCGTAAAGATGATCTTGTCAATCAGCACAACATTTTTATCATTCGGTTTTTTTTTACAGCCAGCTGAGGCCTCCACCCATTGTCAAGTTAACATATAGGCCATGCTTCATGATGTCATGTCAAAGCTAGAGAAGCCTCGAGAACATGCAGAAAATGACAAGAAATTAGTATCGGACGTAGTCCAAGTACTGAAATAACCAGAAGACTGCTGACTGACAAAGAGTAATTGAGAAATAGCTTTAGGAGATGGCTGTTTCGTAGAAGGCATACGATCAATATTAACTAATTTTCTAAATCTGCATCATGTATTCACAGCAATTGAAAGCCCTGAAGGGAACTTCAGCCTTTAAAGTATAATTACATGTATAAGAAGAGAGATTTACTTTGTGGATGGTCCTAGGAAGTGTGTAATAATGGTAATTATTGAATTGCCTTACAGGTAATTGTAGTCTAGTCAGTGGGATGCTGACTAATCAGAGATGTTTTAAATTATCACTAACACCGCTTAAGGTTATATTTAAGATGTTAACATAAATCTTATATCAAATAGCTATAGATATACCAACAGACATACACACATACCTGGTTGTACACACACACACACATATATGCATGTATGTATGTATGTATGTATGTATGTATGTATTATAATGTATGTATGTATGTACACACACAGAGTAAATAATTGATGCAAATTATTATGGAATTGCTACGCTGAGCAGAAATGTAATGCTGTCACCCACGGTTGTGCAGCAAGTTATGGCGATGTCTCTGTCTAATATGCGTAGCCTACATGTTGAACAAATTTGAGCTGCACTTATACTTTGGTTCATAAATCTCGTTGACAAAAATCCTTCCTAGAGCAATTGTTACGAAGTCACATCTCACAGTCATTTGCTTTTCCTCAACGGGCCTTGGCCCTGCAGCATGCACACAACACAGAAGCACTGAAAGCCACACACAGCACCTACAGACACATTGCGGGCGATATGGCGATACTCATGCACCAGGTATTGTATTTGTACACAACCAGCGAGCTTGATGACTGTTTCAATATCATGAACATAACACACACAAAACGACATGATTAATAAAGATGTAAAATGATTAAATAATTGGTTAGGTACCTGCAGTTGTATGTTCGGATCTCCTTATTGTCCCTTTTGCACTTGACTGCCACAAATATCATGGTAACAAACAGGATGGCAGCAATGGAACCCAGCGCGATGATGAAGATCAGGGAGAGGTTGACCGGCCCAATAGACTCCTGTGCGTTCAGGTCTGGGGAGACGTAGATTACGATGTATGCAGACGCGGACAGAGACGGCTTTCCGTGGTCGTGTGTCATCACGGTGATCTCGTAGGTCGTCTTGGTTTTCTCAAAAAAAGTCGTCGTAGTCCTAATCTCCCCGTTCATCTCATCTATTTCAAAATAAGGCCTGTCTCCCTCAGTTACGGAGTAAGTCAGTCTCCCGTTTTCACCCTCGTCGTAGTCGTCGGCTTTCACCTGGGTGACCAGGTAGCCCACTCCCGCGTTTCTGGGGATGGACACCTCGGCGGTGCCGTTCACCAGACGGGGAGACGTAATGAACGGTATATTGTCATTGACATCTATCACGACGATTTTGACTGTGGAAGTGCTGCTTAGAGATGGCTGGCCCTGGTCTTTGGCCATGATGTTGAATTCAAAAGACCTAGTCATTTCGTGGTCAAAAGATCTCTGTGCGTAAATCTCCCCTGAGTTGGGACCTACTTGGACATACGAAGAGATGGACATGTCCAGCACATTCTTCTCTACTATGGAGTAAGTCACAGAGCCGTTTAAACCCATGTCAGGATCTTTTGCTGTCACTGTGAATAAATGTTTACCAGGGGTGTTGTTCTCCATAACCATGGTCTGGTAATGTGGTTTGGTGAAGTGGGGAGGATTGTCATTCTCATCCTTAATTTTGACGGCAAATGATTTAGTCGTTTTCAGAGAAGGGTTACCACTATCCTCAGCTTGAATAGTCAGGTTGTACCTATCCCTTTCCTCCCTGTCCAGTTTGCCAGCAACAAGGATGGTTGAAAAGGTCTCGTACTCTTGGAGTCTGAAAGGCACACTACCTAGAAGCTTGCATTTGACTTTTCCGTTCAAACCAGAGTCCTTATCCAAAACCCTGACTAAAGCAATAACGTACTCGGGTCCCGCATTTTCACTCACCTCCTCTATCTCACTACTCACTGGTAAGAGGTTGATCACTGGCACGTTATCGTTTGCGTCCAGGACCTCTACGTTCACTTTACAGTGGGCAGGAATAGAATTCGGGCCTAAATCTTTGGCTTGAACGTCAATTTCATAAACCGTCGTAGTTTCGTAGTCCAAAGGTCCATTGACGGTGATGACACCCGTTTTAGTGTCAATTTTAAAAGCTTCTCGTGTTTTGTCACTGACGTAGCTATTAAATGAATACCTAACCTCGCCGTTTGTGCCTTCGTCTGGATCTGTTGCGTTCAGATCAATAACTAAGGTGTTGATGGGAGAGTTTTCCATCACTTTCACTGAATACACTGGCTGATCAAAAACTGGGTTGTTGTCATTGGAATCTATTACTTTTATGTTTAGTTTCACCCTGCCAGACTTTGGAGGATCTCCCCCGTCCTCTGCAGTAATGGTATAATCATACCTAGACTGAACCTCTCTGTCTAAAGGCTTTTCAACAACGAGCTCTGCAAACTTAGAACCGTCTCCCCTGGTCTTAATCTCGAGACCGAACAGCTCATTCGGGGTGATGGTATAGGTTTGAACTCCATAGCTCCCCGAATCCGGATCACTTGCCCCCTCTAGGGGAAATCTGGTCCCCGGGTCGGCGTTCTCGGAGATTTCTATATCAATGTGGTCTGTTGGAAATCTTGGCGCGTTGTCGTTCAGGTCCTCCATTTCGATTTTGATCACACATATAACCATGGTGTTTGACATGAGTTCCAACGTTACAACGCATTTTGGGTTATGACGGCAAACCACGTCCCGGTCGATTTTCTGCTTGGTTTTTAGAACCCCCATATTGTCGATTTCCACCCATCTCGGCTCGGAGCTGGAGATAATGCGGAAGGAAACGGACTGATTTGCACCTGCTAACTTAGTGTCGATGAATTCTTGGGTTATGTTGGCTATTTTCGTGTATGCTGGCTGCTCCTCTTTCACATAGTATGTCCGGGTGAACAGAGCGTCTGCACCAGTCCAGCAAAACAGTAAAAACACGAAAATGTGTATAAATTCCATCTCCTTGAAGTGTATCGGACCTGTTGATGTTTTTCTTCTTTTCATCACATGCATCTCATTAACCGATTCGTTTTATCTGCGCATGTTATTATAGTACTCCAAATATTTCAGTATGTCCACACGTAAAAGTTACCGAGAAAAAACGTTAATATTGAAAATAAAAAAAGGCTCGCAACTGGTGCTGGATTAATTTGATGTACGCCGTGTGCATTGTTTTGACAGAGTCCCGTTCACTATTTGTCAAACAGAGCAAACATATTTTCAGTTTTCTATTGGAAAAGTCTGGTAACAGAAAATAAGAACTCATACATTCTGCATGGGTGCGGGAAAACTGGAGGGCTACTCATCAAATCTGCGCAGTTCACATCAGGAGACAACTGCTAGCTAGGAATGATGTTGTAGAACCGACCATTTTGAAGCAGTAACAAAAATCCTTTAAACGTTGAAATGTCTCAATCAGCACGTTCCGTTGCACAGGTCCACGTCAATACAAAATAAAAGAAGAATACAATGTTGTGCTAATAATGTTCCTCGGTGGTTTAGCTCAACACCATGTTTCCAGTTGCATGTACATGCATATTAATGAAATAGGTACGGAGCCCCATGTATTCTCAAATAATGCTCAAGTAAGGATATAATCTCAGGTTGCAATTCCATGAAAGCACATATCCTCCGTGAAGACAGAGAATCCACAAGGAGAAAATCTTGAGAGAAAATCAAGGCATTCAGCACTGGTCACAAAAATACTACACGCCGTGGTCCGTTTTTCTTGTCCCCTTCATGAAGGCGTCTTAATGTCAGTAGTCAAGTCCACATTTCCATTATTTCCGATTCGCTGGGAAAGGTGGTCTCTTTCTTTTTCTACTGTCTCTAATAAAAGTCTTGAAGATTCCTGGGTGTAAATTAATTTCTCCAGATCAATCAGAAATACTTTGACATGAACACGACTGGGTCCGATGTTGATGAAAAATATAAAAGACAACAAATAAACCACGAAAATGTAAACCACTTTCGTTCGTAATGCTAAACCACGACGGAGTTAATTTGGGTTTTGCAATAGTATGATAGAAGATACTTCATAGATATCCAGCCTGTGGATGATGCGACTACGCAACTCTCAGCGCGGCTTTTGGTTGATGCTCAACTAGCATCTTCAGTGAGCACTGTCGACTGCACAGTGCAGCGCCGGGCGCTCGGTCTCAAGACCCGCAAAGCCTTCGACCAATCAGAGGAAGACCCGCAAACCCCTCAGCGAATCAAAGCTAAAATTGGTCGGTTGAGTATCAGAACCTCCAAACTACACGGCCAATCAGAGGACGATTTCCAAACCCCTCAGCCAACAACAATCGGCGCTGGTAGGTTGGCTTTACTGGTGGGTGGGGCATATATCAACTGTGAAACTCGGCCAACTAGCCTGTACTTCTGCAGCCAAGATCTGCCACACTAAGTCATCCATTCAAGGAATGCACAGGCTGCTCCACGCGTCTCGTAGGCATACGAGATATGTCTTCCTCTTTACGGAATTTTGTTGGTGGTGCATCAGTAACACAATATTGGTTGTAGCCTATTAACGACTGATGTAAAACTTACCCTTTTTTATTTTCATCTACCTTAAAACTGACCGAAGGTAGTCTTGAGGCGAGAGGAGGAGAGAGAAGGGAGGGAGACAGAAATAACGGTACTATGATTGGACGGGTGGTCAATCAGTGAATGTTTCGTACTTGCACTGGCATGGCGCATTGGATAACAGATTATTCATACCATTGAAACTACATGGAAATGGTAAAACACGGTGAATCCACACATAACAGAAAACCACTACTGCCGTATTAAGGTGTAGGCTACTCTCTCTTATTTGAAACGAGCATAACTGACTGCACATTCATGCCTGCCAACTATGTAGCGTAACCTACTGTACACTCAATTCTACCACACATAACCATTCAAGAATGCTTCACACGTGTTGCTTGTAACGCCATTGACAGGATCATTAAGATGAATCATACACCAGGTCATTCCGAAAATGCTAGCATATCTCGCTGTCACATTTACGTGTGCGACTGGTGTGTCACTACCTACTCATTGCACTACAGTATTCCATTCTCACGAACGACAGTAGGCTACCCAATGCAGCTGTAACGTTAACTGTGTCAGTAGTTGCAATGACTTTTTATACTGGTCCATTTTTATTAATTGTTGCTCTCAACGATGACCGTGGATAATATAGGCAGAGCAATTTTCGACATAAATAAAGGCGCACAGTAATAGTCTACGGTTACAGACATGTATATCTGCCATAGAGTAAGTTAATTAACGATATTCTTCGCTCTCTCTATCATCAGTAGACTACATAGTAACATCTGAAATTGTACATGTATGTACTTTTCTGTAATCGTATGTGCTGTCCGATCTGATTTATCTGACCGAAGAAAATAAGTTTTAAAGATGAGGCACTAAATGACTGGACTACAACAAAGGAAACCTTTGTGAACCGTGAATCTCTCTCGCTCCCTGTCTGCCGCACTCTCTTCTTTGCTCTTCGCACTGATTTGGTTCAGACCACAAACGCAAGATCATGTCTTGGCTGAAGTAGGTTCTGAGTCACAAGGGTGACACCTAGCGTCCTCTTTTCGTTTTCTTCCCATCTCCGCAACAGTTGGTATTTGTGTTCTACATACAGGCATGTTGTGTTGTAGGCCTACGTAAATAAATAGGACTGAATGTTTGTTGGGATATTTCATGTCATTTATGAAGTAATAGACATTCGGGATTCATTTCTATTTTGCATTTGCATTACAGTTCCTTATATTTCATGACCTGGTTAGTCAATATCCAGTCTTTAAGAAATCATTGAAAAAAAGACCTGGTGCATATTCTGAAGTTTTGAGAACACGGTAAAGAGACAACGTGCCCTTTGTTGTATCACACTGATATGTTTACAGTGAAACTCAAAATGTGATATTTGCATACTCGTTTAGACTCACTTTTACAGCTCATTGATACGTTTATAGAGCTACACTATGCAATACCTGATATCTAGAGTTAAAATGATCCTCTCCAGCCCTTCCACCCATTTCTCTTCAGTCACTAACTGTGCTTTTCCAAGCTTTTGATTGGTTCAAGGCAGAGGTTCACTAAGACAGATACTGTATGTAGGAAAACTAGGTTGTTCAGTGACCCTGACTTATGCAAATGTCTGGGAAAACATATTGACATAAATATATATATATATATATTTGAACAAGCAATGTTTTGTATGAACATATATAAAAAAAGCCCTTTTTTCACAACCCCGTTCTCTGAACTAAATGCTCAGTGGCCTGAACCCATTTGTTCAATCGATCACTCTCTTGGCCAAACCATAAACAATTTTCACCTAGTTAGATACAATTTGAAGATCTCTTTCACTCTTCTTGCAAAACTCTAAACACATTCTCACTCACTAAAACACATTTCGCACTGTGATGCACAGTTGTGATGCATAATGGTGATCACAGGTTAACCGCACAATTACAGCACGGATGTCATAGCTTACACACGACGAGTCAAAATTGTTCACACTTGTTGCTAATGATGTCATGAAACCAATATGACCCAGTTCAGAGTGCACAATCTGAGAGGCAGAGGAAGAATAGGATGAGGAGGACAAGGAGGAGGATGAGGAAGAGCAAGACCAAGATTTCAAATGAAATTCAAGCAACTGTGATAGAACATGTTCTTGTTCATGGAATAAGAATGAAGGAAGCAGGACACAAGAGTACAACCCAATCTCAGCAGATTCTCTGAGGCTGTCATAATCAGGAGATTACGAAAGACAGGATGAAAAGTCCATCATTGTTTTTACAGCATGTATATTTTTCTAACTGCTTGTTCCCTTTTTGTTAAATTAAAATGTCGCCACGTTAGAGTGGAAGGACTCCTATGTTTCCCCAACAGTAAGAGGCTCTCATAGTCAACACAGTCCTTCAAAACAATGCCATAGACTGAACCAGTCTAAAGTGCAAAGTGTAAAGACCCCATGAACACAGTTTTGTGGATGAAGCTGGGTTCGATCTGAAGAAGAGGAGAAGGAGAGGCCAACGGGCCATTGTCGAAGTCCCTGACCAGCGTGGTGACAATGTGACACTTTGTGCAACCATAAGTATTGGTGGGCTTCTCCACCACCACGCCACCTTGAGGCCGTATGACACCCAACATCTATTTACATTTCTGCGTGGTGTTCGGGATGTCTTTTTTGGGCATGAGCAGCAAGATCACGAGCAGGCACAGCATCCTGTCTATATTGTGGTTTGGGACAACGTCACACAGTTTCACCACGGTGTCCTGATACAGGAGAGGCTCAACATCAACCAGCCCTCTACCCAGTGAGTAGAGTGTTTTTCTCTGCCTGGCAGTGGAAGGCGTATGGCTGAAAAACCTTACACCATGGCATGGCAAATCTCCTACAGGCCATGGAATTGGCCTGTGGTGACAGGTGTGGAGTCTTGCCAAGGCACCGGCACACACCAGATGGTTTGTCCCCCATTGCCTGGCATGAGAGAATGCTGCCTGTGATGTAGATGAAGTCCTCTGGCCTGACCCAGTACAAAGACATGACGCTGGGGCTGAATGAGCCACTGGTTGACTTTGCGGTTATGTTTACCCTGTACTGCTTTTACAGGTTTTTTTTAACTGCTTATACACACATTTTTCTACATGTCACACGTTTTTTTTAAACCTGTCACTTAAAGTGCAAATCCCCACACCAAATCTGCAGAACTATAAGCTAATTCTCAGCATTTAACTTAGTTTTTTAATTTAATAAAAAAAACGTTTTGCACAACATTACACAGAACAATCAGACATTGAACGCTTGTGTGCCTTTTTAAGGCACTGCCCGTCAAAATGCACCACATCTACACCGGTGACAAAGGAGGACATTGGTTGTCATGCCGATGTGTTGCTGTGACAAGACCCAAGGAGGAGGCTGGGTACGTGCAGTTTGTGTGTGCAGTTTTGTGAATTGTGTGTAGTGTTTTGAAAACATGACACCAAGTTTCAGAAAATGTGTAAGCCGTTGTAAAGAAAACTTTATTTACATCTGGTAGTACTATATTTTTTTCTTTATGCAAGTGTGGATGTTTACATTCATTCAGTGCAGGACTTACAGTATGCAATATCTAAATTGTGGTACTAGGTTGTGAATATTTAGCTATACTGTGTATAATATATACAATAAAAAAGAACTGTGGGAGCTATATACCCTGAAAACTGTTTTTTTTTTTATGTAGTATGAAATGAATGCACAGTAGCATTTATATTTTGACTGGCTTTGTGTACGATCTATAAACATTGTTAGATTTTGAGCACAGATAAAACTCGAGGCAATTGTTTGATTTTGCAAGAAGAGTCAGAAGTTTTGTGAATGTAGTTTGAAAATTTGGTTTTGTTTTTATAGATTTGAGAAAAGGCAGATAGTTTCAAGAAATGTAAAAAAAAAAAGTACAAAAAACTATATAATAGCATAAAAAAATCCACTAGTAAATATAAATATTTGCATTGCTTTATAGGCTCTTTTCTTCATATTTCAGATATCTTCAATTTCTGGCATGTTACTGGCTTTATAAATGCCACATAGGCTTTTCTATTAAACTGACAGATATTTCATTGCCTCACAAAATGTAAAGAGTACCTCAAGTAAAGAACTAGTACAACCTTTTTTAGTTTTTCTACAAATAATCAAATGACATGCTACTTTCAACAAATAGCCCACACAATCCCCTCAAAATTGGCCTGTAGACCTGACACAGTGATACTGTGCAATTTGTTCTGCGATGGCAGAGCAGGAGGGTTTTGATCTTGCAGTAGTAAGTGGTGCATATGAATGGGGTTTTAATCTACCTTCGCTCGGCTCATCTTAACAGAATGACCATCAAAGGCAGAAGTGCACTCACTCGCCGTGGTATGTAGGGACCGGATGAAATGGAGTCTGCGACAGAAGAGTAAAGCAGAGACGCAATTCAGATAATAATAATAAAAGGACATCGCAGAGACACTCGGAAGCTCTCGGAGTTTCCATTTTGACACCGAAAAAAGAAATGTCAAAAAAAGAAGCGATAATCACAGACGGTCATCAGAGATGAGAACGTGAGAGTTTATTTGAAAGGTTTCACTTTTTTTTCGGAGAAAATCAGCTGAAATTGTGTTGGAGGCAGATCGTTATTTATCTCTTTATTTCCTTAACTTCTAAAGGTCCATCGAATCTGATTGCTGCACTCTTGCCCTCCTCGGTTGCCTTCCATCTTATCTGGTGACACAGATTTGTGTGAATTGCAAAGCAAAGCATCTCCATGGTGCCTTGAGCAGCAGCAGCAGAAGAGGCCAAAGAGAGTAGTACTTTGTGCAAAGGGAGCCTCTCAATCTTTCTCCTTTTGAACTTTTTCTCTCCTCATATTGCTCCAAGCCTTGAGCCAACACCGTACAGAGTACACAGAGAATTACTGATTTTTTTTCTCCTTTTTTTCTTTCTCTCTGCCAAGGCACTGCTCCGCTCTGCTTCTGTAGAATGTCCCTGCTGCTCCAAATGAAAGGAATATCTGAGCTGCTCTGACGGGTTGTGGCATTATTGCCTTCGCTGTGTTGCTCAGGCACAACCGAGTCTCCTTCACAGATGCAGGCGCAAGAACAAGAGGGAGGAAGGGCAGGAAATCAAAGAGAGAAATCGAGAGGGAAAGAAAGTCAGAGAAAGTCAGAGAAAGACAGAGAGAAAGATAGAGAGAGAGAGAGAGAGAGAGAGAGAGAAAGAAAGTCAGAGAAAGTCAGAGAAAGACAGAGAGAAAGAGAGAGAGAGAGGGAGAGAGAGAGAGAGAGGGAGGGAGAGAGAGGGAGGGAGAGAGAGGGGTGGCTTTTAATCATGTCAATCAAAGACCCTTTCCTTGCCTAGCGGTGTTCTGCCTTCTTGTCCCACTGCAGGCTGAGTAGTCTCCTGTAGCAGTTTGTGTTTGTTTTGGTTCCTTCATCCCTGTTCGCTGCTCACAGCAGCAGGTGTTCCTCCAACACCCCGAGTTCCTGCTCCCTCCAGGGGCGCCGGGTTAGGGGGCTCACAGCGAGCGGGTGGAGAAAGTGGGTTTGCTGCTCCAAACATATACCTTCTGTTTGTGTGACCGAAAAAAATATCAACATGGCATCTGGCAACAAATGAAATTTGCAGGAAAGTGACTGGGTTTGGCATTTCAAGTTTTGGCCGTGTGGTCGGACGACCTTATGGCAGCCTCTGTACGGTCACAGTACGTTTCAAGAAATCGATCCCCTTCAACTACCATAACTGGAGGCAGAAAGCGTGAGCGGCCTAACAGGCTTAATCTATAGGCACACTCTCAATGACGTTACGCCCCCCAATTTTTCCTTCTCTTGACCGGTCAAAATTCATCCGTTTAAAGAGCCCTTCTCCTCCCCCCCAGGGTCAATTCTGTCAGGGGCGAACATTTTCTGGAACCCCGTTGCAGGGGTTGCACCTTAAGACCATGGCTGGACAGATTGTGGATAGATTCACAGAGTAATTGCATGTGTAAAAGGCTATGTAGCCTGTGTGAACAAATCTCTAGCTTGTGGTAATGATATTTGTCTTGTCAAGGCAAATGTTTGAGGACAAATGTTCATATCAGCATATGATCACGGACGATGAAGTTTGTCTAGTATGGGTTTCTCCCGTATAAGATGTACAAGAACATCTTCCTATTACAGCAATATCTTTATATCATATCAAGAGTAAAGTTAAGGGTTGTCTGTATACATTTTTTGGGGAGATGGGATCATGAAACTGAAATTATTTGATATGATGTTGAATGAACTTACACACAACGTTTTTTACATGTCACACAATATCTGTTTTGGAAGACATTACTGAAAATTCAGTGTATTGTAAACCAGTTTTGTCAGATTGCTCTATGAAGTGCACTGTAATACTGTAACTGCAAAAGGGTTTAGCCAAACAAAGACAGGAGTGTTATAGGAGTTTTAGTAGTAAGTGACTGACAAATATGAATAGTTATGTTTGCTATTTCACACAAAACTTTTGAAAAGGAATTATTTACTTTTAAATGAAGTGTTTCATTTTGATATTTGTGGTGTTTTGCATTTTCTGTGTGCAGTTTTGTGAATTGTGTGTAGAGCTTTGAAAAATTAGATCTAGTTTCATAATATGTGTGTAAGCAGTTGTAAAAACCTGTAAACAAATTGATAATAATTGACCCAGTTGTCCATCCACAACTGACATTAACCCTTCAGCAGGTATCACAACACCGGTGTGTTCAGAATGTTGTGGAATGAATGTTCTAAAGAATATATGGGTCCAACAAATATAAAGTGGAATTTTAGAATCTTACCTTCTTGATGAACACATTATTTTATTAGAAGGTTTAAAATTCCAGTGCTCAAAAGTCCTCTCTGCATAATAAAATGCAGTTTTTGGATGATTTAGAAAGTAATTACCATGTAGCCTGTGACGTGTTCATGTTTTTCATGGCTAAATGTTACAGATTTAAAAGATCTCTTTCCAATTAGAAGCGATTAACATAATTTTCACTCCCACGCTCTCATTTAGATCACCATACCAGCAGAAATACAACAGCTGAACCAGCAAAATCTTTACCATATACCTCAATGGCCCCAGAATGTTCAGCCACCTGTATCTATAGTCATTTTGCAATCCTATGACAAATTGCAATCATTGCAAATTCAATATAGGACAGTTTAATTAAAGGTCAGTTGTTATTTTGAGAGAAGTGCTCCAATGAGATCTGCTTCAGCAGTGGCTACTATGTTTAAAAATACTCGACTCTTCAGTAATGCTGTTTTTGTCTGTTTGGTTGGTTTGGAGCGTATCCAATTATAAAAGATGACCTTTTTTGCTTTATGGTGGGCAAAAGAGGGTGATGTTATTGACCTCTGTCCAGGCCACGGCAGATCATATTCAGCCAGGGCAGAGGTTTCATTATGGTTGTTTTTCGTTTGTAGTTTGCCTGGTAGTGCAAGACTTTAGCAATGCCAAAGTCTCTCCTATTTTTTTCTTTTCATGTTCAGAAAACCGATGGAAATGAGGGTAAAGACGCCTGACCTCTTTTTGAGTCCAATGTTATTTGTAACTGTAACTCTGTGTTTTGCTTGAGGGAAACATGACTATGCATACCATCTGCAGTGTTAAACTCACTGAATGTTGTCCTAGAATATCCTCCACTGCAGTGAAAAGATAGTATCATGATTTTTTTTTTTTTTTTCGGGGGGTGGGGGTGTGGAGGCAGTGTCAAGAAGAGGGAGGAAGGCATTCTTAGGAGGTTTTTTTTTTCAGCGCTAAGAGATAAGCTTGTCTTCTCGTTCAATAACAAGTGCATGACAGTACACAGGGCCTTTACAGTGCATGGAAGTAAACATTTCCTGGTATTTTATCAGATTAGAGACATTCAGAATTAAGCCATGAAACTCCCGATCCCTCGCGCCCCCCCACTTCAAAATGAATTGAAACAGAGCTAATGTTATTTCTGTCTCACCTCGCCGCCTCACAATATTTGTCACTCTCTCCTCTTGCCCTTCCCCCAGCGCAGACAGAGACAATAGGTGCAATCAGGTCTCACAAAGTGTCTGCCTGGACTGCATGCCGCCCTGATTACCCTCACGCCTGAAATCAGTGGCCTTTTGTCGCGCAGGCCAAAGCAGGGGAGCTCCGGAGGCAGAGCGCCCACGGGTACTCACGTCCAGTCTGTTCTCGGAGGCGGAGGCGGGGGTGGGGGTGGTGGGGGTGGCGCGTGATCCATTAGTGGTGAGGGAGAGGTGCACAGCACCCGCACACTGATTACTCAGAAAAGACACAGAATGGAACACCTGTGGACACAGAGGAATAGGTGTGGGGATAGGGGTGCCGTTGATAACATCTTCAGGACGGAAAAAGGCTTATCTGCCCCAGCACCCCCCCACACACACACACACACACACACACACACACACACACACACACACACACACACACACACACACACACACACACACACACACACACACACACACACACACACACACACACACACACACACACACACACACAAACACACACACGTCCTCCTCCTGGGTGTACTCATAGGTGTTAGGTGGTTAGGTGCTCTCACCATGGCTGTGTAGGCAGTAACGGTAAAGTTCACTCAAGGTTTAGAGAAGTGTAGAACATTAAGTCACACGGAAAAGAAAGAGAACTCAGCACAACCCCGGGACCCTGTGAATGAAGAATGCAGGGCTTTTAGGTCTGCTAGTGTAACTGGGCACCCCGGCTCAAGAGTGCTTAGACCAGGGGATTTATGGGTTAACTGACATATTGCCCATGTTCATTTTTCTCCTCTAATCTGTCAATCTAATCTAATATCTGAATATATAGTCTAGGAGCAGCTGTCAGGGGCCTGATCCTGGGTATTACTTCAAATCCGTCTCCGTGGCTCTGCTGGCTTCAGTGTAAAAAGGATCGTAAGGCAAAGAGATAGCAGTGATGCATAGTCTCAATAAAATTCCTCTTTGTCTGCCCGGTAGGGTGACCTGCCTTTTTTTATAGCCCAGAGAATGGATTGAGGAGAGGGAGAGCTAATGCTCCTCTCTTCTTTTTTTACAAGAAATGTGTAGATTGCTTTTATGTATGCAAAAAAACTAAACAACAACAACAAAACGGGGGCAACAGAACAGTAAATAAACAGCACCTAACAAGTGTGTAAAACATTCATCAAGTATGTGGAGGCCCAAGGCTCTGCAGTAAACAACAGCGTTGTTGTTGGTGGTGTGGTGGGGGTGGTTTTTGTTGTTGTTTGTTTTTCTCAAGACATTGGGGAGCTTGTTAGGCATGTGTCTGCCCTGGGCCTTCCAGCCATCTTCCCCTGGTCATAGCCAATGCACACAAGGGCTCACTGCCACTGCCACTGCCACCAGCCCACGTGTCATCACCCTGTGTTGGGGACACTGAGGGGTGGAGGAGGCGCTGGATGGATACATGCATTGCTGGAGGCTTGAGTCTTGGCCGAGAGCCCTCTTTGGCTTGGTGTGCATATGTTGCTTTTATTAATGACAAAATCATTCGAGCAAAAGGGGGGGCTGTTTGTTTATTGATTGGGCCGCGCTGACACAGAACCAACCCCCCCACCCCACCCCACCCCACCCCGTATACTGACAGGAGCCACAATCAGCTGTTTATTTACCCCTGTTTATTTATATATCATCTCATCAACGCGTTAGCTTTGAGTTTACAGCGAAGACTGCCATCAGACTCATAATCAAGCGCAGAACCTCTCAGGCGCCAGTAGCTGCTGCTATGTAACTGAATAGCAGATGGGTCGGCACTGCTTCTGTGTGTGTGTGTGTGTGTGTGTGTGTGTGTGTGTGTGTGTGTGTGTGTGTGTGTGTGTGTGTGTGTGTGTGTGTGCGGTGTGTGTGTGTGTGTGTGTGTGTGTGTGTGTGTGTGTACAGAAAATAAGCTTGTGTTAGTTTATAAAGGCAAAACTGGAATCGCACCTCTTGAGCCAGAATGAGCTTTGCATTCTGGGTGAGTGTGGGTGTATCTGTGTGCACGTGTGTATGTCTGTATGTGTGTGTGCACATGTGTGTGTGTGAGTGTGTGTGTGTGTGTGTGTGTGTGTGCAGCTTGCTAATGCTGAAGTGAGACTGCAGTGGCTATGCTTGGTTGGCCCAGTAATAACCCCAGCGGAGTCTCTGTGACAGGGGAATGCTGCTTCGTCTCTATTTGGCCAATGATATCAATAAAGTCGTCCCAGGCTTCCTCCGGGAAGGGGTAGTGTGTGTGTGTGTGTGTTTGTGTTTATGTGTGTGTGTCTCTGTGTGTGTGTGTGTGTGTGTGTGTGTGTGTGTGTGTGTGTGTGTGTGTGTGTGTGTGTGTGTGTGTGTGTGTGTGTGTGTGTGTGTGTGTGTGTGTGTGTGTGGTAGGGGGTGTCCAATCTCCCACCCTTTAATGTGTGCTTATTAATGGCCCCAGCTCTGTGTGTGTGTAGTCTGCTGAGGTGCCTCCCCTGACATTCTAAATTCTAAACGTGTATCCCAGAATGCAATTTGCCTTCCACCATTGGATAAAGAGATATGTGTGGCACCAGGCTGGAATTAAGGGGAATAGGGGAGAAGAAAGGAATTAGTATGGAAATTAGGTTTCTTTAATGCCTTGGGCGATTAAAGGTGGTTTAAGGAGCAACGAGAAGGTGGCAGCTCCCATTGCCGATATGTGAGGTGTGGGAGAGTGAGGAGATTGCCTTCCTTTGGAGAACCGTCTCACCCTCCTTGCTGTACGGATTAAGGAAATGGCTTATGAGAGGCATGGCGTGCTGTTTAGGGAACGCTAATTGCGCATTCAGTGTCGGCGAGAAGTCTGCTGAGAGCAGATTGCGTTCGCCTTGTATTTTTTCCCCCTGCTTTTTATAGGCTGGCAATGGCAGCGGCTTCATCTCCCGACTGAGGTTCGAACCAAAAATCAATCTTGGCATCATGAATGACCTGATTAGGGCACTCGGAATAGCAGGTGCATACTTCTGGAGTGAACAGCTTCAGTCCAGACTTACATATGTGCAAATATGTTAAAGGGAGTATGTATTTCTCATGTGGGGAAGGTAGGCTTTGAATGTTTTCCAGCGGTATACAGCGAAGGGAAAATATGACATAGAGAGAAAGAGAGACAGAGAGAGAGAGAGAGAGAGAGAGAGACAGAGAGAGAGAGAGAGAGAGAGAGAGACAGAGAGAGAGAGAGAGAGAGAGAGAGAGAGACAGAGAGACAGAGAGAGAGAGAGAGACAGAGAGAAAGAGAGACAGAGAGAGAGAGAGAGAGAGAGAGAGAGACAGAGAGAGAGACAGAGAGACAGAGAGAGAGAGAGAGCTGGCTCCTCGTGAGTGATGTCTCTTTTCACCTCCCAGGCTGAGGCTGGAGGAGCAGCGGGCCTCACTGAGGCAGCATGTCCCCGAGGCATAGTAAATTCTTGGATTCTCCCTCCCCCGTTTTTTTTTCTTCTCTTCTCTTCCTTCTTCTTCTTTTTTTTGTCTCAGGTAATTGCTTCGGAGATAAATTCATTCCCAGTCTCAGGTAGAGGACAACCGAGCTCTCCCTCTCTTTCCCACTCTCTCTCTCTAAACTCTGTCTTTCTCCCTCTCTATCCCACTCTTTCTCTCTAACTCTGTTTATCTCCCTCTCTATCCCTCTCTTTCTCTCTAACTCTGTCTTTCTCCCTCTCTTTCCCATTCTCTTTCTAACTCTGTCTTTCTCCCTCTCTTTCCCATTCTCTTTCTAACTCTGTCTCTCTATCCCATTCACTCTCTCTCTAACTCTG
>NC_045171.1:5939878-5989878 GCF_900700415.2 Clupea harengus
CATGGCCATAGATGTCATCTGTGCCCCAGTTATATCTTCTGTAGCTGTCAATCACATACAGAGTGTTTCAGAGGCGCATGAGGATGAAGAAGTACTGAACCGTTGGTCCTCTATGTTCAGTCCAGCGTCCTCAGGCTTTCAGAGTGGCACCACCAGCGAATCGTTCCCCCCCCCCCCCCCCCCTGAACTGAGTCGAAGGCTCCTCCTTGTTAATACTCCACCTCCGTGCTAGATTCTGCGCGACCGTGTTAAACTGCTTAGCAAATTGTCAGCCAACCTGAAAAGTGAATTATGTGGCCTCAGGGGCCAAGTGGAAAACGCACCACCGGCAGTTTCCCCTTCCGCATGGCTTCAGGGGGCTGCTGCCGCCGCTCCCGCCGCCACGGTTAAGTGTGCTGGCATCCTGGAGGCTCCACCAGGCCAGGGCCTTCTCCATTACTGACAATATCATAATGACTGCAACATGCAAGCTTGTCTGCCTCCTCAGGCCAAGGGTCGTAGAAATACCTCACCGGAAAGCCGTCGAACACGGTGAGTGTTGGTGTCCTGTAGACTTTAATGCTAATGCGAGATGAGCAGCAAGCATCATTCAAATGATGGTGTTTGTCAGCCTATGAATGTATTATATTATTAGGAGATGGCGTTTCGCTTCATAAGGCTATCACAGCGGTAAGTGTAAATGTAGGCCAAGCTGTAGCAGGCTCACTCACTCATAGTAGTGCTGTGTCCTCAAGCTACATGGCTAGATGTGAAAGCTAAACTCTCAGTCCACCATCTCCTCCATATTCACCTCCCGTCTCCTCCACTCATAATGAAGAGGAAGCTGAGGTGGTTTGCCCTTTTTGCAGAGCAGTTGATTCTCTATGAGATCGGAGGTTTATTGCGCGGCCATTGTTATGCAGCCAGGATCAAAGCCAAGCACCTGCAATGATGTAGCCACGGCATCGTAGCTGTGTGTGTGTGTGTGTGTGTGTGTGTGTGTGTGTATGTGTGTGTGTAAGCCCCTTGTAAATCTCCACCATCAGTGTAAGCAATGACAAGTCCTTTGCGTACTCCCGCTCTCGTAGAGGTGACATGGATGTAATTGGCTGCATGAATCCTACGGTGCGCTCACGAGGGGAGATAGTGCAATTCATCGCGGAGGCCTCTGAGTCTCCGGACCCTTTTCTCTCCTGTAGATTTACGCAGAGCGCCGGGCGAAGCGACGGAAGAGCCCTAGTGTTACCTCCTAAGAGCGGCACGTTCGGTGAGATGAAATATTAATGCACCGGGCAAGAACGGTAACCATTGCGAGAGGCGCTGCACTGATGAATGATGGCCGCCTAGGCAGGGCTGTATTTGCATGGGAGATGGAAGTGTTGAACAAGATTCATGGCAGTAAGTGGAAATGTTACGTGCGGGAGAAGCGTGGAGAGATCGGCCCCTGTTAATGTTGTTATGTGCTTCCTTGGCAGCCCTGAGAGACAGGAGCAGAGTGGTGTGGGATGTGTTAGGGACTGAAGGCTCACTATGTGTGAGTGTGTGTGTGTGTGTGTGTGTGCGTGTGTGTGCGTGTGTGTGTGTGTGTGTGTGTGTGTGTGTGTGTGTGTGTGTGTGTGTGTGTGCGTGTGCATACATCCCAATATTTGTGTCTTTGTGCATGCGTGTGAGAGTGTGTGTCTGTGCCTGTGTATGTACTTTGCGTCTGTGATTGCATGTGTCTGTGTGTGTGTGTGTGTGTGTGTGTCTGTGTGTGTGTGCTTGCTGGTGCTTGCATGTGTGTTTAGGTATGCATGAGCGAATGCGAGCACAAGTGAGGGTGAGTGAGAGTGTATGTGTGTGTATCTGTGTCTTTACTCATGTTGGCATGCGTAGATGTGTATGCACGCGTCCATGTTTATTACAGGTCTATTTTCGGTATAGCTTTTTCTCTCTCTCTCTCCCTCTCTCTCTCTCTCTCTCTCTCTCTCTCTCTCTCTCTCTCCTTGCCTGTTTTCTTTATTAGGTCATTGACTGGCTCACTGGTGTTTCTGGGTGCTGTTCACTAGCACACAGCTGCAGTGCTAATATACGCATTAATTTAACTGTGACAGCTATTAGCAGAGCAACTAAGCTCTAAAATGAAATTGAGATTTTCCCCCTGTTTCTAACAATTCCCTTTGCGGTGGTATAATATAGTTATATCCACTGATTAAGAGTGAATGCTTTACAACCACTGAGACATAATGACCACTAAAATGGTGTCAGTCTCTCTATATTCTTTCCTAACTGATGACTGATATACATCATGCAGAACCATGCAGATGTTGTATCTAGTTACATAACATATGCTTCCAACTCCAATATATATTCTGGTATCTCATGCATCTAACCGGAGAATTATTAATGATTCTCTACATGTGAATATGTGGGAGTGGATGGGGGGGGAAACAGGTGTTTTAGGAATAGATTTGGTCTCTACACACCGGCAATGTGTCATTAATCATAAAAAGTCCATGTCTGTGCTTAAGGAACAGCTTTAACTAGGCTGTGGGTTGCACTAATGATTTAAAAAGGATTTCACATATGGTTAACACTTATTTCCATAAATTAAATGCTTATTATTGAGTTTGTGAAGATAATCATATGTGCAAAGGTGATTATTTTGTAATGGTGAATGCTGGTAGTGCTGGCAGTCTCAACTCAAAGAGGCCCTTCCTTATAATATTGGCAATGCTAATGCCTATATTTGCTTCCTTCCTTTTTTTGTTAGCTTGATTTATTATGCCATTTTCTTTAATTAACCTGGGTTTACAAGTAGACAATCCCATTACTTTGAAGAGAAGTTTTAGACCGATTCCTTGTCACAATAACTCAATGGGTGAAGGAGCCATGAAACAACACTCTGTTTTTCATCTTTAAGATCCTTTACCTTAAACAGGAGATGCCATGTTTATACATTTAATTAGAGATGATACCATTGATTTGGCTGTCAACATGTCAGTCAAGCTATGTAGCAGCTTCCAATGTTTACCCGTTGGAATTATTACACAGTACACATATTTCACATCATTTCTTTTATGGTGATGTCTCCAATACATTATGGACATGGCTTGGCAGATGACCTTAACCTTTATATTTGATGCTGTGGTCATCTACAGCATACAGCATCTAGAAGTCAGTTTTATCTAAATAATAACTGCTGATCAGTGTAACATGGAGATCTCATTTCTGTGGAGTTATTAGTCAGTTGAGGTCCATGACTGAATAATGACTGCTAATTATGTAATTGTAGAAGTAAACCCTTTTATTATGATCTGAAATCATATCTTGTGGTAAGTGTTTTATGTCGCTATATACCTTGTAAGACAGATTACGTGCACCACAAAGATATCCCGATCAGACTTTAAAAGTGACGTTCAGTGGAACTGTCTTCATGGACTGGAGTTCACACACGTTTGTGCATAACTCCACACTCAAATCTCATATATCTCTGGCTGCACCATGTGCTCATTTAGTAAGCACTGGCATTCAGCATCATTAACTCAAGTCATCACAGCTGGAACCCAACTAAAACACAATTCTACAGCTGGAAACACTAATAGTCAAAATTGGTCCCACACCAATCAGAACCTCAGGATAGATAGATAAAAGGGCCATGGGCCAATCAGAACCTCAGGATAGATAGATTAAAGGGCCATGGGCCAATCAGAACCTCAGGATAGATAGATTAAAGGGCCATGGGCCAATCAGAACCTCAGGATAGATATATAAAAGGGCCATGGGCCAATCAGAACCTCAGGATAGATAAATAAAAGGGCCATGGGTCAGTTCACTTGTTTTGGAACAGTGGATCCACAGAGACCATTCTTTGTGTACTATTATTTTGAATTGGTTCATTGGTTTCATTGGTTTGTATTGGTAAACACATGGAAATGATTTATTGGCGGGTAAGGGTAGGGGTCGGACACAAACTCATGTTACGGTAAGAGAAGGGGTTGGGGTTGGGGTTGGGAAAGCTCCCAGGGATCACAAACCTGGATAAGAATAAGGGAAGCCACTGGGATTCAAATCCTGGCCACCTTAGGCCCCCAAAGACAATGACAAGTAGTACGGCCACTTCATCCGTATCAACGACATAGTACAATATGATGAGAGCGAGAAGTTGCCCGGCATGGGAGTTTTTAATATCACTTAAACACAGGAAAAGATGTTAAGTCCTTGTGCTATTTATGGGGGACATCCCGGCATTGGGTTATATCGAGTTCGCAGGTTTGGGTTAAGATAGACTGCCTTCCAACCGCTCCTTAGCTCTGTGGAGACATCTGCAAAAAGCCTGTCTGGCCTTATCTCACACACACACCCCACAGCCTCCTCCCCGCAGTGGAGCCAGAGGGGGAGAGGGCGCATGACAATTTATTAATCATGACTAAAGCCATGTACACAGAAGGTGTAACAGTGGTGTCTACGGGATGCACTAAAGATTATTAAGAGTATTACATTTTAGTTGATAGAGATATTTTGAGATTCAATTTGAAAGTCTGTGAGTGATGCTAGCTGGCCAACACCATTTAAGTACAGAGGTGTGTAGTGTTGGTGGGGTTGGTTGGCACACTAATTTTGGGGCTGCACAGCATGATTTTAATCATGAATGAAGTCATTTTAGGAATCTTTTGTGAACATTAAATATATCCGTTTTTTAGCTGAGATCTTAACCTCTCAGTTGGTACTGATTAGACTATTTTAACACAACTGAGAAATATGAAAGACAGTGAAAAGTCTGCCAACCAACCCTACCCTCAACCTACACAAAGGGCCCCCACTCCCCACTCCCCACTCTCTACCCACTTCTTCTCCGTCTGTGTTCATGTAGAGGGTCTGCCATATTAAGTGCCATCCAAACCCAATTAGTGGAAGTGAGTTATAAAACCCTTCAACAGCAAGTCTACATCGATGCAGCCTTCGCGAGCGTGTGCAACAGTTTATTTGTGTCCATGCAACACCTTAACTCTGGCTGTCAGTTTTTTTTTTTTTTAGCATATGGGCATGTTTGTTAATTAAAGAGTAATTAACTAATAATAGAAGCAAAGGCACCATATGGAAAATTTAATGGCAATAAAACCTGAAATGCAGCTCCGCACACACATAATGAAAGGAGTGAGAAATCCTATATTTCCCAGGGTCTCCAAAACATATATTTTATGGTGTTTTTAATATTCATTATGTTCGTTCTTATAATGAAAGCGACCCTTTTCTGTCTAGGGCCTCCCAAAAGCTTCCTGCTGTATTACACCCTACCCCTTCTTTAAGAGAGCCCTCCGCAGCCGCAAGTGTGACTGCAAACAGAGTAAGCCACACTCCGTAATGGAGTGGGAGAGGGGAGGGTCCGGCTTGAGAAATGCCTGACAACAGAGATCGTTTTTCTCCAGTATACCCAAATTCATTGCAGGGTGAAGGAACTGAATAAGAAGACCAGTGCTGGTAATCTAATCCGCTATGATTCGCTGAAGCATGAAATAAAAGAAACTCTCATTTTTATCAGCAGATCTCTTGTAGTTTTATTCCCAGGGAGCAAACATACAACCGGTAATGAAAATGTACATCTGTCTCTTTGCTTAAAAGCTGCTAAATGAATAAAGAGCTGAAATAGATCTTGTTTTTCTCTTCACCCTGAGGCAGCTCGTCAATGCACATGCGCTCAAGTCCGCATTAGAAAATGTGCATCATGTGTACCGCGTGCGGAACGTGTCCGAGGGAATATACCGGTGGTCAGGATTAGGAGGGTTAGCTTCAGCCAGTTAGCATCTTATTTGACCGCTGACACCTTCAAAAAAAAAAATTTGTCCAAGGGGTGCTCACTTCCGGCACCATTTATACGAAAAGCCAATTAGGCACCACATAACATATGAGAACAGGCACTACAAATAGTGTGTTGTCTATGCAGATTGGTGGATGCTGAAAACTGCCCGTGATGACAGTAATGAATCCTTTCGAGAAGGCGCTTAGATGGCTTGCTGCGGCGCAAGTCTGCAAATATCTGTGGTTTGCTGGTAGGGTAACGTTTAGCAGGGCAAAACTATAAGTAATTAATGTATAAGACAGTTTGTACACCAAATGTGTAATGTTGCAGTGTGCTATCCTTCTGTTGGCAAGCTAATTAAATCAAGCCAACTCAAAGAAAACAAGCTAATTAAATCAAGCCAACTCAAAGAAAACAACTTACCCAAAGAAGTGTACCCCCTCCGGCTGCATGCTAGTTAATTGCAGGTACTGCAATTACTGTGAGTTCCTGTGGTGGCCTTGGCCACACCACTTCTATATCGGGTCTTTTCGCACATCTTCATTTATTTAATTATGTCTCTTATCTGTTGTTTATCTAATGGGAAATATTGTATTTTTGTTTCAGGGTCTGTCTTGTGTATGTTTGTGTGTTATATTTGTGTGTAGCCTATTTGTTGTACATGGTGCTGGCCACCTTTCTACTGTTTTTGTTCAGCTCTCTTAATAATAATAATGGATTTTATTTATATTGTCTAGTGCAGGGGTGCCCACACTTTTTTGGTTTGTGATCTACTTTTAGAATGACCAACTAAAAATGATCTACCACAAAACATGTTCATAAATAGAGACTATGCATGGCTAAAAAAAGGGGGGGGGGGGGGGAAGGAATCATGGTGATATTGGTGACATTATTTGAGATAGTTGCGGCCTAAAATTCTTGATTTCGAGGGAGCTTTTCCAAAAAGTTTAGATGAAAGTTGCTGTGTTTTTAGGTGTTTGTTGCGAATTTTCCTCTTTGTAATCATAATTGAGTTATTTGTTGAAAAATAACTGATTAATAAACAAACATTCATTCATCAAGAACAAAAATAAATAACCTTGCCAATATGCTAAACAAAAGATTACCAGGACTACAAAACTTATCCACAACACAGTGCACCTGTTGGCATTACAAAAGGACCATCAGACTGAATAAAATGTTATGAATGTCTCAGCCTTCATATATGAGGGAAAAAAAACAGCCTGTGTCACTGTGATCTGTCTCGTCATCTGACGTCCTGCCTGCGTTTCTGCCGTTCTCATTCTATGCAGGGATGGATTAACGAACGGGCCTACCGGGCCCAGGCCCAGGGGCCCATGAGCTCAGGGGGCCCCTAAGCCAGAGCCTCTGCGTGAAGTCGCTGTTATGTATCTCTTATTTGTGGTTGAAAAAGGTGTATTTTGTTCATTTGCTAATGGCTTTAATTGAGTATACCTGTGCTGTGTTAGAAAATGTGCATGTGCGCCAGGGGCGTATCTATAGACAATACAGCCAGCGTGGAATGTTCGTATGGAGAGCAGACCCTGCATTCTACATTTGAATGCTAAAGTGTCGCTAGTTTAATGCGACAGCGATCAAGGATAATTTATATTTGGATCAGCAAAGATCCCTTACGCTATATATCCCCTCAAAATGGCAAACTTGTCTCTGTCATGGTTTTCATAATTTTTAGGGGGAAATCGTCAGTAGCAATCTATAACACAAGTATATGCTTATCGTGCATACACTATAGAAACTATTAAAAAAACGATTCAATTAAATGAATAATCTCTTATTTAATTTGTTATTTTTGTCATACACAGATATGCAATGATGATTGCTGGGTAATATGTATCTTGTTCGCCAATGTCAAGTCTCTATTTGATCATGTGACGAGACGATACGATATAGCTCGTTTTGGCGCAGAATCTGAACGTCAAGACCTACAAGCTGACTGAGCACAGTACGGTACACTTGTCGAACGATGCCTTTCAAACATAAAAGTGGTAATGCATGATTGCTCTTTCAATGGACAGGATAGCCAGCCCATTCAGCCTCTCCTGCCCCATGCTGCTCAGGTAGGTCTTAATCAGTTTCAATTAGGAAAATAATCACTCGGCTGTTGCCCTGTCACATGTAATGTCAGAAACAATAGCAGGGCAGTGCATTGAAGGTGGATGTTACGGAGTAAACTTGGACCTGTTTACTTTCCCAATACAATAGCCAAAGTATCTAATTCGACCGTTAAATCCAACACATTGTTGGTCCAATATATATATATGCCTAATGGTGTTTGTGTGTGCGTGCGTGTTTTGCAAGCGCACAATTCTTTTTCTCGCGAAGGGGGGGGGGGGGGGGGCCTTTAACATGTCCAGGCCCAGGGGCCCGTGGTTTCTTAATCCGTCCATGATTCTATGCGTATCAATCTGTTTTGCTATCCTTGTTTATTTATTTTATCCGTAAAGTTGTTGATGTTGTTCAATTTCATATATTAAATTAAAAACATCCAATTTCAAGTCATCCATTCTTCAACACTCGCTGCTACCTTATCTTCAAACAGAAAGTAACGTTAAATCTCCATGGCAACAGCTCTCAAGGGTTTGGATAATAATCGGATTTATTGCTTCCTTCATTATTCACAGCTAAATAACATAAGGCTTTTTATTTTGTTTAATACACGAAAAAGCTATATCTGTTCTATAAGAAAGGTAACTTCCGTTATGATCTGGCGATTTATATATATATAAAAAATATTATATATTAAAATATTATTTTAATTTAATTTTTTTTTTTTTTTAAATGACACGATCTACCACCATAAGCTTTGCGATCGACTGCTCGATCGCGATCGACGCATTGGGCACCCCTGGTCTAGTGTATAGTCTTTTGTCAGGTAGGGTGTATTGTGTGAGACCTTAACCCTTTGGTGCCGCCCCGTGTTAATAGACCTAATCAGAATGTTGGTAAACAAAGGTTGCCAAGGTACTTCCGGGTGGCTAACTGTCATCCTGTCAACAGCTGTTAGTATAGTAGCATAGTAGCATAACATAGTAGTTTATAGTTGTTCTGCCTCCAGGCATTTAATTTGACTTGTCGAATTTGTAAAAAAAAAATCAGTTTCATCCAGACTTTGATTTTGACGTTGTAATTTTGAGCTGTGCAGGAAGTAGGCAGGTAAAATTGTTCAGAATAATTTGGAAACGGCAAGCTGACAGTCATTTCGCCGGAGAGATTCCTTCTTACAGGTTGATTCCCCAGCAGAGGCATCGCTGTATCTTGTTATATCTAAGTTAATTTCATTGTTTAAAAACGTAGTTATAATGCTAAAAAGGCTATGTTAAAACGTGGATGCTATTAGGAAATGTTAACAGTTAGCTTAACATGTGCTTTCTTAATTCATGGAACTAGGTGACTTGGCTAATTGCAACATTTTGCTTTTTCTGTTCTAGTTTCACTCTCTTTCACCCTTTGATCACTTGAATTTATTGTCGTGGATTCAGTAAAATTTGAAGAATAAATCTGCAAACAAGAATACAAGACATTCTTCATCTTTATGAATTTAAGAGAGTTTAGCTCGCTGTCTAGTTGAAGTTATCACACCTCAACGAGGACAGTACACTAGTTAATTTACGAATCGATTAACGTCATGCCGAAAACGTGTTGTGTTTGGGGTTGTAATACGGAACCACTAGATACAGAGACTAAGACGGGTGGATAACGCTAGCACAGATCCAGCCTTAGTACGTTTACCGGGCGGTCTCGTTGCATCTAACGGTACCAAACTGGACAGGCTGTCAACCAACCACTAATGACCGGATTTGCGGAAGACATTTTCTCACAGGTCATTTATAAAACGTTTTTGTTGGGTTGCTGTTGGGTAGCATAACGGTAGCACATCGTGCAAGCTTGCTAGCGTGAGAATGCTAGTCCTGTTGTTGTAAATAAACAAACCACACACAGTGGGGTGATCTGGCTTGGCTATGATACAGTTACTCAAATCTTTTTTTATAATGCAGGTCGGCCAAACCCTGATGCTGACCACACTGATTTTGCCCAATAACAACACCTGGGACCTGAGTTAGCTAACTCCAGTCCAACCACATCTGCTAAGAGAGCACAAATCCTCAAAACTGCTTATCTACAATACAATGACAAAGTTTTCAATACTGTCAATAAGATAGATAGGTAGGTACTTTATTAATATCTGTATGGAAAAAATCTTGTGTCCAGACAGATAGCTGGAAAGCTACAAACAGTCCTGAAAATCGTCCATCGTTAAGTTGGATATTGTAGCGATCTCAGTCACTACGAGTTTGATACAATATGACCGTTACTCGCTAACAAATATCAACAGCAACGACATCGGGAACGTCTCGTTTTTCAGTTCACAAGATCATACTCATAATTTGTGATGTTATCATATTCACAATTATGATTAAACGTGTTCGTACCTTGGTTAAATTACATGGAAAATCCTGTTGGTTTGTTAAGGTTTACTATGGGCAGGGGCGACGTTTGCCACCCGGAAGTAAGTTATTTGTTGTTGTGACGTCACGGTGAATTGTCGTATAGCGTTCCTTTTGGAACGATGACGTTTTGGTGCCATGACAACGGAAAATAACATATTTTTTTTTTTTTACAAAAGTCTCAAGACCTATCCAATCAGATTGCATGCTTTTAAAATCCATTTTATTGATTGGTTAGTCCCAGAGAGCTTGTCAAATCAAGCTACGCGAGTTACGTGACTTTGAGGTTAGAAAAACAAACATGGCGTCCGCACGTAAGCGACACCTCAGTGAGCAACAGCGATTTTCAGGACAAGCAGAGGCAGCATTTCTAATGAATGATGAGTGACCAAGAAAGCAATGTACACAGTGGTATTGGATGGATTTCTAGTGGAGAAAAGTTTGAATTTCGCCAAGGATTGGAAGGAGAAAGCGCCGGAGAAAAGTACTCTCCGACTCCGTTTCTATCACAAGGTACGTTTCATCGTAAATACACACATCCAACAAGTAGTCACTGCAATGCATGCTTTCCTCATTTGTTTCTCGGAGTAAATAATACACTTTATCAAACCTTTGTATTTAGTTTTGTGTTGGGCTATCAACTTGGCTAGATTTGTAGATTTATAAGACATTTGAGGGCGAACATTCACATGTGTTTCGTTTACCGCAAAGCTGTAGTACGCACCTTGTACTAATAGCAAGCAACATGTTACTGGGTTTTCATTTTGGTGTTTGAAAGGCATAAGCAAACAGGGACTTACAAGACATTTAGAAGAAAAGATAAATGAGTATTTATTTTTCTTTCAAGATAATTTTCTAACCTAATTCATGAAAAATTTTGACAGTAACATGGTTTTAGTGAAGTTAGTTAGTGTAGTTCTGTCAATATTTCGTTGTTGATTTGAGACTTCAAGGTTTTTGTGTGCTTGTAATTTCATGCCTGTACAATAATATGTATATATATATATATATATATATATATACATATTATTGTACAGGCATGAAATGTATGTATCCATGTGCTTGTAATTTCATGCCTGTACAATAATATGTATATATATATATATATATATATATATATATATACATATTATTGTACAGGCATGAAATTACAAGCACATGCATACATACATGTGTATGTATGTATATATATATGCCTGCTTTCATGCCTGTACAATAATGTGTGTATATATATATATATATATATATATATATGAGTGTAAAAGAAGAATAGAAAATTAACTGTTCCTTTTTCTGATCAATTGATTTTCAGCTTAGGTAATGGCAAGATTAGCCACGAGGAGAGCAGCGGTGAGGGTGCTCCTGAAAATCTGGCAGCCAACCCAAGACCAGCGAGAGGGAGAGGTGTGAGACCAAGAGGGATAGGGCCCAAGAGGCCTACAAGCCAGGAGAGAATTAGACCTTTTTATATATTGACGAATTCCAGATCTGGGCTTACTCTTCACCATTCGCTCATCAACGGACACATTTTGAAAGGGCTGATGCAGAGCTTTGCAGCGCTCCTTGAAATAGTCAAGGAAAGTTCTGACTTCTCAGCTTATCATTTCCATCCTCAGCACTGGGGTCCACTACATGTAACATGGCCATCAGGGCTTTGAGCCGCTTCCGTGACATGGTAGACCTTGCCCAAAGCCCAGGTTCCCCTCATACAGTTTTACGGGCACGCCTCCGATGACCTCACGGCAAGCCATCCCACCTCTGACACCATTTGTAGCGAACAGAGAGCATAGTCACCCCTCTCTCTCTCTCTCTCTCTCTCTCTCTCTCTCTCTCTCTCTCTCTCCCCCAACCCTCCCTCCCTCCGAATCAACCCGGTTCTAGAGGATGCCAAACATGCACTCTTACTGCCATACCAAAGAGCCTGGAGTGAATGTTTGGCACCCTGTGGCCAGGCCAGGTGAGTTGACTATGCTCTCTGTTCGCTACAAATGATGTCAGAGGTGGGATGGCTTCCCTAGGGGTCATCGGAGGCGTGGCCGTAACACTGTATGAGGGACCCCTAGGTAGGTTGCCCCCTGTGTGAGGGGCCCCATAGATAGGTGAAGCACTTGTGTGTGTGTGTGTGTGTGTGTGGGGGGGGCACTCTGGACAAGGGGGCACTCTGGATGGGAGAAGTACGGTTGGTGGATGCGCGAGGAATGCCTATGTGCATGAAGCGCAAGGGTGCACTTCCCGAAGTGGAGGGCAGTGTGACAAAGTGCCGTCACTACAGATGAGTGTGTGCTCTGACTGCCACACTATGGAGCCTGGCTCATTGGTATGGCAGTCAGAGTGCATGTTTAGTACCCTGTAGACCCAGGTTCAAATCCATGTGGGGTGACCACGCTCTCCCTTCGCTACAAACTGGACATATTTTATCACACTGAATTTTACTGGAATTTTGAAATGTACATAATGTGGAGGACGCCAGATATTGGGCTGTAATATTTGAGGTTTTGCTCAGAACAAGCTGAAATTTTAGGAAGATATGGCTGATTGAGTATGTTTTGATTTGCAGTTGAAATTTTTTAATAAATATGTATACTTAGTTCTTCAGATGAGAAATTGTACATAATTTATGCGCATAATTAATACAAATTTGCATAAATATATATTTTTAATAAAGAAAAATCTTTGAAAAATGAAAAAGTGTGCTGTGTTGTACTCCTTACTATTAGCTTTAAAATGAGATATCACACATTAATATATGTTACAAAGTGTTCTTACATCACTGCTTTAATTGAAAGCACCCTAAATCGGTCATTTTAGGGGCTGGCAACAAAGGGTTAAGGCTGCTGATCATTGTCCTCTGCTGGTAATAGAAGCCCAGCAGGTTTTTGGAGGTGTTTGCCATTTTTGCTGGATTTTGCCATTTCTTTAATATTTTGGACCTCTTTTCTCTGTTTTTACTATATGTATGTATACATTTTTGCATTGGGATTTCTCTTGCTTTTTCATCATTTTGTGTTGCACTTATGGTTTGCTTGAGTTGTCTGTCAACCCCTTGATAAACCCAGTACTTCTGTGCACCCTCACTCTGACTTGAAGCTTTTTTGGCCACACCTGCCTTCAGACGGTAACCCTTCGCTGGGGTCGGCCCCGGGCCTCGGGCCCAAATCCCTGAGTCAGGCCCGTCCCTGACACCCGGCTGCACAGCCCGCTCGGGTTTGATCAGCTCTCTGCCTCAGCTGAGGCGGCTTAATCTTGTCAGCCTTGACAATGAGGCCTGATCTCCTCTGTTCTCCTTCAGCTGGCGGAGTCGGCCCCCAGCTCCAGCTATTCAAATAGCTCCCCATCCCCTCCAAATCCATAATCATTTCTATTAAGGATATGAATGTATCAAACAGTCCTCAAGTAAAAAAAAAGCACTGCTCTGCATTCAGCCCGAATATAAGTCGGCCCGAGTGAATACAAAACGATCCTGCTAAATTCTAACACCGACACCTCTACCACCCCCCCCCCCCCCCCCCCCACCCCACCCCACCCCCTTCTCTCTATTCCTTTTTTCTTCACTGGCATAGATTTGCATAAAGGGAGAAGAATAAAAGTCTATGAGCGAGAGAGAGAAGTCATCTCTCCCTTTGAATGAGAAGAGTGGAGACAAATGTCTTTTAGAGCTCACTGGGAATGTTCAGAGAAAAGAGAGCCAGAGAGAGAGAGAGAGAGAGAGAGAGAGAGAGAGAGAGAGAGATAGAAAGAGAGAGAGAGAGAGAGAAAGCTCAGGCTATCCTGTCTTACCCTTAGGCTACTTAAAGCCCTCCATGGAGACCGTGCAATGGAGTGATTTGTAATAGAGTACTCCTCTCACTTTCTCCAGCTCGGAGAGAAGAGAGACACAGAGGGAGGGTGGCTCTTTCTCACGTCAAAATGGAGTCTAGGAGCAGAAGAGCCAGTGGTCAAAGGTGCATGTGTATGTAGCATACCAAAACAAGCATTTTCCAACACAGTGGCAGTGACACTCAAAACAAATTAGTTACAACAGAAATGAATTTTGACGCAGAGACACGTTACAAGCATTAAACTGGAGAGAACTATTTAAAAATATGTTGCTATTGTCTGAAAATGGTCGGAAAATTAGTTACAAAAAAGAAAGAGAGAGTGCAGATTAGACACACCATCATGGGGGAAAATAAAAATTCTATTCTAATTCTACTTTAGTATATTAATATCAGTTTTTCCTAGTACGCTTGGATTTATTGTGCCAATAAACATAGCCCCAGCACAATCATATTTGAATTTGAGGGCTCCACTCTGATGCGGATGAAGCACATCCGTTCTTATCCATTGTGCTCCTTCGTTATTTCTGGATATATTTGAAGTGGCTGTTGCACGGCAACTGCAGAATTCTTGAGCAGCGGTGCGGTTGCACACTAGTGCCTGAGATCCTTGGCTGGCTGGCACATATCGCTCTCGCTCTCTCTCTCTCTCTCTCTCTGTCTGTCTCTCAGCACAGTGCTTCAAGCCAATAGGCTGCGTTGGATTGGACAAGCCTGCCATGACACTCCAGTTCAGAGGGACTTGGTGAGATTTCTTCACTGTCATCCATGAAAGAGCCTCTTTGGATGCAGCGATGCTTCATAGTCACACTCATTTCCCTGACAGATGTCTCCCCTATCAGAGTATAAGAGAGAGAGAGAGAGAGAGAGAGAGAGAGAGAGAGAGAGAGAGAGAGAGAGAGAGAGAGAGAGCGCATCCTTATAATCTGCTCTACGTTGGTTTGTTTGTGTCTTTCTTTCTTTTACCCTCTCTCTCTCTCTCTCTCTCTTTCTCGTTCTCTCTCTCTCTCTCTTTCTGTCTTTTGTTCTTTGTGTGATAATGTATAATCTGCAGGTGACGCCTGTTGCTTCATCGCTCCGTCACCGTGAGACCAGCCTTTGGTGGCACACGCTCCTCGGCCTCTTTTTGAATCATGCGCCGTCATCAGTCAAATTCTGCTGGAAGCCGGCTATGTTTAATGCCCCTTTCTCATTAAAGCCCCGGGGGTGGCAATGCGTTTTACGAGAGTATAAATCGCGGCGGCCATTTCTCACCCCCGCACCCCTCCATGACGCCACATTTGCCTTGCACACTGTGAATTTACTGTGTCAATTTATGATTTCTTCAAACAGTCTTTGAGAAAAAAAAATATGTATAATGATTTTAAAAAATACAGAGAGGTTGTACTGTACCTCTTTGATAAGAACAGATGACAAATACTTTTCCTGATAGTTTAATTAAGCTCATTGGGTATTTCCTCGGCAGAGCAGGCCAGTGACTCATTGTCTGCAGAGAGTACTGACAGTTCTCTGCATGCTGTTGTATTTGTGTGAAGATAACCCACGATAAGGATTCGAACAAACAACATCCATAGCCCAGGATTGCAATGTGAATGAAATGGTCATACACCCACTGCTAGACACAAGGAGATTGATAGCACTGAGGATAGCCATTTTTCCGGTTCTGTTTCCTACTACCAAGCCTGCCTCTGTGCTTCAGATCAGTCTTTGGACAGTGAAGCTGGTGAGGGCCTAAGTCGGCCACTGAGGCTCTTGTGAGTGTATTAGAGGAGAAACGGGTGGGCTGTGGAGATTGAGAGGGGGGAAAGGGGCTGGGCAAATCTTGGAGGTGTTGGTCTTTTGGCTCACAAGTCCAGGCAACTGTGCACCAATGGTGTGCGAGGGAGAGAAATTGGCCAAGAGTTGAAAGAGAATGGATGAGGATCTGGAACTGCTGCTGTTACTTGTGCTCCCACTCTCCACTTTCTCTCTCTCTCTCTCTCTCTCCATCACTCACTTTCACACTTATAGATGTGAATGGCTAGGCTCTCTGTACATCTCTCTCTCTCTCTCTCTCTCTCTCTCTCTCTCTCTCTCTCTCTGTATCACTCACTTTCACACTTATAGATGTGAATGGCTAGGCTCTCTGTACATCTCTCTCTCTCTCTCTCTCTCTCTCTCTCTGTATCACTCACTTTCACACTTATAGATGTGAATGGCTAGGTTCTCTGTACATCTCTCTCTCTCTCTCTCTCTCTCTCTCTCTGTATCACTCACTTTCACACTTATAGATGTGAATGGCTAGGCTCTCTGTACATCTCTCTCTCTCTCTCTCTCTCTCTCTCTCTCTCTCTCTCTCTGTATCACTCACTTTCACACTTATAGATGTGAATGGCTAGGCTCTCGGTACATCTCTCTCTCTCTCCCTACTTCTCTCTTCCTGGCAGGTGTTTATAGATGCGTGTGGAAATCAATGGATGTTCTTTCTGACTCTCTCTCTGGTGTCTCTATCTTTCCTTGTCTCTCTTTTAGTCTCCCTCTCTCTCGGTCTGTGATGATGACTTTATCTCTCACACGCTGCTGGGATGAGAACCACTCGCCAAGTAGCAGGTATCCAAAATCTTTTTTTAGTTTTTTTGTTTTTTTGTTTTGCCTTCTCTATTTCATCTTTGAGGCTCATATCTGAGCTAATTTGATGATTATTCTTAAATATGTTCAAGTAGAATAAGTACGGGGCAGACTGTCCTGGTTTTACACAGAGGTTTCCTAATGCTCCCTCAGTCTGGACCCTGTGTAACATACTGAAGGAGAGCACAGACAGGCTTTTGTTTCAAAGTTGTGCAAACCACTCTACATCCAGTGCTACACTTCCCCCCCAAACAGTAGAGATGTGAACACGCTCTGCATTAACAGTGATAAATAAACCTATGAATGTGCCCTTTACAAAAGGGAAATGGTGTATCCAGTTTGATGAAGCGTAATTTGTCATAGACAGAGGCTTTGTCAGAATTTAACTGATATTTTCCCACATTTTTACGCGAGTCATTATTATTCATGTCATACCTAGAGAATCAATGAGTGACTATGGCTATCATTAACTCTAAGCAGTGAAGCAAAGTAGGGTGCAAAAAAATCATGATAACAGAATTTTATTACATCTTTATTATTTCTTCTGTTACACAAAGGCTTACATTATCTGAGATCTTAGTGTTGTACTACAACATTGGTTGCAATGTCACATATTTGCAATTATTTTTGACATTCATTAATTTGCATACAGTATATTGGTTGTTTTCATGTCTGGTGGATGAAATAGATATCCATCCATAAAAGAATCACTTACACAGTACGTTACACACAACTGCTGGTCCCCAGCTATTTTTGATTGAAGAAGCTTTGAAAGGACGTCAAGAGGTTTTGGACTTCACTTGGCATGGCTGAGAGAATATCTCCATTATGTCTTTAATACAGGTACTTTGTTCTTTTCTACATCTGTGTCAAATTGGCATCAAACCTGTTCTGATGAGATATTATTGCTTTGTTGTATAGCGCAGACATAGATTATGTAACATTAACATGTTGTCACCGCGTGGCATTCTAACATGAACAAATGGGGACGAATAAACATTAAAATCGGACGCTGTGGCGAGGGCTTCAGTTAATCCTCAATTGAGTCGCCAGTGACATTTGCATCCGTGCCATCTCCTCTGCAATACATCCAGATGCCTCTGTCTGAGGTTTCTAATAATTGACATTTTCTCTTGTGCCATTCTAGATCCCCCCCCCCCCCCCCCCCACTTCGCCCGTGCTGTTGTTGTCTTTAATTGAAGTGTTTGCGGGGGTGTGCATGTGAATGCCAATCTCCCCCAGCGCTGCCTGATGCAGCTGTTTGGCAGAAGAGAAATGTGTCAGGGATTACCCCTGCCTGTCTTGGTGGAAAGCCGTCACCAAAGCAGACAGCTGTTGTGGCGGGGCCACACACACGGCCTTGTGTGTGTTCAGCATCATACTCTGCTGGAAGGAGAGGATCCTCTGATCCTCTGTGTACAATTCTGGTTGTCCCTTTTAAAGCCAAATTCACACGTTACTGCTCATTTTAATGCCTGCCCCACCAGGTATAGGAAGTAAGCCGTGTTTACATTTGTGATATTCAATGAGAGGTAACTCATTTGCCTTTGTCCAGATAAGGTGTCTCAGACATTTGCAGAATTATAGGACCTGTGAGATAGTAAATCTGATACCTTTAAGTAAACAGAGTTGTGTGATTTATATCACTGTATTGTATATCCTTATATATCACATATTTATATAATTTGTTCACTGGAATATTTTGTTAAATGAAATGGTCATGACAGAGGAGGTCTACCTCCATTCTTTCCATCTGTCTGTCTCCGTAACGACTGCATTCTATTTCCCTTCCTTTCTGTCCACTTCCTCTGTTATAACAAGAGTGCGCCGCTCTTTCCACTGATCAGTATATTGACTTCCTCAATAACCCGCCGGAACCACTCCGAATATCAAAACAGTCTGCCCCAATAAGATTTTACAGCCATTGTCTGGGTCGTGACAATATGAAGTACCAAAAATAAAGAGAAGTGGGAACTGAAAAGAAAAAAAAAAACATCTTTAAAGATGAAAGCGAACCAGCACATCGTTTTAAGAAGGCAGCGGGCAGGCTTATTGAAATTCCCTGTAAATGAGAGCTGCTCCAGCGAGCAACATGCTCCACATCTCTGAAGCGGAGCAGGATGGCTGTCAGAGCGAGTCATGCCTGAGATGCTTCTATTCCGGGGCTATTAGGGACCAGTTGATTAATTCTGCTTGTGGATCTCGGACGCGCCTGTTTGCCAGGCGCCTCTAATCTCCTCTTCATAACGGCTACATATGGCACAAGTACAGTTCATTACCAACCCCTCTCAGACTGCTCTGGCTGCCTGCTAATTTAATTCTGATGAAGAGGCAGGTGAGAGGTGTGTGTGTGTGTGTCTGAGGCGTTATTGCTACTTGCCGCCAAGTGAGTGAGAGCACACACACACACACACACACACACACACACACACACACACACACATCTCGTGCACAGGTGCGTGCCCGCCACAGCAACTTGTAGCACGAGTGTGTGTGTGCATGTGTGTCTGTTAGTGCTCGCACACAACTGGCGGAGTGTGTCGTGCCGTGCCTTTTTTGCGCAGTAGAGGTGTGGCAGCGGGAAATATTAATAGGTTTTTGTGTCGAGTGAGTTCATCTGGGAAAAAGAGTGGCGATGCGGGTTTATATGGTGACAGCCGCTCATCGCCACATCTTGACTTGTCAAGACTTGTCCCCGAGGCATGGGGCAATCACTGTCACATGCGTTTGGTGACAGATGTGGGCTTGGCAACTTTATCTCTCAGACAGGAAGGGCCTCCTATGGCTCCATTTATTTACAAACAACAACAGTATCTTTGCACCACAACTCATATAGTGCCATATAAAGTATACAAGAGGGAAGGTCTGGCTATTATGAAATTATAGAGATAGAGTAACAAAAACAGTATTATTATTATTATTATTATTATTATTATTATTATTATTATCATTATTATTATTATTATGTGTTTTTTAATAGAAGCTATCACAACACTGTAAATAGTTCCTTGGGCAGTGGGGGCATGGGGATACTGAGTGAAATAAAATCCTATATTTCTCTCTCCCTCTCCTTGTCTCTATTTCTCTCCTCCTTCCACCCCTGCTTCACTCAGAGCCATGTAGTGGTCTTGTAGGTATTTGACCACTTACGCCATGGCTCTGGTTGTAACAGCCTCTCACGGGCATTCATATCAATTTGCCATCTACAGCACTACCTCAAGCTGTGGGCAACACTTGCAACAGAGGAAAGCTGTTCCTGGTAGGCTGCAGTGCTTCATATGACAAGGGACAGTGAAGCACATTGCCCAGCCATTCTGAGGGAGTTGAGACACAATCAGCCCCCCTCACAGCATTATCGCCACTCTCGCTTTTTTGGACACAACCTTTATAATGACGGACAAAAAAAGCAGGCACCCATCACCCTTGTTTGAAGGGGCTTGAATGTAAATTAGGGGGGGGGGGGGGGGGGGGGGGGGTTAAAGGGGGGGTAATGGGCTGGACTAAAAAGTATCCGATGTCAACAAAGACTGAGCAGCAGCGATGGAGTGGAAACTGGTCAACAAACTGGCCTTCTGGGTCTGCAACAAATATAGCCACTTCTGTCACCATTCCCCACACTGTGGCCAGTGTTGCTGCCCAAAATCACTAGCCCGTCTTTTCTCTCCCATTTGTTGTTGCTTTAAAAAAGCCTCCACAATCCCCACTGCCACCCAGCCCCCCCCCCCCCACCCCCCAACACACACTCAAATAAAGGACTTTGATCATTTAAGCTCGCTACACAAAGAGCCATTAATTCCATCAAGCATGTCTCTTTTGTCTCATAATCACATATGCTACTTGAAAAATGCGAGAGCGCTGATTCCTCGAAAACTCTGATAGAAGGCCACATTCACTTCCTTGTGAAACTGTTGAGCTTTACACCTCTTAAAAGAAAAAGTAAAACTTGCTAAATCAATCATGCTCAGTTTTCGATTTCAACAATTAGTGCCTTGATAGCCATGATTTATGACGGCCAGCGCTGGAGGATGTGCCAGTCTGATCAAACTCTCTTTGTTACGGTGCGTTCAATTAAGCATTAATTAGCTCAGTGCGGAGTCAAGAATGTTCTCCAGTCAAGAATCAAGAACAATTCCCCAGATTTCTACTGAGGTGAGGACAACGGCTATAGGACAGAGTACAACATCAGTCTGATCCTCTGTATACACATTACATTACTGACTCCAACAGCTCAGTGACTTTTCATAACACATGACTTAGTAATAGTCCACATATCTAAGTGTGTAGTTACTGTAGGGGTGCAGAGGAGTCTCATTGGTGGTCCGGTTTATCTTCAGGCATAACCACACTGACTAGGATATTTGACAGGATGTCTTTCCTTCCATGATCACTGTTTTGAAGCTTTGAAATTCCTGTGAGCTCTTGGTGTCAGTGACCGGTGTTGATGCGCTGGTAACAGACTTCTTGCGAGAGCCCTGAGTTTGACAGATGAATTCCTAACTTGAATTCTCCTAATGAGGACACCAAGCAGACTGAAAGGTCTTGGACCCTTGCCTTCTGCCATAACCTTGGACCCACCAGACTCCGCCACCAGATGGTGCTGTGCCCTTCACTCTCTCCTCCACCCCCTCCCGATGTAACATGGATGACTGCTTTCCTGTATGATTCGAGGCGAGATATGTGAACACAGCATAATTACCCATCAGTGCCGTGGTGTCGTGAGCGCCGACGCCGATGCTGAGAGGCATGTTGATATGAGCAGGCCAAACAGATGGGGGAAAACATGCATCCGAGGCTCCATCCATAGCCGAGCCGAGAAAATAAACACAACTCGATAATTAAACTATTTATGCGCATCGCTTCCCCACATCCTTCTGTCCAGAAATGATTAGCGTATGCGATCACACTCCCGTTCCTCGTTCTGGAAGTTTTCTCTTTTTTCCTCACTTCTTCCTTCCATTTTCGGCTGCTTTGTATAATCTCCAAAGATACTGACTTTGTAGAATAATTTATTGCCTCCACCCAAAAAAATGCAGAATTACAATGCTCTTGAGGAAAGTTTAGTTTGAATACAAAGTTGTTCATAGCCTGTGGTTAGGAAGCAGGGAAATTAAGAGTTATTGTGTCAAACGGCCCTGTTTTGCAGTTCAGCTGACACAAAATGCATAGAAGAAGAAGATGAAGAAGAGGTTTCATCAGATACCTTGGGAGTCGGTAAAAAAGATCTATCACTTGGACGACACTATGGGATTGACTTAATCTGTGCTTCAGACGCACACATACATTAAAGAGGAGGCAGACGTTGACCGCTCGATTGCGCCGTGCCCACTGCTGATGGTATGAAAGCAAACATAGCTAAGAAGGGATTAGTGCTTGACAGGTGACTAGGACACCTCGACCTTCACCTTCCTGCAATGCTAACTGTTAAGTGTGAATCAGGTATTTTGCTTATCATGTCGCACACCTATGCAAATAGGGCATCCATCTTTGTCCAAGAAGAAGAAAAAGGATAATGTTTCACTCTAAAAGAGGTTGAATCAATAGTAATTGTCATTCCCTATGTCGTTCTGGAGACACAGGCTTGTCTCAGAGAGTTTGAGTTCACAACAACCCCCACATGGTGTTATTTTCAACATTTGGTGAATGTGGGAAGTGAAAAAAATCACCAATTTCCTCAGCTCGTTTCACGGAAGAATAGAGCGTGTGTGCAAATCTGCACTGTAGTTTTGATTTCTCACTAATCTCTTATTTGTTGAACCTATTCTCTTGGCATGCCAGGCAACAGCTTGTGACATAAATTATATTAGAGATGGCATTAAGTATTTAAAATAGATCCATCTGATCCTTCTCTCTCAGTGCAAACTAGATCAGACGGCGTATGGGGAGTTGGCCTTGCTTCAGTTGGAACTTGGAGGCAGAGACTTGCACTCCTTGGAAATGTCTGCTAACCTTCAGCAGTGCAGAGAAAAATAAGCCACTCTTTTCACTGTTCCAAATTTTTCCTGACCTCTTGTACCTGATACAATAAAAAAAAAACCACGCATGAATGAACTTCTTGAGTAGTGCTTGAATCATGTTTATTTCTTAAACATGCTCATAACTTTCAGTGAGTATGAAACGTAATAAAAAATAAAACATCCATGTACTCAAAAGTCGTTTTCACTTTCAATTCAAGTAGGACATAGGAGCAAACCTACAACTAAGTGTTTTTAAAGGCTAAAGAAACTTGTACCCAGATGGACTTCACATATTTGAATAGAGTCCATACTGACTTTGAGTGGCTATGAGTGTTTCAGTGTTAGAAATCCACTGTAAAAGCAACATCCCTGACCTAGATACATGCCTGTGCTTTCTTTAATACTTCCCCATTTGTGACAGCAGTCTGTAATGGCATCCGGTCGAGGTCGGTAACCCATTCCATCTCTGGTACACATAAATGATATGGTAGGTCCTGGCTTCTTCCCTAACCCATGCAAAAAACGCAGTGCCCCCACTGGTCTGGAGGTTGGACTTGGAGATAGAAGGTTTCACTTCCTGTCTGGTCATCATCTTTTCATTCTGAGGGGGTTTGGTAGTGAGGTGACTCACAGGTGGGTTGTGGGATATATTAGTGAAGGCTTCAAACACATTTCTGTCCATGAGGACTAAGGTGATGGCTTGTATCCCACAGAAGCTGATGGATGGTTTTATGATGCCGCGCTGTAGTCATCACACAGAATTATTGAGGTCATTACCTCTTTGTAATGTTGATCAAGTGGATTCCAAGCCCAATGCATCCACAGTCTCCCTGCAGTCCTGCCAAGGTTTCTGCATCTTGAGACTTAAATGTGTTCGGCTTTAAGGCTAAGGCGACACACACTGTAGGCGATGTTTTTGACCTTTTTTCTTTCTCAAGTGTTGTGTTGCTTCAGTCAGATTTGTCCTTGATCAATTGTTGCCATGTGTCAATGCCTTTATTTTTCGAATCCACCTGAACAGCGCTGCAATTCGTATTTCCTTAGCTGTTCCCTTAATGGCCCAGCACAGCTGCGACACTTTGGGTTTGTTTTCACCTTTCACGAACACCACCTACTTTAAAATAAAAAACAAAATTCTGCAACACAAAAGAGCTCCGAAACCTTTTCATCGCGTCTACGTTACTAATAGCAACAAGCAGATGACCTCGAACTGAGCGATATCCTTTTTTTTAATAACAAACCCCAACACCTGACGCTCCTTTCGACAAAGCAGCACCATCGCAGGCACCGCAGCCTGATGGATTGTTACTGCACGGTTACCTATACTTCTTCTGGTCGTGCAACAAAGCCTCATTGAAACTGAGACTTCAGGAGTAGGTCTCACCGGCAAACAGTCACTCCACACTTATTTTCTGTCACTGTTTATCAGGCAGGAGACAAGGGCATTAGAGATACAGGAGAGGCTGGGTATTCAAGTCAAGTCAAAGTGTTTATTGTCGCATGCACCAAATTGCTTCAGTGCAGCGAAATTCTTAAGACTTGGCAGGCAACATCTACGCAGTAGACGGCATACAGATAACAAAATAACATATACCAAAAATAACATATAACACTATAACATATAACAAATAACATATAACACTATAACACTATAACATACACAACATATAACATATAACATATAACACTATAACATATAACATATAACATATAACATTAACAAGTACCCATACCCACACAGGCGCTGCCCTTCCCAGGCTTACAGCCCTTCTCAGGGTGATCGCACTCATTCGACACGACAGCTGTGGGCCCCGTGCACTGCACTGTCTCACATCACATCGCCTACCGAGTGCCCCCCCCCCTCTCCCCCATACACCACCGGTGGTCCTCCTCCAGGCCTGGTGACCAGGGGACATTCATCAAAACCATCCAGCCCACCTTTAATTGGTCCACATCCCCACCTGCTGTCACTCACCCCAGCAACATATGGGGCGAAAGGGAGAAAATATATATATTTATTTATTTATTTATACAGACGAACAACTGCAAACACACCCCCAGCTAGTGCAATGCAGGCTGCTCAGAATTGCAGATGGCAAAGCAACTGAGCTCCCTCTGTCGCTTTTTTTTTCTCCTTCTTCCTCACAATTCTTTACTCTTTCTTATTTTCCTTTCCTCCACTCGCTCGTTCCATATCACTTTTTTCTTGCCCTCTGCTTCTCTCCTACTTTCGCTCTGTCAACCCCCCCCCCCCCCTCCCATAGAGCCATGCAGGGGGACGAATGGTAATGATGTGCCCTATCAGTTTACCTGTTTTCCACCCAGTGTATCCCACAATGCCCTGGGGCTGTTTGCCATATGTGTATGGGACCACATCCATCTCCTTGCATAAGGGATGATGTTTAGCATTCAGGTCCTCCAGTATTTCAGGAAGTTTTTTTTTCTTTTCCCTCTTTCCTTTTCTTTTTTTTCCTCTGGAGCCAGTTCTTCCGATCTCACAGACTATGTCTCCAGGATAATGGCCCTTGTCTTATAAGAGACAGACATGCCACTTCAGATATGAATTGCATTTGCCCTTAAGATGAGGAAGGAAAGTCAGAAGCTGATCTAATGAGCCTTTTAGATTTCACGGTTAAACCTACCATAAAACCTGTGGTGAGCAAGAGACCTCAATCCCTCCAAAGAGAATTCCACGCTTTCATGTTTTGGGCTTAATAGATGCAAAGTCAAAGAGGGCCTTCGTTCGGATTGGTTTCATGCACAAATAAATGAATATATAAAGGATCAACCTCTGACCAGCAGTAGATTAGGTTGAGTATTAAGGCACGGCAGTTTGCGGAGTTGCTTTAAATTCTCGCTATTTGCATTTCTCCGTGCTGTTCTCGTCTCTTCACCACCCCTTGTTCTAAATCTTTGAACGTCCTCACTCTCCTTGTCAAATTTCACAAATATCCCTGTCTATATCTATTACCGTTTGACAGAATCAGAGACGCCGCTCTTCATCCTAATAAAATCTTGGGCAAGACAGACAGTGTGCAATGACCTTGGATTGAGCTTTCCACTTTCCAGCCAAAAAACGCACACAAACCTTTATTCCCCCCTCTGTAAAAGAGGGCAATTGACCAAAAGCTCTGACCCTCATATTAAGTATATATGTATGAATGGCATGGACTGCCCATTAAAATGATGCTTAGAATGCAGTGCTGAAGTCTTCCTGACCTCCTCGAGCTTTGGTAAAAATGGTAATAACAAGCTATAAGCCTGATAAGAGACTGACAGAAATGAGAAAATGATGGATATCGAACCTGATCTCGGAGGAGGAAGTTCAGCCTGTTTGTATTGACTTGTAGCAATTTACAGGCAAGCTGAGCAATAAATCATAAAGCCAACCTCCACCACCACTCCACCACACCTGACCGTTCGCTCCACAAAGGCATGTTAAGCTTCCTCCTCGAGCCGAGGTTTACCTTCGAAACCGTACAAAAAAAGGGCACCGTGTTTTCGCAGACTCCTCAGCAGGAACTGGAATTTAATGATAGCGTAATGTTTAAATGTTATATAGCACATGCAAGCGTGATTCCGAAAAGGCAGATTAGCATACTCATTTGGAATTCTCTTGAAAGCTCGGAGAAGCTAGAGCATTTCCCCTCTGCTTTCCAAGAACACGACACATCACACAAGTCGGCATCAAACCCAGAGTCTCAGCCTGACACCCCCCCCCCCCCCTGGAAAATGTAAAGAGGGAAGGAACTAAAAAAGTTCTGAGGGTATCTGTGCTGTATCTCCCTCCTCAAACCAAGTACAACCACAACAACACTGAATTTGAAAATGTTTAAAAAGGGAAAGTAAGAGCCTCTTTTTAGGGCAGCATCTGCGTTTTTCAAGAACTCGGTGGCAAATTGCTTTTAAAAGGCATTGGGAAAACAAGACCGGGGCGGATGTTTTGAGAGTCTGCGGGGGCCCTCGCGTGGGCCCTTTAAAAGAGAAACTGACATGTTATTTTCTCGAGTGGGGGCCGCCACGGTGGGGCTTTGATGGGGCCACCCCGAATGCCTGACACCTGGTGCACAGCGCTGCATCGCTGGGCCTCATTAAGGCGCTGTCCAATTACGAAGCAGCCATTGATCGCCTTTTTTTTTTTTTTTTTACCTCTCTGCATTCATCCTCTCTCGCGCATCTCGGAGGTGGGCCTCGGGTCAGTTTTAAAATGCACCAAAGCCGCAATATATCGGAGTCCCCATGGCCAGTCTTTGGCCTTCGTTGCCTCCCCAGCGACAGCCTGAGCAGCATCTCCTTATCCTAATAGCCCTCTCTCCCAGACTCTCTATCCCTGTGCTGTCAGAGATAGCTTGACCAGAGTGTCAGTTCAGCACCACTTATTAAGGCGACAGTCCTGGGGGGCATTCTTCCACAAATGCAAAACACACAGACAATTCTTGGTGTTACTGTTTTGGGACCAAGATATCAGAAGCTATGATACCTTTGAAGCTGTTGTTTTTGCCTTGACCTTGTGTTCCAGTGACGGAATTTAGCTAGATAAATATAGGCATAATCAAACTATTTATCGTAATAAATGAGTGTTGTGTGTGTATTAGACCGGTGGAGCTATTCTTGAGAGGTGGTGGGAAGCAAAGAATTGCTTTGTGGCAATTATGTTGTCAGACCTCACGGAGGGACATCAACATATAGTTATTATTCAGCACGCACCTTTACTTTGAATTCGTCTTCTAAAATTACCCTTCGCGAGGACAGCTGTTGTGGACTGAAATGATATGTGACAGGAGTCCCCCCCCTTCTCCTCCCTTCACTTCAGCTAAGCTGAAAAGGACATTCCCGACAGGACGGGATGCAACCACTCTGGCGATGAGCGTGGTGGAGGGGGGGTTAAGGGGCTGATGCCTCAACTGGAGCAAAGCTGAGCAGAAGCTGACCACGAACGGGTATCAATGTCCCAACGCATCGCGCATCCCTGAAACATGCATTACTTCCGTGGAGCCAGTGTCCACGGCCGAGACTCCTTAACTGCAGCATTATTGACAGAGACTGAGCTCCACGGCGGCTCCTCAAGTCAATCAGCAGCAAGGCCCTAAGCATTCAGTTCATTCAGTTCCGCCGGCTCCATTATGAATAGAGGCACCGCCTCGTGTGGTCTCATTATTGAATAAATAAGGGGATGCAGGAGGCAGACAGAACGTTTTTAAGCCAGATTGGCACAGACGCCATCCCCATTAGAGCCAGGACATTAACAACGCCCGGGACACAAATGAGAGGTGGAGAGCGGACAAGAGAGAGAGAGAGAGAGAGAGAGAGAGAGAGAGAGAGAGAGAGGGGAAAGGGGAGAGGGGAGAGGAGGGAAAGAGAAGGTGGGGGGGGGGTTGGAGCTGTAGATCATCCGCCTTAATTATGGGAATAATGCCACCTTGTTTACATCGAGCACTACTGCACTGGAGCCGGGAGGACTGGTGCGGGTGCTGGGGGGGCCACGGCGAAGAACGCTCGAGTCTGTGCGGCCTTGCAGAACGATGCCGATGAAAATGTGCCTCACGGAGGTGCTGTGAAGATAACTCACGCGGCTTTATTAAGCTTAGCAGCGGCTGATGAAAATGCATGACGTCCAGGGGGGGGGGGGGGAGGGTTGGCACAGGCAGACATGACGGATGGCAGTTAAATGCCATCACTTGACTCCTGAACGGGCGCTTTGAAAAACTCAGAGGATGCAGCGAGAAAAAAAGAAGAAAAAAGAAAAACAATACGAATGGCCCCCCGTCGATGTCATTCATTATGATGATGGAGACACAGGACAATTATCAATTTTGTTTTAAGCACATCAGAGGAGTCGTGTGCGAGACATTAATGGACAGACAAGTATAAAGCTGGAGTCAGCCTGATTTGTGTCGTGGAGTCATTAAGCTGCCTTTGCGGGAAGTCGGCAATCTGATCCATCACGACAATAATGAGCAGAAGATGAACTCATCAATTTTGCGTTCCCAAGCAGCATCCGTGGGTGACGGCTCGTCAAGGCCCTCTCCACCCTCTTTCTGTCTTTTTTCTTAACCCCCCCCCCCTCCCCTTTCCCACCTTCCTCCATCATCCTCCCATGCAGCAAGTGCCAAAGTCGACACATTTCCAGCCAGTGAAATGCCAAAATCTTTTTCTTCTTGTATACACATATTTATTTATTTTCCCAAGCTCAGAATGCAGGCTTTGCTTCAGAGATCTGTCTGTCTGTCTCCCTTTTTCAGGCAGCAGCCTCGCTGACTCTTTGTCTTCCCTGACTCATTCCCTGTCACTGCATTGTTTATATCCGGGGAGATCTCAAGCTGTGTTTCTCCATCTCATGAGCTGGAAATGTTGTTGACGGAACAAAACAATTAGAGAAATTGCACAATGTAAGTACTAAATTACAGTATTTCGTGTGGGTATTTTTTTCTTCAGCTCAGAGTAGTGTAATTGTTGGAGGGCAAACTGTGTGGTGACGAAAAAAGACTTTTCATATTTGTCCCATGCTGATTTTCTCGGAAGGTGCATGGAAATGGAAATAGATCAATGTAAATAACCTCGCTTTAGAGTCTCCCCAATCTATCAGCCTTGATTTGGAGTTCAAATTCTTCAGTGTTAGTTCAGAAGGACTGAGTGCCTTGCCGCAATCCTGAACGAAAAAAAAAAACTAGACTTTCCTGATGATAATGATCCGCATACTCTGAAGTCATTGCAGTCTAACTTAGTTGAACTTCTTAAATTTGGCAACCAACCTCAGCCCTTTTAAAAGCGCATGGCTCCAGTTCGCCATCAGCAGTTCATCATGGGGCGTATTGACCATAACTGCTGGTTAATGATTCATGAATGGAGGCAGTAATGGAGTTCCTCGCCTGTTGTAATAGACCGGGGCCATTACGGTGAGCATGGACAGTTAATGCGGGCCCTGATCAAAGCTGGAACGAGGATATGATTTGTGTTGCCTCCTCAGGAAGAAGAGAGCGCGACGGTAGGATAGCGAAGCCTCACATCAAGGTTTCTGTCTCAAGCCCATTAGCATGCCTTTCAAAGACAGGCACATGGCGTCGCATTTCGGGGCGACGAGGCCCTGGATCGCTGTATCTCTCCTGGATCCCGCAGCACTCCCCTTCGTTTCCCCTCCCACCGCAAGTTGTGAGAGGGTCCCCGCGGACGAGGACGTGCGGTAACGACCGTACTTTTTAATGAAAGTGTCAAAAAGTAAAAAAGTGGAAGAAGCAGCAAAGTTTAGCCTTCTTTTTCTACAAGGCTGAACATTAAAAGTGTTCTTTTAATTTAACAGTCTCCCATTGCCTCCCCACTGTCATCCTGTCGCAGGAGGCAGGAGAGCGCACAACGGAGAGGGGTTTAATTAAGCGGCGCTCGGTGTAAATCTTTCATCTCCCGCCACAGCGACGCAACAACCCAGCCTTGGATAAAAGGTTAAACTGACGTGAGCGCTGCATTGAAGGAGAATGTGTAGGGGGTCAGTGCAGGGACACAAAATCTCGACGGTCTGCCGAAATATCCTCACTTCGAAGCACAACATCTCCAGCCGCACCTGCTCGCAGAAGGTGAAGTGCTCCATTATTAAGGTATATGCTAAGCCTTTGCTGTTTAATGGGCGTCTGGGGCGTGCCTTTTTCACAGCGAAACAGAATCCAACTTTTTCCACCTAGAGTTTACAATCTCTCCTTCCCCCCCGTTTGTACAGGCACTTAAAAAGGCAATACTTGTCACACGGGGTGGCTTTATCTGTTCCATTTATGGTACATTTTTGTTTTTGAGTATCCTATCTCCTGAATGGTGCTTTCTTTCTCTCCCTGCCTTGTTTTTTCTTCACTAATTGTGACAAATGGTTCACTGATGGTGCAGAACTACACCGTGCGTCATCTCTGTAACTGTGATTGCACGGATGTGCACTAATTTACCTGCCCTTAATTGCCGCCGTAAAAGATAGCCATAGGAGTTCCGAGAAGGACCATCTGTCCAGTTGTCAGCACGGAATTGTCTCTCCAGTCATTTCCTCCCTCCTGGCCTCCCACTTCCTCCTGTCCATCCACCTGTATAAATGCGACTATCAGGATTCCCGGTGTAAAGATTCATTCTGGGTGGTGTCAGAGGTCAGGGGTCACTACAGCTTAACACAGAAGCAGGGGGCAAGCATCGTTTCCTCTCGCTTCATTGATCGACTCAGCCCTGCAGGTGGCCAAGAACATATAGTAAGCAGAAACAACAGGATTGCTGGGAAATTTGCCCTGACCTGTGTTGTCACTGCACATGTTACAGACGATACAGAAAAGCTGCAAATGTAGTTTAATCTATCAAATTCAGGAGGGTTGTGCTGCTTATAAATTGTACATTACACATACATGCTCATGTGTTTAGACTGGTTTAAATTATTTGCATTATTTTAAAAGATTCCAGCCATATGGTTAGTGCTGAATACTACTTGCCAATTTGTGTGTGCAATCCTGTTGTGGTGAAATATTCATGTTGAATGCCAATCGGCCACAAACCTAAATGTAATGGTTGGATTTCATGAGCCAGGTTAAGTTGACCTGAAGTGTGGCGCAGAATGTGACAAACCTAAACATGGTTAAATGATGGTTCAAAACTTTGTTTTTGATATAGCTGTTTCATAAGACTAATTGAGTGCCAACCAAAACCCCCTGCTTCCCTGCTCCTTGATGTGACAGTCTTTCAATCTTAATCATTGTCTAGGCTGGATTTGTGATAAATGATTAGTCGACATAGGAGATGATTGCCTCCTACCATTAAAGAAGGTCTCATCAACCACTTGCTGAGGGAATACTGAAAGACAGTTGAAAAGACAGGAGGAGGAGAAAAGCAAATCAGTGGCCTCATGCATATCATACAAGTCATTATAAAGTAAAAAGCACTCAATGTGTCACTTCAGAAGGGCTAATTGTGAGTTGCGCTTGAAACTTTTGTTCCTTCAGAATAAGATTAGGCCTTGTCTTTATTTCGCTCCGTGAAAGGTGCCGCGGATGTCCACCCACCACTCGTCGGGCTCCTGCTTGTTGTGAGCAAAGAAGTGTTGACAATCCTCTTCTCCTGGCATGTCACGTCAGCGTCTGACTTTCCCGTCACACTTCAGTACCCGGAACCATTCTTCGACATCCCCTGCCACGGAATGAAATTTCATTTTCGCACTTCTCTCTTCTCCTTGTTATTTCTAACCTTTATGCATGTATACTTTTTTTTGTGTTATTTTTTTTTCTGAGTTAAAACCAAACAAACTAACTGTCTCAGTCTTTCTGATACTATGCAAATCCCCCCCATGCTTAGCAGGTCCAGCCTCCCACTCCTTCCTCCTTCTTCACGTTGTGTTGGTTGAGCAAGAACAGAGGGTCAGTTACTACTCCGTGAGGTCAGATGTACCTCTGAGCTGTGTGTGTGTGTGTGTGTGTCTGTGTGTGTGTGTGCGTCTGCGTGTGTGTGTGGCCAGTGACGGTATCGATTGGCATGCACGGCAACTGCTGCCGATACCCCCTGCAGTTCTCACAAATCAAGACCGAGTGGGCAGGCGGAACGGAATAACATCGTTAAAAAAAAACAAAAAAACAAGGGGGATTTGAGTGTGTGGCAGCCCCAAAGATTAATGGGGCGCCACCGTTGTTTTTTTTGACGACATTAACCGTACTCTCTTTATCCCCCACTGCATTACGTGCGCCGAGAATCCCCCACCAAGCCTTCCCTCTGAGGTTTCCATTTTATCCACAGTCTTAACGATGTAATGGGATCAATAAGTGATGGTATATTGGTCCGAATGGTAAGATGTTTTTTTTTGTGCGGTCCTCTGTGATCCTAAAACTGTGTGTGTGTGTGTGGGGGGGGGGGGGGTCGATAAGAGGGAATAATTGCCAAAATGGACACACACACACACACACACACACACACACACACACACACACTATCATCTCTGTCAAGCTCTCCACTCCCATGTGCTAGTCAGGAGCAGCCCCAGCTTCATCATGAAGGGGCCCAGAATTTGAGATTATAGGCGATTATGTTCAGCTGCCCTTCTTTTTTTGGCCGGGGTGGGTGGGTGGGGGGGGAATCTGTTTAATCCTGCTCTCTGCCTCTGCCGGGGCCGGCAGACATGGCTGGCTGGTCTGCATCCATCAGAGCAGGGCTAAAAAAAGGGACTGAACATACGGAACCAGGCGGTGCCTTGGCCCATCCGCCCGAGCGTGGAGAGGGTGGGGGTGGGGAAAAAAGCAGCCAGTTGGCCCGCGAACAAGAAGCGCTGGATCTGATCGAGCACAGGGAGCTGCCACTTGGCCCGACATCACAGCGGTCAGTGGGGACGAGGCTGGATCGGTGGCGTGTGTGTGTGTGTGTGTGTGTGTGTGTGTGTGTGTGTGTGTGTGTGTGTGTGTGTAGTGCTCGTGGACGGGGGCCACGTGGAGCCGGTGTTGACCTTAGCTGCGATGCCACCGTCTGTCGGTGTCTTCCACCCACCAGCTCTGCGCCCCAGCGAGCCTCCTGACAGCCTTGACCGATGGCTCTCTGAACTGCCTCCCTGTTGCCCTACTTAGCTCACACTCATTGATGTAGATGATACCCGTGCCAGTGTACCACGGAAGATTACTTATTTTCAACTCCCTGCCAGTAATTTAGAATTTTTTGAGCAATGTTTTTTTTCTTTTTTTTTCTATTTCTGGCTGAAAAAAGAGCATGTTCAAAGTTGACCTATTTATTAAGTCACCATCCTGTTTACTTGAAACTTTACTTGAAATAGCCTTTGCAAAATTGGTCTTGTGAAAAAGAGAGAACCATTTGAAAATTGTTTGTCAATATTGTGCAGGTAATTCATAGTAAGCCTACCAACTGAAATCTGAATGTTATTGATCTGCAATTGTATTGTAGAAAGACATACTTAGTCAAAATCTGTTTTTTGGTTCACACCTCCTGCTGACCAGCATACTCATGTACACCATGCTGAGTATGTACTGTTCAGAAGCTTACTTTCCTTCTTTCAGAGGGAAGGTTGAAAAGGAGGTTGTATTTTAGAGGATATTGATAAGTATAGACCTTAATTGCTAGATTTTCCTCTATATTTTTATTCAAAAGGCAACCTGGGGAGCCAGATTTTTCCAAAGTTTTCAAAGTGTTTTTTTTTTTTAAACTTTGAATAGAAGGCCATTGAATTGAAAGTTACATTAACCACCTGGGGAGTTTTGCACTCATTACGTGTTCCCTGTTCGGTCAGGTGCCCTTAAAAGCTCCTTTTTCCGAGGAATCGTTTCCTTCCAGCCTCCCTTCTGCACTTCACTTTTCCTGAGACTGTTTCGTTACCCACAGGACAAGAGCAACAAGAGCGTCTGAATCAATGCAGTGCTTATCCTTCCAATCTCTGTCCGCTATTTTACCAGAGGAGGAGAGGCCGCGCCACACAAAGCATTGGAGGGTGCTGGAGAGGCTGGTAAAATCGTTAAGATGGTCAAGAGGTTCCCTTTTTTTCTCAGAAAACATGATAGGTGGGATTCTTTCTCATAACCAACAGTTTTTTTTCAGTATATGCACTTGAAAATCCTTTCACACACCATACGAACAATATGACGTGCATTGTATTGTAGAAAGACATACTTAGTCAACATCTGTTTTTTGGTTCACACCTCCTGCTGACCAGCATACTCATGTACACCATGCTGAGTATGTACTGTTCAGAAGGTTACTTTTCTTCTTTCAGAGAAAAGGTGGAAAAGGAGGTTGTATTTTAGAGGATATTGATAAGTATAGACCTTAATTGCTACATTTCCCTCTATATTTTTATTCAAAAGGCAACCTGGGGAGCCAGATTTTTCAAAAGTTTTCAAAGTGTTTTTAGTTTGAATAGAAGGCCATTGAATTGAAAGTTGTATCGACCACCTGGGGAGTTTTGCACTCATTACGCTGAGTTCGGTCCCAGTTCGGTCAGGTGCCCTTAAAAGCAAATTTTTCGGAGGAATCGTTTCCTTCCAGCCTCCCTTCTAGACTTCACTTTTCCTGAGACTTTTTCGTTACCCACAGGACAAGAGCAACAAGAGTGTCTGAATCAATGCAGTGCTTATCCTTCCAATCTCTGTCCGCTATTTTACCAGAGGAGGAGAGGCCGCGCCACACAAAGCATTGGAGGGTGCTGGAGAGGCTGGTAAAATCGTTAAGATGGTCAAGAGGTTCCCTTTTTTTCTCAGAAAACATGATAGGTGGGATTCTTTCTCATAACCAACAGTTTTTTTTCAGTATATGCACTTGAAAATCCTTTCACACACCATACGGATGATGGCTCAGACAGTACGATATTTACCTTTGTCTGAAGAAAGAAAGAAAGACACCATTACTCACAAAAAGTATGTGCTTTGTAAGATACCAGCAAAATTACACAGAATTATTACAGTTAATCCATGACTAACTGTGATGTGTTTCATTCCATTTCACAGATCAAGATATGCACAATTTAACCATTCACCTCAAAATATATATATTTTAAAATCCTTCAACTTAACTTCCACTGGCAGTGTTCAAGTATGCATATGTATACTAATGTGAAATATTTGTGATGTGATTATCTTTCATGAACATGACAACATTTAGCCAGTGAGATCATTATGCTTCCTCCTCTCCCTTTCTCTCTCAGCTCTCTCTCTCTCCTCTGCTTTCCTTATCATTATAAAATGAAAGGGACATGTGTGGTTGGTATGGATATGATTTGTTTTGCAGAGATGCTTGCTTTCTTGGGGGGGGGGGGGGGGGGGCATGGACGGATTAAGAAACCACGGGCCCCTGGGCCTGGACATGTTAAAGGCCCCCCCCCTCCCTCCCCCCTTCGCGAGAAAAAGAATTGTGCGCTTGCAAAACACGCACGCACACACAAACACCATTAGGCGTATATATATATTTGACCAACAATCGAATTAGATACTTTGGCTATTGTATTGGGAAAGTAAACAGGTCCAAGTTTACTCCGTAACATCCACCTTCAATGCACTGCCCTGCTATTGTTTCTGACATTACATGTGACAGGGCAACAGCCGAGTGATTCTTTTCCTAATTGAAACTGATTAAGACCTACCTGAGCAGCATGGGGCAGGAGAGGCTGAATGGGCTGGCTATCCTGTCCATTGAAAGAGCAATCATGCATTACCACTTTTATGTTTGAAAGGCATCGTTCGACAAGTGTACCGTACTGTGCTCAGTCAGCTTGTAGGTCTTGACGTTCAGATTCTGCGCCAAAACGAGCTATAACGTATCGTCTCGTCACATGATCAAATAGAGACTTGACATTGGCGAACAAGATACATATTACCCAGCAATCATCATTGCATATCTGTGTATGACAAAAATAACAAATTAAATAAGAGATTATTCATTTAATTGAATCGTTTTTTTAATAGTTTCTATAGTGTATGCACGATAAGCATATAATTGTGTTATAGATTGCTACTGACGATTTCCCCCTAAAAATTATGAAAACCATGACAGAGACAAGTTTGCCATTTTGAGGGGATATATAGCATAAGGGATCTTTGCTGATCCAAATATAAATTATCCTTGATCGCTGTCGCATTAAACTAGCGACACTTTAGCATTCAAATGTAGAATGCAGGGTCTGCTCTCCATACGAACATTCCACGCTGGCTGTATTGTCTATAGATACGCCCCTGGCGCACATGCACATTTTCTAACACAGCACAGGTATACTCAATTAAAGCCATTAGCAAATGAACAAAATACACCTTTTTCAACCACAAATAAGAGATACATAACAGCGACTTCACGCAGAGGCTCTGGCTTAGGGGCCCCCTGAGCTCATGGGCCCCTGGGCCTGGGCCCGGTAGGCCCGTTCGTTAATCCATCCCTGGGGGGGGGGGGTATTGAAGCGTGGGCTTCGGTGTGAGCGAGGCGAGTGGGCAGGCGAGAGTAGTGAGACTGGATTCGGACCAAACCGGGGTCTCTCATGACTCGCTCGTTAAGGAGTTAACAATTTCCTGTGTGTCAACAGCTTGTCTTTGAAGTGATAATCTTAACATTGAGAGAGCCCTTGAATTCCTTTCCCCTAATTAAAATGGTTAATGGGGAACGATCTGTGTAATTCAGTGTGGAGGAGGAGGAGGAGGGAGGAGTTGGTTTTGAGGAGGGGGCCCTCTTAGTTAAACTGTATTTAATAAATCCTGAGGGAGGGACTGTGAGGAGGAGGAAGAAGAAGAGGAGATGCCAGACTGTGATTAGAAGAAGAGGCTCCATCCTCCCATCTTCACCGGGTTTCTGTTACACTGTCACAGACTCTCCATCCTCCCATCTCCACCAGGTTTCTGTTTCACTGTCACAGACTCTCCATCCTCCCATCTCCACCAGGTTTCTGTTTCACTGTCACAGTGCACACGCAGCCACTCGGTTTGACTGGAGTTTGTGCACGAAGCAAATATTATTTGAGGGTAGTTCACAGTGTGGTTGTGGAGGTTCGTATGAAAGGGGGGCATCTTGGAAAATGCTCACCTTGAACTTCATGGTAGAATTATCTTTTTATTCTCTCTCTCTCTCTCTCTCTCTCTCTCTCTTTCTCTCTCTCTCTCTCTCTCTCTCTCTTCCAGGGGATGAAAACACCTTCAAATAACCAATAATGTGAATCTGACAGCTGTTTTTCTCCATTTCTGCTAAGGCCATGGTCACAGCGTATGGAATGTTAAAGCTGTCAACATCACCCAAACAGACCCAAAGAAAATGAAAAAGCAAGAAATGAGTAGCTGCATAATACAAGGGTCTTTCTTGTTACTGAGAAAGTGGGACATTTTGACATCTGAGTCATATTGTTCGTTGTAACACAGAATAATACCCAAAATATTTTGGTTGAATATCCCACAGGCTCGTGCAGCAGGTGTTTGCAGTATTACACGTAAGTCAGCCACGGAAAGATGTAACACCCTAATTCTTCTTGAAAATGATCGCTGCGTTTGATTTTAAATGGCAAATCCTTGGTATTAATTGTAAACTAAACTGGCATAATGCGACAATTCCCTAAGTATCTCCATCTGGTCTGCATTACCCAATTAAGCACTGTCTGTGTGAGTGTGGGTTTATTTCTCTTAAGTAGTCGCTGATGTTCTCCCTGTGGCCGAACGCTAATATAATAGTAGTAAATATTCTGCATGGGAGTGATAGGCCCTCCCACTAAGTTAATGTTGTCAGAGATTCATACCCCGTTCATTAATCCTATTCTTAGCTTAGTGAGTAAAGACCTTAAAAAACTAGAGGGAGGTTTAAAAGCAGACATATGGTAAAAAGCTTAATATAATATGTCTCTCTCTGCAGGGCTATCATCAAACACCCCGTCACTTAGCGATCTGAAAAGCTCCATTTAATGCATTATGTATACATGCAGTGTCAGCCAGTGAAGCACAATGAAAACACATCTGAGACCGCAGTGATAGACAAAGCCTTAATATCCCCTCTGCACAGTTTTGTATTATTAGCAGAGGCTAACACGCATGCTTCGGTTAACATGCATGCTAACAAGTCCTGCTTCGGTTTTTCAGACATCGAAGCGCACCCCCCACCCCCGTGCACCCTTTGTTCTCAGTGGCTGCAGTGATTCAGAGACAGGGAGAGAAGCACTCTCGCCCCCCCCCCCCACACCCCCCCACCCCCCTCCCCTCCCCACAGAAGTGGGCCACTTGCTCCCCGGCGACCCAGCCCTCCGCCGTCGGCAAACACATCATTTAATTTCAACCCCGGCCAGTTCAAACAGCCTCGCCATGACTCCCCGCGCTAATTCCTGAGTGACAAGGCAGAGGAGTGCGAAGGCTCGTCTCCAACTCATCCCCTGGCTGGCTGCTCACGCAGAGAGCTGAACTCCCACGGCACGCACGACTCGGAGAGGCCTGTGCACCTTGATAGTCCATCGAACAGGAACTGAAGGTGCTAATTAGCACCCGGTGTGGCTCGGCACATCCACCAAAGCAGCCGTTGCGATTCGAAACGCCCTGTTTGTGCACCTCTGCCGATCTTCTTTCTTATTTTTTTTCTTTGTGTAATTAACCAGCTCTGATTTCAGCTTCTATTACGACGCACCTGAGAGGTTAATCGGAGGTGCACTTCATATTCACAATTCAGAGGTCTTGCCAGAGCGGCTGATTAAATAACTGATTACGGAATTGTGGAGCAATTCTGGCTTGATCAGTGGATTGACTTCACTTTCGGTGCAGAGAAATTCAGTTTTTTTTTTTTTTTCCCACAAAGAGGGATTGGGTCATTTAAGCGGGAATGCTTTAAGCGGGAATGCTTTCAGCGGCGCCACCCCCCAAAGTGCACTAGAAATCTCCCCACTCAGCAATCACACGTTTCGAAAGAGAGAGAGAGAGAGAGAGAGAGAGAGAGAGAGAGAGAGAGAAAAAAAAATAAAGAAATCGGGCCCTATGCGTCCCGGTGGAGTTTTGCTCATAATTAAACTGTATATTTTTAGACGGCTGCTTTTGTGAACTGCAGACACTCTGCGCCGTTGCTGCTTGCTTCACGTCTGGGTGAGTGCAGCAGCTGTTTGCCAGAGCCTGGGGATCCTGTGTCGAGTCGAGCTTTCCCTGTCACGCACTTCTCACCTCCCATGGTGTGTGTGAAAACACAGTGCCTGTGCAACACACACACACACACACACACAACCACACACACACACACCACACACACACACACACACACACACACACACACAAACACACACACACACACCACACACACACACACACACAACCACACACACACACACCACACACACACACACACACACACACACAAATGCTGATGCTCTGACTGTGACAGGGCTGTAACATCCACACCAATCTGTGTCCTTGACTCACCATGTCGGAGTGGAACAGATGACTGATATGTGACTATGCCTCCCCCTGTACACTGTGCATGGCAAGATGTCTTAATTACATTATAACGTTGTATGTTAGGTGAAGGTAGATTCAATATATGTTTATTGTAAACATCTGATTCTCAAGCCATTTCTTTTCTTCACCTTATTTATTGTTCTTCTTCACTACCTTCATGCCAAATTTACCGCGACTCCTTTCAATGTTTGCCCACCTCAAGCAAGCACAGTTTGGTCTGTTTGGAAGGCAGAAGAGCTTGTTTGTGTATTAAGCTGACAGTCGTGTGAATAAGTGTTCAGTGCTCAGTCTACGTTGCACATTGCAAGACTAGTGTACCATAAAATCATCCAGAGGTTTTCTTTAACCCAAACTGCACGTGGGCGTGCTTTGACCTGCCTTAGAGGAACCTGCCTCGGGGTGCCTGCAGGGGTCCGATCCCCCTAATCATGGGCAGCATCATTTCACAGAGATGCAGATGAATGAATCACCTGTCTGATCAATACCAGGATGTTCACCTGTCTGATCAATACCAGGATGTTCACCTGTCTGATCAATACCAGAATGTTCACCTGTCTGATCAATACCAGGATGTTCACCTGTCTGATCAATACCAGGATGTTTACCTGTCTGATCAATACCAGGATGTTTACCTGTCTGATCAATACCAGGATGTTGGAGGCAACATCATCTTCATTCCGTGAACAAAGACAATATGAAGTCACAGACTTCACCAACCCGATAAGCCACAGTCGTCTAAGCCTGCTCAATTTGGGTGGAAAACGCAATTAGCATTTCTGCCACTCAGGACATGTTGACACATGCCATGGCTCCAACAGTCATTTTTGTCATCAAAATGACCAATTTATTTTCTGTTTGTTTATTTCAGATGGCTAAGTAGTCCGAGACAAACTGTATCTTCCCAGACTGCATGTTTATCAAGAACAAACAGCTGAATTGTATGATTTTGCATCACACTATTTGTCCTACCGATTTTTTTCCAATCATTTTCACACTTGGTATAATAACATGTACACTTTCTCAAAACACTTAACACATCCAGCATATGAGTAGACTATGTGAACTAAACTGTGGATACAGGACACTTCTAGTGGTAGTCTCATGTGTTGTTGTTTCACTTACTGTACAGGGAAAGAAAAGTGTCTGCACACTTTTTTTTGTGCTATAGTGTACCACAGAAAATTTAGCGTGGAGCTGTCTTGAGGCATATAGCTGAATTTCATATTTACTGTATTTTATTTTATATTACATATTTTATGTGTACGTGGTGTCATACATGTTTCTTTTCTTTTGCAATGCAACACTAAACTGTGCAAAAATAGAGGATACAGCAACACATAATACGTATATGCATTTTGCAATGCTTCAAGTTGTCTGTGTTTTTTAGTTCATTGTACATTGACAAAGTAGTCTTCCTAGTAGAGAGAACATTTGCTAAAGTTACGGCAGCATGAGTCACTTTTGGGTGAAGTATGAAGTGTTTTGGTGGTTGTAGTGCATTTTTTGCGCCAAAGGTTAACTGATATGCTGAGGTGTGTGTCGGTAAAGCCCACTGTGTGAAGAGCTTGGAAAAAAGTGTACATGGTATTGAGTGTGAACGTGTGTAAATGATCGGAAAAAACTGTAATGTCTTGACTGTGCTGCCTCAGCATGTGTGTACTGTTTTGACCAAAATGAAGAACTGCGTTGGGTTTACAGAATGTGTTCAAGTGCTGTGCTCTAGGGCACCACTACTCTCAAGGAAGACATTAAAACATCAGCATTTAAACAGTGTGTGTGTGTGTGTGTGTGTGTACGGTGTGTGTGTGTGTGTGTGTGTGTGTGTGTATGTGTATGTGTGAAGACATTAAAACATCAGCATTTAAACAGAAGGAAATGACAGATCTTTTCATGCCATATGGTTCATGCCACATACAAAATGGAAATGGAGAGAGCAGCTTTATGAATGTAAACGTATGGCCAAACATGGTCTGTGTCAGCAATCAGCAAGACATTTATAACAACACAGGGGATTTTAAGGGTTTCATTTGCCTGTGTGATAAATTAAAAGCTCTCAGTGTGTGTGTGTGTGTGTGTGTGTGTGTGTGTGTGTGTGTGTGTGTGTGTGTGTGTGTGTGTGTGTGTGTGTGTGTGTGTGTGTATATGTATAGTATGTATGTATGTATGTGTGTGTGTGTATGTGTGTCTGTGTGTGTGTGTGTGTGTGTGTGTCTGTATGTGTTTATTTTTATGTACTGTATGTGTGTGTGTGTGTGTGTGTGTGTGTGTGTGTGTGTGTGTGTGTGTGTATATATATATATATATATATATATATGTATGTGTGTGTGTGTGTATGTGTGTCTGTGCTTGTGTCTGTCTTTGTGTGCATACATGCATTCTTGGGCAAGGATAATGCATTCAACACACAAACTGAGTGAGAGCCAGTACCCATGGCAACTTATATTGAAATAAATGAGCTGAAGAGACATTGCTTGCCATTGACTACAGTTGCAGTGTTGATTTGTATGAGGTGGCAACCCCTAGATGAATGCGCCTTAATTAGCTGCTCAGTCCACTTTGACAAGAACACATCAGCCCCCCTAATGGAAGCAGGGTCTCAGGGTTAATTCAACTCCAGTCGGTGCAGAGGGGAGGGGAAGGGAAAACACAGCAGACCCGCCGCGAAACACAGAGTCCACTTCCAATTAGCCCTTGATCAACAGTGACGCGCAGGCTAGTTTGTGAAAGCTCACCTCGATGACCACTGCTTCTCTTCTTCCGTCGATCTGGGTGTGAGGAGCTTGGTGTGAACTTGTTTTGTGTCATGCGTCACTTTTACTATACCACTACCACTATCACCTGTGTGTCTGCCTACAGAAGGGAGGAGGAAGGAAGGAGTTGGCTTCCTGGTGTTAATCAATGTCTTGGTGATTGAGTGCTGTGAGATGCAAACACAGGAAAGATAATGTGCACTTATGAGGGGTGTGTTATTTCTCACATTGAATGATTAATCCTCTCTGTAACTCCCCGCACAAATTGAAAACAGCTCCTCCTTGCATCTGTTTAGTCAAGTGGATTTTTTTTCCGTATCAGTCAGCAAGCATCTTAGTTCCACCTTCTCCCACACGTTATTTCATTATCTAAACGCGTTTGGTTATACGCGTATGACATTCACTCTGCGCAGATATGTGGCACTTTTTCCACTTCATTTTAGATTTGAGGAACTCTTGCCCTCTCCATCATGTGGGCCTAGAGAGAGAGAGAGAGAGAGAGAGAGAGAGAGAGAGAGAGAGGGAGGGAGCGAGAGAGAGAGAGCGATAGCTCTGATTGTAAGAGATTGGACCAGCAGAGCGAGCAGTACTTGAGAGCCTCTCTCTGGAACGTTGGTTCTGAGGTGGAGGTTAAGTGGGATCGCCTCCACCCCCCACCCAGCACCCCACTCCTCCACCCCCCACCCCACCCCACCACCCCCAAATCATTTTGATGACCAAGTGCAGCTGAGTAAGCAAGTTGTCACAGTCCTTGTAAAAAGGTGTGTGTGTGTGTATGTGAGTGTGTGTGGGTGTGTGTGTGTGTGTGTGTGTGTGTGTGAGGGGATAACTTGGGGGTGTGGATGTACCCAAGCATGAGCTTGAGAGTTCATCACACCTCCCACTTCCTCGCACTTGTGCTTCAGAGTCCTTGTGTCCGCCGATGTGTGGACAGCGAGGGTTTCTCATCTAATGCAGTTAGATGAAAGCCCTGGGCTGAACTTCCATTTTCAAGCCGCCACCGTGAGCTCTTCTGGAAAGTTCCTGGAGTTGAGAATGAAGATGGACAGGTGGAGAGTGACGCGTTTGCCTCGGCCTGGAACATTAGGGGTGCACTATTCTCTCCCGACTGCTTGATACAGTGGCTCGCTCACATGTACGCATACGCCATCTCCAGTTGTGCTTCATTTGTTTTCGGCTCCGCGGATCTGATGGAACGATGTTTTCCATACTTTGACATTTTTTCAATTTAAGTTCACACGCAACCTCCTGTGCATGAACACGTCTGTTTCAGACTCAAGGAGCTGTTTCTAATTTAACATCCTTCTACTGCGATCACAGTTAACATTGTGCTTGTAGAGTTATTCAGACAAGAAAGGCTCTCTCTCTCTCTCTCCCCCACTATCTCCCTCGCCCTCCCTATGTTTCATCCAAAAGCAGGTACTCTACTGCCATCAACAGCTGCAAATGTAAATGTAAAATTTCACCACAGTTGTCTCTATGATTTTGCCCAAGGCTGACAAAACTGTTTGTAAATGTAATAGTGTCAGCGTTGGTTTCGTCCAGCACATAGATCCAAATAGGGATAAATCAATGGAGCCAGCTGTCAGCATCTCTTAGTGCAGTGTCCCATGCATTCAGTATCAGAATGGCTGGTGGACATGATGCCATTGATGTAATTAAAACTGACTTAATCATGTGATATTAAATGCTGTGACTGACTAGGACACCTGGACTTATAAATGAGGTAAACATGCATTATTAGCGAAATTAGGACATGCAAAGTTATTCTAATTTGGTGAGTTTAGGAGAGTCACTGAGGTTTCTATGTGCAGCCCCGGTTAAATTTGTCAGTGATGACACAATATGCTGCTTAATGCAGATCAGATTTAGCTTTGTAACACACATCTCACAGTAACACACATCTCACTTCTCAGATTTAGCTTTGAGCCCACAGTAACACACATCTCACTTCTCAGATTTAGCTTTAGCTTTGAGCCCACAGTAACACACATCTCACTTTGCAGATGGTTGTCTGAAACAGTGGGATTTCAGGTTCATCACTTGGCATTAATGGTGGCACTCACACCTATGGCGCTTAACTATATCATAACACGACATATCATGACAAGTTAGATTGGATCCAAGCAATCGGGGTTCAATCACATTCCATGCATTTTGTCTGTATTGGTGGTCCTTCAATCAATTTCATGAACATCATCAATTCGTAAACAAACTATACCACCAGCAGTTCTTCCTAAAATGTCGCTTCCTTTCTGCAATACATTTTTTTTTCTGTGTCAGTGAGGCCCGATAGGAGACTGGAAGAATTATTTGTAGAAGGGGTTTACAGTCAAGCAGTGAGATCACACACACCTCCTTCTGATGGCACCACCGTTAGCACAAGCCGTCTGCACACATGTTGCGCTAGATCACGCCCACAACTCTCACTCACACCCTCCCCCCCCTCCACCACCTCACCTCCCCCACTCCGTTTCCCCGAGCAACCCTCCTCTTCCGTGGAGTCACGGCCCCCCCGAATGTTGCTATTTTTGCCCCGCGTGTCTGAAATACCTCTAAGGTGGTAATGGAGGCCTGACTAGGGCCTGTGGCTTCCTGCTGCCTCGCCCCAGGGAGTGTGAGTGGCAACGTAATGGTGGAGGCTGCCAGATGTAGCAGTCACTTTTAATCAAGTGTGCCGCTGTCAGTCCAGCTGTATTGATCTGTGTGAAATCCCCAGGCAGTTGGCAATCTTGCTAGTTTTTTTTAACCCCCCCCCCCCTCTTTCTTTCATTCTCTGTCTTTTCATTTGTTTATTTATTTATTTTCTTCCTGTGTCCACAACATCTTTTCGCTCCCCTTTCAAACGGCTCCTCATGTGGGTTAGAAAATCATACGCTACGCCAGGTGAAAACCACCAGCCATGCTAAACGACTCAGGACAGGGTGAACTCTGACCTGGAAGTGATGTAGCTTTGCCACCTCAGACACAAGTGTGCAATGTATGTGTGGTACCGCATGGGAATGAAGCTTATATAATGTGTGTGTGTGTGTGTGTGTGTGTGTGTGTTGTGTGTGTGTGTGTGCTGATGCACTCGTGTGAGATTATGTGTGTCTGTGTCTCAGCCCGTCAGATGTAATTTAAAGCTTGTACTCAAATAAATTATCCAGAAATTGTCTGAGAAGAATGCTTGCTTCTCAAACAGTCTTGGCCTGGGTTACACATTGTTCACAGGGACTGAGAATTTCCAGCCATAATTGTCTGCCTTTTATCTCCCTCAAATGGACCATATGATGTCGGGTCCTCTGTTTCCATGAGATTCAGGAATTAGCAGCCAGGCGTCACACCATTGTCAGAGATCTTCGCAGGGGCAGCGTGGTTATTGTTCCTGGGCAGGGGCAGAGCAGGCTGGCTATTACTGTAATGCCTCATAACGTGCAGCCATGATGGGCATTCTAATGCGACAGGGAGGTGGTGGTTTGGGGGGGGATGGGAATCTCTCCAGTTGAAGAGAGAGAAATTTTGACTTGGACTTCTGTTGACATGTCGTATTTTATGCACTTGGACTTCTGTTGACATGTCGTATTTTATGCATTTGTTGAATTAAGTTTGTGCCAGGGGTTAGGGAGTTGAGTTGTCTCGTATCATTTAAGGTTCTTTGCCATTTCTCTATCTCTTTCTCTCACTCTCTCTCCCTCCCTCTCCCTCCCTCCCTCTCTTTGTCTATCTGTCTGTCTCCCTCTGTTGCTGCAGTCGTCGGGTGCATGTCATAAGCTGCAGTCGTCGGGTGCATGTCATAAGCTGCTTGACTGAAGGCTCCAGACGGAGAGTGAGGGGAGGACAGGAGGAGCGGTGATATGTGACAGTGAGGGCAGCTAATCAGCCACTCTGCATTGCAGATGATCTCGGGTGCAGCACTATCACAGAGGACAGTCCCCCAACAGCAGAAACACCACGGAGGAAAACACACAGCAAGAAACGAATACATATTATGGCCAGCCCGGGCTTTAGGAAAGCATGATGATTGCGTAGCTCTTCTTTGGCAGCAAACCTTTTATTATGGAGGATGTGAGCCAGCACTTACACACAAGACACGGCACGGCAGGAAGGGAAGTACATCATTCACACCGACATATTCATGGTGAACAGATAACGTTAAGCTAAGACAGGAAACGATCGACACAACATACGGTCCATAAAAGGAACAATTACATACTCTACTAGCAGACACAAATTGGAAACACAACACGAACAGTAACGAACTAGTCAACTACACCATCCATCACCGGAGACAGGCTAGGAACCCCCAACACGTTGAAATATCTAGTTGCCTATATTGTGTCGAGGCACCATCTTGGCATCTGGGTGGTTGTGGTCTTTCTCCAAATTGTTCCAGAAATGATATCAATGTCTAAGCTGTGTGCAGTGGAAATGTCTGCAAATCTGGTTACATATTGGAGAATGATGTTCTCCTCATTCAAGTAATGTGGGTAGAACGAAGGACGTGCACACCTAAAAACGAGCTCAAAGTCTTTGCAGGCTAAATGTCCCTTCACCTGTAGAGTTGTGCCTTTGGGTCTCTCCGTAAGAGGAAGAGGAAGTAAGAGGAATTGAGTGGCAGTGGCAGTGAATGTTTCCGGCACTTAAAGTAAGAGGAATTGAGTGGCTGTGAATGTTTTTTTTTTTTTTTTTTAAACTTGGTCTTTGTATGAAAACAGCCGGATGGCACCGCTTCATCACAGCCACTGCACACCCACCGCGAAAAAGTGGTCAGATGTGGCACTTTCAAAATTCCATACCCATTAATTGCCAATAGAAAGCCTACTGCTGACTGAGGCTGGCAGGCATCAGGCCTCTCATTTATTGAAGGGAAGAGATGTCACGTCTAGATAAATAATTAAAACCAACAGATAAATGAACAAACAAAATCCCCCAATGTTCCCCACAGTTGGGTCGTCTCCGCATAGTAGACGACAGCCTTTTGTGATATTGCAACTCGGTGTGTGTGTCTGTATGTGTGTCTGTGTGTGTGTGTGTGTGTGTGTGTGTGTGTGTGTGTGTGTGTGTGTGTGTGTGTATGTGTGTGTATGAGGATGAAGCAGAATGCTTATCCCACCCATGTTGGGGGCCTTTATCAAAGCAGCAGATGCTATGCTTACCGAGGCCACGGGTGTAGAGTTAACAGCCTTATATCCCTTTGGTCCAAACCACATGGGCTTTGGCTCAACGGGGAGACAAGAGATTTACTGGGCTCATGGTCTCTTTGCATACACACTCACACACACACACACACACACACACACACACACACACACACACACACACAAACACACACACACACACACACACACTCGTTTAATCAGCTTCACCCAGGCACCAGCACCCTCACATCTTAAGGATGACCAACCCCGGTGACACACCAATCAAAGGATTCTATTTGTGGACGCAACGTTGCGTGAAGCAAATATCTTTCATGTTGTGTTCATTTGCTCGTGGATTGATCTGCTGTCCACAATTAATAAAAACCACTTTGCTATCTCTGATAATGTGGCAGCTTCCAGTTCATGTTTTATAACATGTATCCACAGTCTGTATTCACATAGTATATGACTCATTGGATTTCTTTTTGATCGGTCAATTTGAAAGGGTTAAAAAGAAAAGGAAACATTAAGGAAACTTGAAGTTACTTGAGAGTGACAAACTCCCCAGCCACAGTCACCCACCTCAGTGCAACTCCAACTCTCCGTCTGCCTTTGCCAGTGAACCTGCTCTGCCATTAATGACCTACCCTGCCCAACATCTGCCGGCTGTCTCTGTAAACAGAACACGCTGTCACTGTCTCTGCCTCCCTGCCCTCTCTCTCTCTCTCTCTCTCTCTCTCTCTCTCTCTCTCTCTCTCTCTTCCCCTGGGGCTGCTTACCTCCATGCCACTGATGGGCACCTCGGACACGCCCTGAGCCGCACTGTCATGCATTATTCATGGCAGCATGCATTATTGTCCACCCACCGGGGTGATGTGTGAGGGGTGGGGTGGGGGTGGGGTGGGGTGGGGTACACCGCGGGCACATTGTCGCAGTCGGGGCATGGGGCTGTCAGGAAGGCGGCTCCTGTAGCCGAGACGTTTCCCCCCCACACGCCGGCTTGCGATCCCCCACCAGATGTCGGCGAGTGAGCCGTGATGAATGACGACGCCCTCGCTCAGTCTCCTCGACATCTCCAGACATCCAAAACCAGCCCCCAACACACACACACACACACACAGAGAGAGAGAGAGAGAGAGAGAGAGAGAGAGAAAGAGAGAGAGAGAGAACATTTGGTGATCACCTGGTGTGAGTCTGTTAACCTACAGAGGTTTAGACAGGCATGCTGAGGGGCACTTGATCTTGACTCCTTCTCCAATCTGCCCTCTCTATTCCGTGATGTTACCAGCCGGTCAATGGAAACAGTAGTAGATGGATATTAACAGAAATCTACTATTCTGCAGCTGAAATAAGAGTATAAAACAATAGCAATTCAAAGTCTTTCATTTAATATTAACAGATATAATAGAATCAGGAGCTTTGTGCAATGCATTTATATCACATTCATTCATTTAACAAGTGCTTTTATACAAGACAACTCAGAGACCATGTCTACATTTCTATGTGTGTGTGAGGCACACCACGTTGTGACTTAATACAATTGGATTGATTCATACAAATCTGAGCATGCAAAGAAGTTTAATATCTTTGTTTGTGTGCGCTGTAACAGAAGGCTTTGTTGTGTCATTTGTACCTGGAGTCATGTGAAATAATTATCCCATACGCATGAGTGATTACAGGTGAATTAAATCTTGGGAGTCTTGGAGATATGTCTAAGCCCGGAATCATGACAGTATGAACGATTTTCACTTCACTTTCACCGTCGATCCAGTCATGGTAGCTGAGGCGAGCCCTTCGCATTGAGCATCACCTGAAAAACTGCAGATAATGTTTCCCTTTAAACCAGAAAAAAAATGCAGGGCATCAGCCTTTTTTCCAAAGAGAGAGAGAAAGAGAGAGAGAAAGAGAGAGAGAGAGAGAGAGAGAGAGAGAGAGAGAGAGAGAGAGAGACGAGCACAAGGAGCTACATTTCATTACCAAACCATTGAAGATGGAAATCTCTTACTTTGCAATTTTTTTTTTGCTATCCCATTCTGTTTCGGTTGAGCAGCCAAGTTATAATTGAGGTGGTCCTGCCAAGGCGTAATGCAGCAATAGCCCTCTCCTCTCTCACACACACACACACACACACACACACACACACTGAGTGCTTCACCACAGCGCCAAACTCTTGGAAGGAAGACAGTAGGGGTCACAGGCTACAGATCCGATTCATTTAATCCAAGTTCCTCAGAGGCCAGGAACAAGTACTGTAGATCACAGTCTGAAAGGCAGGTGTGCCAACATGCTACATTGAGATGTAATCATTGGAGTAAAACATACTACATTGAGATGCAATCATTGTAGTAAAACATGGCTTTTAAACAAGCTTAAGAGCAGAGAGATATGAGATATATATGAGCTTGGAGGAAACATAAAGTGTATGTGCGTAAGCTTTATTTACCACGTGTGTATTATGTGAGCCCTTTATTGAATTTTATACAGATGTGAAGCGTGCATTTTATACAAGTAAAAAAAAAAATGGTCTTGGTCTTTAAAGTATGTGTTAAATGTATGATTGTACATACTTTTAACTGGGGGGACATATAACAATTAGAAATTGCAAAATGATTTAGAAATCAAAAGATTCTGTTCCACAAAGCAC